>NC_137775.1:36854241-37397546 GCF_963455305.1 Plecotus auritus | reverse complement strand
GCCCCTTGGCAGGGAAGCTCTTGCTCTAATCGAACTTGCCCCGATGCCCTAGAGCAGTGGTCAGCAAACTCATTAGTCAACAGAGCCATAGTTTGCCGACCACTGCCCTAGAGAGTGGTCTCTTTTGATTTATTTAGCACTGTATTAAATTTCATGACTAAAAACATAAATTATCACTAGTTCAGTGACTTAGAACAATACACATTTATTATCTAACATTTCTGGAGGTCAGAAGTCCAAACCATGTCTCAGTGGGTTAAAGTCAAGGTATCGGCAAGCTGCACTCCTTTCTGGAGACTCCAGGAAGAGATCCATTTCCATGCTTTTTTCCAGTTTTGAGAGGCCACTCACATTCCTTGGCTTGTGAGCTTCTTCCTCCATCTCCAAAACCAACATCATAGCATCTCTTTGACCTGCTTTCATCATCACCTTTTTCTCCCTCCAATTCTCCTTCTCAGCTTCCTTTTTATACTTCTTACACTTGTGATTATATTAGGCCCACTCCGATAATCTAGGACAATCTCTCTATTTTAAGGTCCACTTTTAGCAACCTTAATTTCATCTGCAACCTGACTTCCCCTTTGCCATGTAACCTAACATCCTCACTGATTCTAAATATTAGGATGTGAACATCTTTGGGAGACCATTATTTTCCCTACCACAAGCACCACTTCCTGGCAACTAATTCTCTTCTTACTTGTGAAATGGCTTCTCTACCATTTGCTCAGTCAACCTTTCCCCATCCCATCCCAAGACAAAGAAAATATCAAAAACGGAAAATGGGTTTAAAGCTATTTAGCCTGTGTAGATAAAAATCTAATTTTATAAAAAACATAAATGGAATCTATAACCTTTGTGAAGTATAATGTTGCTACTTAGAAAACATAGTAGACTGTATTTAGTCCAGGGATGGAAAACTACGGTTTATCTTTTTTTTCAGGATGTGAATTACCTCATAAATAAAAGTCTACAAAGGATAAAAAGCCCACCTACCATGGTATCTTTTTCTTTATAAATGCTTCTAATATTTGAAAAATTGCTTACATTTTATGACTATAAAACTGATGGATAGAGTTAATAAAACATTCTTACAAAAATAGCTTATTATTATACATTTATAATTGTTCTTTGTCTTAAGACTGGAAAACTGGGTAGAATTCTAAATCATAAGCTATTTGAAATGAGATACATGGTATGTGCTGTCTAAGAATATGTAGGTCATCTCTGACAGCCATAGCTTTATAAATTAATTAAAGGGGAAGAGTCCTTTTAAAATATATCTATGAGGGCAGAAAATAAATATTGAGATACATAGTAAATTGGGATTCTTTTATCTGACACAAGTTCCAAGCTACCCAACAATGGACTACCTTGGTATTTAAAGATGATACGGTCAACTCACCATCAGCAGCAAAGATATTCTAAGCTTATACTAACTGAACTCCAGTGTCCCCTCCTCCTAGTGTTTTACCAGAACTAAAGGTCAGCAAGTCAATCAAACAATATTGCTGAGGACATCTATAAGCAAGCCACTGTGTTTAATTCAGAAAAGTAAATGGAAAAAAAGTCTTTTAGAAGATTATTGCTAAAATAATTCTATGTCATATATTGAAGATGTGTGGGTGGAAAGAATATCTCCTGGTTTAATTTAATAGTTATTCCCAGACATGCCCCCCAAACCAAATTAGGATGTTTTCAAATTCTTACCTTGGGCCACTGGCAATGGGAAAAGAAGACCTGGAGTTTATACTGAAAAGAGAATGATCACCTGTAACCCAAGTTTGTGCAGAAGAAAGGAGGCAGATATTCTCATTCTATCATCAAACTTAATATCTCTTGGATTTGACATGTGGCATAGAACTTAGGAGTACAGGGTGATTTGGGTAACTAATTTACACCCTGCGAAAGGAAGGCAACATGAAGATGTAGCCTATTAGACATTGCCACTTAAAAACTCCAGTGTCCGTGTTAAAAAGCACTGTACCTGCCAAGGTTCTTTTGAAGTGTGATTATTATTATTCAATTAAAAATGCTCTTAGGTTTTTATGAATTTATAAAATGATTTATCAACTTGACTCTGGGTTGCTCCAGATGTTGCTTTCCAGGCTGTAACTTTTATGAGCCTATTTTATGGTCAAAGAGCTGTGAGTCAGGGTGAGCAGTTATAGCCTCAAGTCTGGAGGTGATACTTAATCACTTAGGGGGCAGGAAAGCAATGAAATGGCCATTTATAAATTTTGTATTTTAATAAGTGTATGAGATAAGAACTGCCAGTGACAACAGGCCCAGGTCACCTAGGACCTGGGAATATTGCCTGAAGAGTCTTTCATTTTTTTTTTTATTGTAAAAAATAAACCTGAACCCAGTGGAGGTGGTGAGCAAAGTCTTGTGATCAAACTTCAACTTATGACTCTACCGCAACCTCTTATTTTCAACCTGAGGCACTGATGTCTGGAGAAAGCGAGCCGCTGAGCCTTCTAAACAATGAGACTGAAGTTGACTCATGGATTCAGTATGAATTAATTCATTAATTCATTCAGCAAACATTAAAGGAGCACTCACAGGGTGGCAGACAAAGATACTGGGACAACGACCCTATTCTCTAGGAGCAAACAATTTCCTTATATGGAGGCAGAGCAAAGGTGCCTGGGACCACAGTGAAGGTAAAGACAAAGTATCAGGAAAGTACTCAAGAGAGGCAGCAGGGTTTTGAAGACCATCAAGATAACTGCATTTCACTGCAAAAGAAGCAAGACAGGGTAGAGGCTAAACCATGGGTTTTAGTCAGAAAGACCTGAGTTTACCCCTATGTTCATAGCAGCACAATTTACAATAGCTAAGATTTGGAAACAGCCTAGGAGCCTGTCAGCTGATGACTGGATCAGAAAACTATGGTACATCTACACAATGGAATACTATGCTGCCATAAAAAAGAAGGAATTATTAACATTTGTTGGCACCTGGATGGAATTAGAGAACATTATGCTAAGTGAAATAAGCCAGTCAATGAAAGAAAAATACCACATGATCTCACTTATTTGGGGATAATAAAAAACATTATAAACTGATGAACAAAAAGATAGATACAGAGGCAGTAAAGCATCAAACAGACTGTCAAATTACAGCGGGAAGGTTAGGGAGAGATGGGGAAAATAAGAAATCAACCGAAGGACTTATATGCATGCATATAAGACTAACCAATGGATGCAAAACATTGGGGGGTGAGGGCATGTATGGGAGTGGGGTGGGGGGGCAATGGTAAGATATGTACACATATAATACCTTAATAAAATAAAATTAAAAAAAAAGAAAGACCTGAGTTTGGATTCTGCTTCTTTAACTTTCAAATATCTATGACCTTGATTTATTTAGCTTCTCTAAGCCTTTTTGTTGTTGTTGTTGGACATAATGATAATGACTTCATATAGTTCTTGTGGCGATCAATAATATTATTCTTAAAAAAAACACTTCAAAGCTTGGCACATAAAGAGTGATTACCAAGAGGCAGCTGTCATTTTTATTGTTGTTTTTATCTAAGACTGTTCAGAGGTTTGAACTACTTTTTGCATGGGGCAGAGAAATGGAGTCAGGGAGACTTCCAGGCCAGTGGTGTGACAGATCTATGTCACCAGCTCATGATAGCTCACTGTCAAGTCATCAGCAATTTTACAACCTGTTTGTTCAACACAGCCATCTTCCAAATAGGCTATGGTGGAAAAATTTACACTACGAAAATTAGCAAATGCCACAAATTAGAGCTCCCCAGTGTCCACCCAATTTATTAGCACATCATTGTAAGGGAATGTCAATCCTACCACAAGTATAGGGCTCTGGGGGCTGAGGGTGGAGGTTCAGGGTAGGGTGAGGAGAGAGCCTCCATAAAGCTCAGGTTTTAAAGTCCTGTCCTGAGGGAACCTAACCAGGGTCAAAGATAATGCCAGAATGATAAGAAAAACATGAGAGAACATACCCTCCCTCATTTAAACATTTTATCTAGGGTTTTGAACGACTGTTTAAATGCCATTTTTATTGGTGCATTCTGGAGTTGAAAATCACAGCCCCAGAACGGCCCAAATGTTTGTTTCTTGATAGCAGCTGCTTTTAATATAATTGGAAGAAATAGAGCACACATGTAGTATAATATTTATAAACACTCCTTTATTGATAGTCAGATTCCTGCAGTGAATGAGTGTTCATGGTGCCCAAGTAGCTCCCTGGTCAATCTCCTTCCTGTTTTTTGAACTATAACAGGAGGATTCTTAATGGTTTTGAAGTATTTAAAATCCAGCCTGGTCCTTCTTACAGAGAAAGTATTTCTTTTTAAATTTTATTTTAAATTGATTTCAGAGAGGAAGGGAGAGGGAGAGAGATAGAAACATCAATGATAAGAGAGAATAATTGATTGGCTGCCTCCTGCATGCCCCACACTGGGGATCGAGTCCACAACCCGGGCATGAGCCCCAACTGGGAATCGAACCGTGACCTCCTGGTTCATAGGTTGACGCTCAACCACTGAGCTATGCCAGCCGGACGAGAAAATATTTCTTATCTGATTACGGCTGCATCATCACTTCAGTCTTTGCCTTCATTAGAGATGGGCAATAACAAGACAGTGCCCTCCTTCTTCCATTTCTGAAGCGAATGAACCTGTATTTAAGCTCCCCCAAGTCCAGGCTCCTTTTAGTCTTTTGAAATTTCTCTCTTTAATACTGTGTTATGAAATTTTCAACTATCTATATTTATCCCCTATATTTTTCTTTTTTTAAAAAAATATATTTTATTGATTTTTCACAGAGAGGAAGGGAGAGGGATAGAGAGCTAGAAACATCGATGAGAGAGAAACATCGATCAGCTGCCTCCTGCACACCTCCCACTGGGGATGTGCCCGCAACCAAGGTACATGCCCTTGACCGGAATCGAACCCAGGACCCTTCAGTCCGCAGGCCGACACTCTATCCACTGAGCCAAACCGGTTTCGGCTCCCCTATATTTTTCTTTAACTATTTTTTCCTCTTCCTCTATTTCTTCCCTGGACGTTACCGCTCATGACCTCTCCAACTGAAAAAGCATTTTTTGCTTCCCGAAGTTCCTTATTTGGGGCTGCCACCTGACTAGTGAAGTAATGGAGCTCCATCTGATGCATCACTGACTCACTGATCCTCTTCTACACCCACAGCTATCTCTGGAGAGCCAGGCCCATTTTTGAAGGACCTCCATGCACCTCTGAGGTTAGGAGCAGTCATTTACTTACTGTGCCTTTAGTTCATTGGCCTGCTCAGTTATGCAGTTTTCAGCTATCGAGTTCCAAACTTTAGGGACCAATGAGGTGTGACGTCATCAAAAGTCTCTTAATTTTCTCCCTGAGTGAACCTGGCACTCAAAAGTTCAGAGTTACTAATGGTTGTTCTGTAAACGACTAAATTGTGCTTACTTGGCATGGAAGACCTTTGCAGGGCAGGGTAGACATGCTGTTACGATTTCAAGGTCTGGGTTTTCCACCAGCTGACAGATGAGTGCCAGTGCAAATGGAGGTAAAATCTCCAAAGAATGTTTTTCCAGTCCTACAGTGCACGATCCCTCCCCATGCATCCTCAGATCCCCTGTCCAATGTTTTGTACTACTTAAGCTTTCTGGAGCTTAGGTATAACCCTGGGAAAAGGAATTTGATATAATTGACATTGTTTCTGCCATTCAGTGAAATGGGCACTGAAAATTAAAATTAAGTTTAAAGGAAGAAAAAGGTAATATTACATATTTAGCAACTGTATAACACTGGTACCAACCAATCAGAACAGGTGTTGGCCTAAAAAGCCTGAAGACTGCCTGCTGTGCCTGGCATAATCTCTTAAATTTCCTGGAACATTCAGAGGGCTGGGGTTTATGGAGTAGAGCCTAGGATGGTATTTAATATTTTGATCTCCGACCTCTAGCCTCAAATTGTGAGACAATATATTTCTGTTGTTTAAGCCACCCAGTCTATAGTGTTTTGTTATAGTAATCCTAGCAGACTAATACACATATTGACTAACCAAGTTCTTTACTTGGTTTACTCTCTATGTATAAAACCATCCAAATATCACTAGTCATTTGAGGAAAACTAATAGCATGGATGAAAGGTACTAAGATGAATAAGTATAATTAACCTCAGAGGAGACAGACAACTCCAGAAACAGGAAAGAATATGTAAAATAATTGTTAATCATGAAGCTTGAAGAGGCTTTTATACTAAAGATAAGAACTGCTCGAGACCTTAGAAAATATGGAAAACTCTCAGCTCCTCAAACAAGTCCATCAGACAACTGCAGCAAAAAAATAAAAATAAAAATAAATGTAAAACTTGGAACTGGGAAAAGAAATGCAAAACTCAGCAGTGGCAAGGTATTGACCTACAGGCTGAATGTGGCCATGAGAAGTATGTTGTTGTACAATATTCTAAAATTTTTAAGTGTGAATGAGTTTAGACATGATATGTATCCTCCAGTTTGCCATAGTCACATTGCTTCATCTCCCACAGAAAGTTGAACTTTCTTATATTAGTAATCTGGGCCTCAAAGAAATTTTCATTTTTAATTCTTGCAATAGAATGATCTCACTTATGAATATGGATACAAATCTTAAATACACTGTTATTTTATCCAATCCAAGATCAAATTGAAAGAACTGGAAATTTTATGACATTGGCAAGACTCCCAATATCTATATAACTACATTTCGTAGATACTTTGCAGGATGGTCATGTCTTGGCTGAAGAGATGTAAGTGTAAATCATTAAATAAGGGCTTTGAAAGATGGTACACTTAGCTGACTAGCACTTTTCCCCTTTACTCCTTCCCCTTCTTCTTGTTTGTCTGCAATGGTTGGAGCTCCAAGCCATCTTGTGAGCGTGAGGTTGTGGGTACATCTACACCTAGAAGGAGATGGGGTCATGGAGGGCATTGTGGAGCTTCTGCACCAGCCTGGGATCACCTACTGTGGACTTTCTGCTACATTATCTAATTGAGTCAACATTATTTAGGTTTTCTATTACATGCACTCAAAAGCAGTTCCTCATTTGCACACTGTAGTATAGTAATGAAGATTGAATTTGATGAAACAGGTAAAGTGCTTAGTACCATTCTAGCACAAAGAATAAAAAGATGGTTAGCTACTGTTACATCAGTATAGGAGGAGTGTTCTTTCTCATTGACTTAGAAAGAGGATGGATGTTTCCTTTCCTTTAAATTTACATTTCAAAATATCCCTTTTCATCTCAGAGTTCTTCAAACCTCTGGTCTTTTAAAACATAATTCCTTGAAGTGCTTATTATAACCAGCCACATATTTGAAATGAAGATAGTAAATAGGTTTCTTGAACTAATGTAACCACATCATTTTTAGTGAATAATTACTGTTCTAAAAGTCAGAATGATTTATGAAGTTATAAAAATGATGATCAAGTATGCTGGGTGAATCCAAATATACAAAAAATTATGTATGAGTAATAAATGGGCTCAATACATAAAAGAAGTATAAATATCAGTGTTTGTAAAATGCTAGCAAGCTGGTTGGATAAATAATGCAATATATAATAGGGCAATTTTATATATTTCTTTTGCTATATAATAGTAAATCAATATGTACATATGCTTAACCTGATTTGAAATAAAATAAATCTAGTATGGTTGCATTCCAAAGTCAGAAATTACCTTAAAAAACATATAATATTTCTTGATTATAAGTACTAGCCAAAGTTTTGTTTAATTTATGATCTGTACTAAGATGTTACCAATATCTGGATATAATGTACCTCATAGAGTAATCTTTTTTTTCTTTATGTTCCTGTTCAGAGGCTGCCTATGTGAATAAGAATCTCTCTATATAAACAGGGTATTGTGTGACTAGCAAACAAAATTTTTAACTGGTGGTGAAGTAGAATCCCTCTTGAGTTTCCAACACTTTATTATTCAAGTCTTGTAATACGGAGATACCACACCAATTTTTAAACTAAGGAATCTGATTATCTATTCCATAGCATATAACACGTTCACTTTTGCATGTAATGAAAATTTGTTATTGAACCAAAGAATTGTAAGAACAAACATCTTGAATGCCAAGGAAGTGCCTAGCTCCACATACATTAATCTTTTCATTCTTCACAATAACCCTGTGAGGTGGGTGTGATTCTCCCTTTTTGTATGGGTTGGAGAACTGAAGTCAGAGCTTCAGTAGGAAGCAGATGGGACCCTCACATTAGGATAAATCAAGGATGGCTTAATAAAGGGATTCTTTATGAAGGTGTCCTCAGGATGAGAAACCCATAGGGGATAGTGTACTATCCCAGGTCTAGTCATAACACAGCTGCTACACTAGGCTCAAAGGACAAGGGGAGGAAATGGGAGTGGACTCTGGACCATGGAAGGAGACTGGTAGAACAGGATGGCTAAAGAAAGCTTGTGTCATTTAATCAAATGACAGAGCTGACGGAAGGGGACATTGCAGGAAGGGAACTGGAGAGTAAATACTGGACCTCACTTCCTTCCCTCCAATTTCCCATCACTTCCTTCCCTCCAATCTCCCACCAGGATCCCCACAGATGAACTTGAAGAGAAGCCACTGGACAAGGATATCTGATGATATAGTCCTTGTAGGTCAGCCTCCTGTGATAAAAGAGTAGAGTGGAGGAGTGGACAGTGCATCTGGGAGGACAAGTAGAAAGTATCCAGCTCAGGAATTGAAGTTCAAAGAAACTGGGTTCTTTATTAGAAGTCATACAAGTAGGAAGTTGAGGAGCCTTGACTGGATTTCCTATCTGACCTTCAAAAGGCTTTATTCTTTCCATTGTATCAAGTGATGGCTCCTACCTTTTTGGAAATGAGCAATGTAATTATATTGGCCATGTCTTCTCTAATCATCATGAAGAAACTGATATAGAGCCTTAATATGTTTATGTGGATACATACATTTGTTTAATAAAACATCATAAGGAGAACATAATGCAAAAGGCCATGGTTTATATTGTGATGGAGTAGATGAATTTTCTGTGGATACTGGAGGCCCAGTGCATGAAAATTCATGCACTGGAGAGGGGTTCCCTCAGCCTGGCCTACCCCCTCTCACAGTCTGGGAGCCCTCAAGGGCAGGAGGCGACCCGGCAATCAGGGAAAGGCAACACCCCCATCACACCTCTGCTTCTGCCACTGCCGGCAGCGCAATCCTTGGCCGGCCCTGGTTACCCGAGCCTCAGCTGGCCCTGGGTGGCTGGGCAGCTGCCATCTGAGGCTTTCCTGCGCCTTGGGCTGGCCCTGGGTGGCTGGGGGGCTGAGGGGACTGGGGGACTCCCAAGGCAGGCACATGGAGCAGCCAGACCTGCCTGGGGGCGGGCCCGGCTGTGCCGCACGCCTGCCACCCTGGTGGGGCTGAGGGGACTGGGCACTGCCATCTTGTGGCTGTGGGCACTGCCATCTTTGAGGGTGTGGCAGTCAATTAGCATACTCCCTCCTTATTGGCTGTGAGGACATGATGGTCAATTAGCATATTCCCTCTTTATTAGATAGGACAAGTAGCATAAGTTCAGATAATTGACAAACAGAACAATTTTATTCTTTTTTTTTGCCATTTTTTGCATTTTTATTTCTTTATTGGTTAAGGTATTATATATTTGTCCTTCCCCCATTACCTTCCCAACACCCCCCCCCCCCCCCCCACACACACACACTCATGCCCTCACTCCCATGCTGTCTGGTTAGGCTTATATGCATGCATACAAGTCCTTTGGTTGATCTCTCCTCCTTACCCCCACCCTCCCCTACCTTCCCTCTGAGGTTTGACAGTCTGATCAATGCAAAATTTTATTCTTTCAACCATGTATTTGATTCTTCTTTATTGCATATGTCTCTAGAATCATTAAAATTCAGGTAAAGTTACAAACCAATGTCTCCAAAAGAACATTATCATTAGTTTGTTAAGGTCTCAACAAATAATAGAAAATTCACTTATGTACCTTGGAAATGGTTTCAAAATGTCCAAAAGAATAAGTAACATTTTGAAAAACAATGAAATTGCAAGTCAGAGGATAATTTTCCCTCTTCATGCGCATCAGTCATTGTCACTGATAACTGTTTAGTAAAACTGAAATGATGTGCTTGCTATATGCAGGAACCATTGAAAAAAGCATCACATGGTTTTGCAAGTTTTCACCAGAAGTAAAGGACTTTCCCTTAATCACTACCAGAGTTATAGTCTGGAAACATGAGAATACAATCATGGTAATGGTCTCCCAGGCCATTGTAGATTTTATTTTAATTAATAGAGTGATTGAAAGTATAAAGGATTTTTTTGGGGGGTAATTCCCAAACTGAATCACTTAATATCTCAATGGAATGACCTAATTTAAAAAAATGTGGGTGAATTTCCGGAGTTTATAATCCATAATTAATCATTTTTAATGTTAGTTAATACGTGATAGGATATGGAGACAATACTGACACAAATGTGAAAAGCAACTATTTAGCTTATAGCTAAAATTTCATCCAAGTTAATGTTGAATTCTGTATGTTATTCAACAGAATGATTGAGAATCCATTTAACAAAGGGTGATAATGACATTTGAAAATATTTGTAAAATGTTAACCACCTGGGTTCAAATGTAAAATTAAGGCAATAATAGTACCTACTCCACTTTGATTGCAACAGTGGAGAAAGTTAATGTATGTGGAGCCTTTAAAATAGCCCTTATCACATAGGAGGCTTCAATAACTGTCACAAATATATAATCTGTAGATATAGGCACTTCACAGATCATAATCTGGTGTGGATCATATTTCCATTGGCATGCCAATCTCTTATATTCTACATATAGTTAGTACTTTTTACAAAAACTATGCAAAAAATTTATCATAAGGAAGTTAGGGTGATTTTAAATTTGCAAGTTTAATATTGCTGTTGTTTTCAGAAGTATAAAGAAATTGGAAAAGTTTTTGAAGACTGATGGAAGAGGAAAGATGATAGAATATAGTCTTGCAGCTGGGAAACCTGTGTTTTATTCTGAGCCCAACCATTAATTAACTGCATCGTTGGGAAAATCACTTAATATCTCAGGTCTCATTACTGTTATCTATGAAATGGGCATCATGATACCCTTGAGATAATGCATATGCTCCTACTCAATGTGTCCTTATCATTGAAGACCACTTACAATACATTTCCTATCTCCAAACGCCTGGAAACCTTTTTATTCTTTTCCTAAACTTTGGGATGTGTAAAGAATAGCCAACTTCCTATTACATTCCCATTCTTTAGGTCATATGAGTTGAGAACCAGGGAAGGGACTCAAGAGAAGGAGGCCTGGAGAACCACTTTGATTGCAACTAGAAAAGCATTTGGTCATTTAGATGTGCGACACTGAGGGGCTCTCCAGCCAGGCACAGCAATCTAAGAGGTAGAAACCACTCTGTTAGCCTTGCTGGACACAGTCATTTCTCACTTCATTAGTCCAAACTTCATTCTGATCTGGGAGTCCCACGCCAGGAACACAGTTCATTCCACTTCTAATGCAAAACACCTGGACTCCTTTGGCCAGAGGCCACATCCTGGGGCTGGCTCATCTCTGTGTGGCGACCTGATCCTGCCTCAGCCTTCACTACAGCCGCAAGCACATCACAAGGAAAGATTAATTTTAGTGGAACAAGGCCAAGAAAAACAAACATAACTGAGAAGTTAAAATATTAAAAACCTATTAGCTGAGACAATGGGAAGCCTACATTAGCCTTGAAGTAAGAAACATGCCTAATTAGAGAAGCAAGAGCTATTAGAAGCCGTCTGTGAATTAGCAGGAATTCGAGCAAGACACCTAGGAGGGTAAAGTGATTGTAATAAAAATGTTGTCAGAGTTTCGTTCGATGAATGCAAGCACCTATTTTGTTTTCATGTTGATAGTTTGCTGTTGATGCTGTTCATGTCCTGAGAGTTTCGGAGGTGTCGGTAGGGCTGTGGGTTGTGTGGCCCTGATTTAACTTCTTGAAGACAGAGACAATGAAAGAGAGGAGGCGTGACATGGATTTGTTAGTGCCAGCAGGTTTTCAGCTGGACATCTGCCTTCACATGTTGTGATGTATAGAGCACTTGCAGTGCAGTGTGATGATTTCCTAGCTTGTGTTTTGTTAGTTTATCCCTGACTCATTACTGTTCTTTTCTGCTTGTCTCTGATTCTAGTTTTTCTTGGCCTTTCCCCTATAGTAAAGAGAAAAAGCAGGGCAGGAAATGACATTCCAATTAGTAACATTGCTCTACCAGGATTCAATTACAGGTTCACTTAAGTTCAACAAGCCTTTTTCTTTCTTCTGTCAGACAGGGTGCTGAGAGCTACAGAAAAAAATGGACCTTTATTTTAAATGAACCATACCCAAGGACCTTCTACACACCTTGGGATTGGCCACCCTGCTTGTCTTAGCCACTGTTCCTCACTCACACAAGGACCTAGAGTGCTCACACTAGCTTTAATATAAGGTCCCAACAGAATTATTCATCAGTAGTACTGATAATAGAAATTGAGGAACATAATGGCTCAAATACAATGGCTTTAGTATGGGTAACAGATTGAATTTTCTATAAAAATGGACAACTGGCCCTGGCCAGTGTGGCTCAGTTGGTTGGGTATTGTCCTGTGCACTGAAAGGTTGCCAGTTTGATTCGTGGGACATGCCCAGGTTGCAGTCTCAATCCCTGGTAGGGGGCATGCAGGAGGCAGCTGATGGATGTTTCGCTCTCACATTGATGTTTCTCCCTCTCTCTCCCTCTCCCTTCCTCTCTCTCTAAAAGTCAATAAAATATTTTTAAAAATTGACAACTGATAGTGACATTTTCATCAAAAAGATATTATAATACTTTCCATGAAGACGCTATTCTTCTATATTGGGAATATGAAAAACCAAAATTTTGTGTCTATGACACAGAAGAACTAATATAAAAAAGTACATAAGAAATTAGTTTTATAATAGGCAGGAAAGAAGTAAATGTTTAAGCTCCTACCAAGTTTCAGGTACAATGCTTTGCACTGATGTTATTCTGTAGGTGGATATGAGTCAGACTGTAGTGGTGATGAAAATATTATCCTGAACCAGTTGGAAATAATTGCTGCCCTGAGCTCCTTGAGCGTATTCTTCCATCCAGCCTCCTAAGGACTTCTCAGGGGCATATCCCCAACTTCCCAGGATCTGGTGACTGAAGGGCAAAGACCTGGCTCAGTGGATGCTTCCAATACTTGCCTTGGCATGAAAGTTACCATCTCTTGTGATTGTTCTGTACCCAGGAATGTACCCAGATGTGCTTTATTGGAATATTATCCCTATTATTTTACTTACTAGTACAATGGGAAAGGCAAAGCCCAGGATATTACAGTGACTTGCTGGAGGGGGCAAAGATAATTAGAGGCTGGGCTGAATTTAAAGCCCAGATCTGACTCCAAATCTTTCCTACTAAGCCACCTGCCTCTCATGGAAGTAGAGTGGGGGCCACAGAAATTTAGGGCATGCAAGAGAATATCCACTTCCCCTTGGCCCCTCTGCTTTTTTTCCCTCAATAGTGGCATGTTAGTCATCACTTTTGAAGATTTAACTAGTACCTTTTATATGTGGGAAACATGCTTGTAATCATCAGGCTAGGAAATCATGACTGAGAAGGAAGTGCTCCGTAGAGTACCAATAAGAAATGTGCTTTTCTAATGGGAATTTAAATATATGTAAAGGAAGGCATGATCAATATTTATCTAACAGCAAACTATTGAATACGGAAACTATTGAAATGCACATCAACAGGGAGTGATTAATGCCATTAAAAAAAAACCTTCAGCCAAAACCGGTTTGGTTCAGTGGATGGAGCGTCGGCCTGCGGACTGAAGGGTCCCAGGTTCGATTCCGGTCAGGGGCATGTACCTTGGTTGCGGGCACATCCCCAGTGGGGGGTGTGCAGGAGGCAGCTGATGGATGTTTCTCTCTCATCGATGTTTCTAACTCTCTATCCCTCTTCCTTCCTCTCTGTAAAAAATCAATAAAATATATTTAAAAACAAAACAAAACAAAAAAACCTTCAAAGAGTGGAATATTATGTAACCCTTAAAAAGGTGGAGAGGATCTCTATGTTCTGATATGGAAAATGTGTGCAAGATAAATTAAAAAGCAGACAGTAAGTGTAGCATTTTCCCATTTGGGAGACAGTGAAATGGTGGAGTAAAGAGATCAGTCACCGAGTGGCAGGTATGAGAAGTGGAAAGTTCTCAGGAGATCTTTCAGCCGAGGGACTTTCAAATGTCCTGAAGGCACCAAAGAGTCTTTTCATGGATGATATTTTCCAACTCAATGATTACATAAAGTTAGGTCTGCTAGAGTAGCATATTCACACTTCACCATAATAAGACACCTCTACATACTTATTAAAATGGCTAAAATTAAAAATACTGACTGTACCAAGTGTTGGTGAGTATGTGGAGTAACTGGAACTTTCATACACTACTTGTGAGAATAAATAATGGTACAATCACTTTGGTAAATAGCTTGACAGTCTCTTAAAAATCTAATCATGTACCTATAATATGATTCAGCTGTTAGGTAATTAACCACTCAGGTAATTAGTAAGAGAAATGAAAGCATATTTCTATATAGACTTGTACACAAATATTTATAGCAGTTTTATCTCAAACCATCAAAAATTGGAAAGACCTCAAATGTTTAGAAATTGGTGAATGGATAAAGAAATTATAATATATCCATATAATAGAATACTACTACCATAAATTCAGTACAATACAAATTAATCTCAAAATAATTATGCTATGTGAAATAATCCAAATAAAAATAAATTATATACTGTATTACTCTATTTATATAAAACTCTAGAAATTACAAACTAATCTATAGTGATAGGGATCAGCTCAGTGGTTGCTTGGGGGAAGGGGGTGCAGTGTAAGAAATAGAAAGGAACTGAAAAGAGGCAAGAAATAAATTTGGAGGGTGATGAACATTTTTATTATCTTGATTTTGGTGATGGCTTCATTTTGGTATACATACTTGAAAATAATTGACTGTATGCCAACTATATCTCAATAAAACTGTTCTAAAAAGTGAAAACGAAAGCAGAATTTAAGCAGACTCTAGACTCTCTTTGGGTAGAGCAGAGAACTACCATATACTTCTCTGTAAATTTATAAATGTAAAGTGGGTGTGAAAGGTGGGGCTGGGGCGGGGGACTAGAGAATATTTACAGTCTTTTAGAGATCCGAATATGACATGTCACTGATGCAAAGAACGATCTAAATGGACATTAAAGGCCCCAAATATTTTACTAAAATTCTTTGTTCTTAGTGACATGCCTCAGAGCAAATACCTGAGAGTGTTTTTCGACAATTAAAAGCACAATCTGAGTTTGTAGTTCAGGAAGAACATGTTTGGCATCTAGTGGTGAGGTTGGCAATTGAATCTCTTAGGAACATTTTAAGGCTTATTTATGATTCGATTCCTTACTTTTCATGCATATGGAAAAGAAGCTTTTAAGATTTTAGCAGTCCACTTTCCTCTTCATAAGACTGAATTTTATCACACTAGGTTTTTTTATAGAATTCTTTAATGTCTTAGCACCAGATGAGCCAGCTGGTGGCTTAAAAGCTTTGGTTGGAATAATTGGATCATTTGTTTTTCTCAAACACAGTGTTTAGGAGCTTTTCTGATAGAACCCCTCAACATATTAGCCCACTTTAAAGCACCATCAGCAGAAAACAGAGCTCTACTATTTTCTTATTTTCCCTCAACAAATTTCAGAGAGAAAAAGATCTTTTCCTTTTCTGTGTCATTTCTCCACTCCCTCTGGATTGTTCTCTCAGAAGTGCATAAATTCATTTCAACTGCTGTAACATCAATGAATCTAAAAGTGCTCATGGCAAAGGCGATGATTTCATCCCATGTGGAATACAGCCTTGGAAAATACCAAATGCTGATGGTGCTTCAGTAGCAATGTGCTGTATCCTTCATTTCTGCATCTGAGTTCCCCTAATGGGACCACATACAGAAAAATAATGCAGGATTCAGGGTTGTGGTATAAGACTGGGAGCAATGGATTATATTCACACAGGTTGCAAGAGAGCTAACTATGACAGCTAAACAATTTTGGTTACTTTGACATTTATCTCCAGACATTGCTAATGCTAATCTTGCTCTGCTTATCTTGTAAAAAATGAATTAACTTTTGTCAACATAGAGAATGAGTTTAGTCATTGGCTGTCAGTCTATGCCAGTTCCACAGCTTTTTAACATAGGAGAGTTACTTCTGAATGCTTTTTATTGAATAGTTCAGTCCTCAGTGGGAGATTATTGCTCCCAGCTCACACCTTGACAAAAATGTCCTTTTTCATACAGCGTTCTCAAGGATCTTGTAACTGGTACAAAGAGAGAAGTACCCTCAGGTAGAATTTTCAAGGAAGAGGAAATTCCTTGATGTACAAAGTCCATCTTATGAAGATTATTAATATGTTAAGGAGCTCCTTTTCACAGTTCCACTTTCTCAAAATAACTGTGCACCTGCTGCCATGGAAGAATTTAAGACTCATCATCCAGGCAAGTAGCTTAATCCTAATGTCTTCCATAGGTTCCGGCTCAGACACTTCTCAGCTAGGGCCCTTTGCAATTTCAGGTCAGAATTGTAATAGATAATAAGCACATAATGTGAACAAAGTAAAAAGGAGTGGGAAGAGGCATGAAAAAAAGACCAAAAATATGGCTTCTGGGGAGACCATGACAAGATGAGGACTGGGTATGGCACCTTTTCACTTTGTAGGGTTGAGCCAGTGTCATTGTAACAAAAGACATTTTCTTCCCAGAGAGTATTCTCCCATATGTCAGGTGCTAGAAAATAACTTGGATTTGTAATTCACGATGTACATAGCACTATTTCCATATACTGTATATTTGCCCTAAATCTTCACAACTAGGTTGAAGTAGGAGCCATTGTTACCCTAATTTGCCAAGGAGGGATCAGGTTCAAGGCTGTGAGGTCAGGGCACAAGGCTGGAGAATGGAAGAGCCTAAATTTGGATCTGTGTTCTCTGATGCCAAATCCAGATATTCTGTTAGGTGTTTAGTTTAACATTATATCACCTGAGAGAATTAGGTTCACTTTTAGAACATATTACAGCAATGTGTTTCCAAGTAATGAAAATGCTTATCCTAAGAGAAGGTTTAGCATGATAATAAAGTGAGTGGCCTCTAGAGTCAAAACTCTGGCATTGAAATCCAAGTTCTATCACTCACAACTTTGTTATCTTGGGCAATATTTGTAGCCTCGTTGTTAATAATGTTATTTATTTCATAGAGTTGCAGTCAGAGTTAATAAGTTAACAAGCATAAAACATTTAGAACACTGCTGGGCACCTTTTAAAGGCTGCCTATTAGCTCTAACCATAGCAGCAAACACCATTGTGATCATAATTGATGCTTATTATAATAGTAACGGAAAACATTTATTACATTTCTTCCAGCTATTTGAGAATAAAAATTAGGTCTGAATGACATGCTTTTATGTTGATTTGAATCCTGCCAGGAATATATTAGACATTGGGGAGCTGTATTACTCTAGTAAATTCTTGTTTCCATTCCCAGCCAAGTACTTTAAGAACCAGAAAATGTATGCTCATTTTTTAAGGTTTCTGGCTTATATCCCCTAACCCTATACCTAAGAATTACTGGACTCACTGATACTATTTTGAGTCCTATACTTCTTGGGAGGGCTAGTAATAGGAGTACCTACTCAATTCACATGTGCACCTTCCCTATCAGATGGCCTCAATGACAAGTCTCTGAGCAGGAACTGTTTATTGTTTTATCTTCTTTCTAAGGGTTGACTCCTCAGGCATCTCTCCTAGCTACATCTACATTTTTATAGTTCTCATCTAGTCACATAGTTTTAAATGCCAATGCTCTGCTAATAATTCCCAAATTCATATCCAGGCTGATTTCTCCTCTGAACTCCAGACTTATATGTCCAACTGCTTATTCCAGATCAGCTCTTGGAAGTCCAATAGACATCGTGAACTTAACATAAGCAAAACCACTTCCAATCATCCCCTTCAAACTTGCTGTACCTTTATATCCTCCTATTTTAGATGTGATGTGTCCATCCTTCCAACTATTCAGGTCACAAATCCTGTAGTCATTCCTCTTTCTCATACACCCATACACCCATCCAATTTGTTAATTAAGCAATCCTACTGACTCTATCTTCAAAATCTATTCATAATCTGACTGTTTTTTCACTATCTCCATTACCATGGCCCTACTCTGAACCACTATCCTCTCATATGGATTATTGCAATATCTTCCCAAAAGGTCTCCATGATGCTACCTTTATTTTCCTACAGCTCATTTTCAAAACAGCAGCTGGAATGATACTTTCAAAATATATCACTTCTCTTCTCAAAACCCCGAAGTGCCTTATTGATTGTATATGATTTGACCACCTATCACTCCTCTGATCTCTTATACACGTTGCTTGTTCATGTATCTGGGTTTCCTTACAGCTCCTCAGATGTCCCAGGTGCTCTACTGTGTCCTGGGCCTTTGCTCCCCTATTTCTGCTGCCCCGAAACTCTGGCCCTGGCTGTCTGCTTGGCTGAGCCCCTCTGTCAGTGAAGGTGCTTAAATCTCACTTTCCCAATGAGGCCTACCTAACCACTCTATTTAATACAGCTACCCTTCCTGTCTCCCTGTCCTCCAGATTCCCCAACCTTGTTTTTCGTTTTCTTTTTACATGGCATTGTTCCTAATAACATGTGTAGGTCCACAATTCTGGTTCTAAAGCCCTTGGAACCAGATGCATTTCAGAATTCAGCCTCTTTCAGGTTTTAGTAGGGAAGGTGGTACATATACTAGCATATACTATTATTACATCTCATTCATATCTCACACAGACCTGTAATCAAACATATTAATATTTATGAGCAGTATACAGAAATATGCATATTAACTAGAACAAGGACTATATATAACCGTTTGACTTAGATCAGGTTTACTGACAAATAAATTTAGGAAAGCCTTAAGCTTTTTAGACTTTTTTGACTTTGTTTTGCAATTAAGGAATTGTGAACCTGTATATAATTTTCAGGTTTACTCTTCCACTGGAGGGTGAACTCCATGAGGGCAGTGTTCATTGTCTAGCACTGACATAACCCAAGCGCTGAGAACAGTGCCCACCAGATAATGCAAGCTCAGTGTATATTGCTTGAATTAATGAGTTGTCCCACAAGCCTATTCCTTTCCTTTTTCTAGATTTAACCAGCCAGTCATTATTTGTTGAACATGTCTTCTATGTATGCCTTTCCATCTGGACCTTTTCTTTCTTCTATCCTTCAAAATTCTGCCTGTGTTCTCTTTTTATTCAGGTAGTACAGCCCTTCACACTTTAGGCTTAATCTCATCCCAACATGAACCCCTCTGGCTATGTGATTTGTAATGCCCTTTTTCTATAAACTGTTATAGCATTTTTTATTAACATAGAATTTTTATCCATTACTCATATGTCTCGGTTTTTTAATACTGATTTTTTAAGATGAATTATCATTACTCCATCTAAGTGGCAAGTTCCTTGAGAATAAGGGTTATGTTACTATCACCACTAGCAGGGCATTAAGTAAAGCTCTTATTTCACACTGATAGGTTCATCCTTTAATAAATCATTAAATTTTGTCTTTCTGTATGAGACTCTGTACTAGATGCTGAGACTATCATGATTTAATAGATTTACTCTTCATCTTAAAGACTACTGAGGGGGGAAAAAAGAAAAAAAGACCATTACAATTTAATTAATTGGTACAGTTGAATTGATTAGGGCTATGAGTATTTAATCCAAACTTAGAGGACCAGGGATCCTGCCTAAATCAATGGCAGCTAAGATGAGACACAAAAAACAGAAATCACCTAAAGGAGAAAAGACAAGGAGAGAGAAAGATGAAAGCAGAGGGGACTGCACATGCAAAGATCTGGAGGTGCGTGTGAGGGGGATGTCATTATATGAGGCACTCCTGGGTGAACTTACGGCATTTTGGTATGGTTGGTATACAGTTGCCAGGGAGGTGGGGAGTGCATTGAAAGGTAAAGCAAAAGCCAAATCATAAGGTGTTATACATCTTGCCAAGGCATTTAGGCTTATGAGAGGAGTGTTGAATTATTCAGGGATTTTAAGCTGGGGTATATCATGTGCTCAGATTTGCATTTCTGAAAAATGAATCAAGCAGCATGTGTAGAATGGATCGGAGAGAGCAAGACTGAAAATGGAGAGAGCCATCCAATTATTTTTCTAGTATCTGTGGCAACGTCTTCTTGAAGAGTTTGTTAAATGAATGTGCTTGCTGTTCATCTCCTGTAGGATCAAAAAATAAATCTTCATGATTATGCCAAGGGGCAATATGGTAACACATTCATTGATTAAACTGTATTGGCTTTTGTTTCATGATCTTTGGGAAATGGATTCCTCAAAATAAAAAATACATCTAAGAAATATTTGAGTGGCAGTTTTGTGTTCTGCAAACTAGGATGTGATGAGGGCTGAGCCGTCCCTCTGAGAGAAGATACAGGAATTCAGAGGGCAAGGAAAGGACAGACTAGAGAAGTGATAGAAGGATGGGCTATGACACATGGGGTGTGAGCTCTGGGAGAATGAAGAGCCTGATACACCCCTAATGAAAGCGGCCTTCATAGACCCTTAAAGAAATGAATCTGTTAAACAGATGCCTTTAGCATGTCACTTGCAGACAAAGATTTCTTTGCTAAAAGCCCTCTCAGAAAGGTTGATAATGGATAAGTCTGGTGAGAGGAATAATTTGTCAAACTAATTTATTATTGTCCAAGAAAGTGTCTGAATAATACAAGACTCTAGGGACTAGAAGGCTGTCATCTAGTGGTGTTACTGACTCTCCTCCCACAGACTAGGGTCTGTTTGCTTATTTGTTCTTGGTTTTATTACATGGCTGAGGCTACTATTGTTCCCAGTTCTTTGGTTCTGTTAATAATAGTCCATTCTTTGTTCATTTTGAAAATGAGAAAATATGAGCCCATGTGTGGGAATGCCGGGTTTCAAACAGGATTCACCAGGGAAAACTGGATCTAGGAGTTGAAGCTATCAATAAAATAGGAACTGGATCACCCTATGGTGGTTCTGCTGCTTGGCTGTGAATCTATAGGACCCTTAGGGGAAAGACAACCCCAACCCAAACTGAGCTTCTAAGGCAATCGCTTATGCCTCCATACTCCCCCAGAAGAGCTCACAACCCAAACCCAAAAGACTAAGCAGTGTGGGAGAACTTTATATTTCTGCCTTTATAAAATAAAAAGAAAAAGAAAAATCACCCAGCCAAACTTCCCTCTCCCACAAAATGCACTTTAGTAATAACTAAATGAAAAAACGATCACCATTCTGATAGAAATGGTCATTTCTCAAGAGAAAGTGCAAAACTTCGTATTTCTAATGTAATAGGTATCAGGCTATACATTTCTAAAAGAATTATTTTTCCTGGTCTTAGTAATAACTGTATTTGTCAAATTATTACAAAGAAAAAATAAAGAGAGGAAGAAATAAAATAAGAAGGGAGAAAGGCATATACTAGTATGAGCTTAGCCTGCTGAAAGACCCTCTGGGAGCACTGATTTCATTGCACCACAGCAGTTCTCAGAACCTTTGGTTGGCCTCAGGTTTCTAACATGCATCTCATGATCTATCTCCATATTAGCATTTTAGGATTTAAAAAATAAATGTACCATTAAATGCATTGCAGAGGAATTTAATAATTTCAGAGATTAATAGAAACCTGAAACAAAACCATTCCTTAACCATCAGCACAAGCAATATCATAGTAATGATCATAAGGGAATCTTTACAGCATGGTAAAAAGAGGCCGGGAATCCGAATCTGCTACTTATTAGAATAATTTTAGAAAACTATTCCACTTTCTATCACAGTTTCTTACTTTGACAAATGAGAAGTTTGGTCTAGAAAATCTCTCTGTCCTGATTTAGATCTAAAATTCTAATGAACACATTTAAATTCAGATAGTGAATATTTTTATTGCCAGGTTTGGGGGATCTCAATATAACTAGGATGTGATCCTTATTTTTTCAGAGTCCACATTATACTCCATGCTATTCTCACTTGTGTAAAGTGAGTATAATTTTTTGCTATTTGACATGTGAATATAACCAATGCAAAGATTTTGCACTGAAATATATAAATAGATGTAAATCAATAGGGCCCATTGATGAATATAAGGCACATAGATGTGAGGTTATAGGTATTTCTTCAGCCTGTAATGTTGAATGGCCAGAGGTGAAATTTTAGAGTAACTCAATAGATATTAGTTTATGGAGGCTTGTTTGTACATGTTTGTACAAACATACAAAAATCCACTTTTTTTATTTGGCACAAGCTCTCCCAGTGCAGAATTGTACTCATGGCCACTCCTTCCACCCACACACATATTTTCAGCACATAAAATTCATTGAACTCAACCCTGGATGGTCAAGTGCTGGAACAGATGACTCAATAGGTAAAAAGAGAAATATGCACTTTCATCCTGGTTCCCAAGTGGAGTGCTGACACAGGTGGGGAAGAACGTTCTCATCCTAAGTATGAGAGCTTTACCTGTTTGCTCCCTGCCAGGCAAAGGTGTGAGTAGATGGTACCATTGTCAGTACCAGCTTGGCACAGTCACTGTCTAGATTTGTCAGTCAGCTGCGGCTGCCAGTGGTTTATATGGCTCTAAGCTGAGCTTTCTTTGATGGCCCATTTCAATGTCCACACCACAATAAACTCAATCAAAAGGACTTGTATGCATGCATATACTAGTAAGCATAACAAATGGACACTGACACTAGGGGAGTGAGGGCATGTGCTGGGGGGTGAGGGTGGCCAGGGTGAGCTTAATGGGGGAAAAAGGAGACATAATGTAATACTATATGTAATACTTTAAACAATAAAGAATTAAAAAAACACACACAATAAACTCACCATACTGATCAAAGTCTTTTATTCTACTCTTCCATTTTTAGGATGTTCTGACTTTCATGAAACATCACAGGGCATTTTCTCTGAAAATCCATTTCTGAGAAACTGCTTAATACTCCATGTTACTTTTCTTCAAAAAGTCCACTTCAGATGATAGCCCAGACCTTTTGGACTTTTCACATTCCTTAGCCAGATGTTCAACAGCAAATATTTTCTCAGCTGGGAAATAGAAGAAAAAAAACAGTGAAACTTGTCAGCAGTAGTGGGAATTATCAGTATCAATGAACACTTATTTTTTCGCTTTTGCATGGGAGACTGGCAGAAATATTTGAAATATGAACCTCAGCCCTATCCTTAATATACCTTAATAAATTCCAGCTCTGGAGTAGCAAACGAAAACCGATACTGAAGACTACAGAGTGTGCAAAAATATGGAACATATTCAGAAGTTATTTCTATTCATTCTCCTCCAAATCATAGGTTCACTCAACCTGTATATGATAAATGAACCTTCAGGGTATGTTAGCATTGACATTTATGAGTTTCAGGAATAAATGACTTGATTTATTTATTTTTGGAGGGACATTCTCTAGAGGGCTTAAAGGTAACTGAAATATCTTTGGCCTGAAATATTTCTTAAGTAGCTTTGAAGGAAGATAATTTAATTGAATTTGAAAACCCACCTAGGAATAAAAATCTAAAGGCTCTTTGGGCATTTTATTATGGGGCTATGCCAAATATTTCAAAACTATTTAATTTCAAATGAAATTTTCATTCATTTGGCTAGTTTATTAAATATGATGTTTTTCCCCCTGAATTTTCCTGAATAGTTAATAGCTCTTTGGATGCATGGTATTAAACAGTATACTAAATAAATTGGAACACAAGAGGACTTTGGTTTGGGACAACTTTGAAAAGTAACGGCTTCTTATCAAGGAAATAAACATATTCATTCCTTTGATCTGTTCCTTCCTTCGTTTGCCTTGATGTTATTAGGGCCCCCTTTATAGTCTCTCCCAGCCTGGACGGTCACTTATCTGGCAGTGAAAGTGATTGGAAAGTAATGTATAATGAACCCTGCTGCTTCCTCCCAAGGTCCTCAGACTTTAAAAGTGTTCTCAGGTAAGATTTAGCAAATCGGTGTCCACTTAACTCAGAATATCTTTGGATTCAGACCAGGTGTTTTTTTTTTCAATTATTGACTTGGAATCTCTTCAAGAAATTGGTTCATCATATGGGAAAATCTCCTCCTCAGTGACATGGTAAATTATTTTGTAATTGAAGACTAAACTTTTATCTTAGAAGCACTTTTTAAGATACAGCATTCAAAGCTGGCATACCACGACACTATGGACCACCATTCATTTTTCTAAAATAATTCCTTCATTTGAAGTTTTGGCATTTTAACTTTGAGAATATTGCATTGGGATGTACACTGATAGGCTACTTAAAAAGTTGAATGTTCAAATTTAAATCTTAGAAAATTTTGGCTTAAAGAGCAGTTTCAACCTATAAAACAATAGACTTTTTTTTTCTTTTGGTGGAAGATAAAATCCTTTAAGATCTTTTTTTTAAGTTTAATGAATATGAATTTTCAATACAAAAGTTTCAAATAAACACTTCTCATTTAAATCACTAAGATTGATGATGCTCAAGTTCCATAGGGAGATATAGTCCAGTGAGTCACTTGCCCGGTCAAATCATTCTTATGGTAAAAGTGAGTGTGGGAAACTATTCTCCTTTAGTGAAAAAGAATGCTTTCTTTTTTATTATTTATTTCCCAAGATCCATTGAGTTTACATAACTTAAGTGGAAAAATCAAAAGGCTTAGTTATTTTGAAAGAGATTGACAAAGTATAAGGGAATTTCTCATTATTATATTGTCCAATCTTTAAGTAACACTGATGTCTGTAACTTGATTAAAAAAGAACTTTTTGGCTAAAATCAAAGCATCTAAAATCAGTAAATTTGGATCAAATTGTCTTTTTATTATAACACTTTGATATTAGAGATGGGCTGGGAATGTTAGCCAAATAATTCACATGCAGGTAATTGGACATTCATTTGCTGTTCACAAGAACCTGAGGCCTAATGCCTTATTAGAGAGTCACTTTCCACTTCCCCTGAACCATTTTCAAACACCTTTCAACATCAGCATTGGTCCAACGGCAAGAGCCAAAAGCACAGAGTGTCCTGCCAGAAAATCGCTTTGCATTTCTGTTTCTGAAAACCAATAGGCTTGAAATAAAGAAATCTTCTTAGGGAAATTGTAAAGGACTTACCACCCAAATATTGGACCAAATAAATGAACTTAAGGTAATATTTTGAATGAGGATTATTTTACCTGCTGACAATTAAGAACATTCTTCATTACTCAAGGGGATTTTTAAAGTAGAGCTACATACAATTATTAAATTTCAGACTGACACACTCTCCTGGCTCCAAACTGTAACTGTTTACAAAGTGGGCCAATTACTAATATCACTTAGATGGAAGTAAAAAATGAAGGTCTCTTTTTTCCTCCTTTTTTTTCTCTCCTCATTTCCTTCTTGAGAGTTTTGATTCATTAATATTGGAGAGGGTCCCAAGGGACCATGTTTTTATGAAAGATCTCTGGCGGTTCTGAAGATCAACCGAATTTCCTATCTCTTCACTTAGGCCGCTATTAATCTGGTCCCTCAGTTCTCAGAGATGGAGTGGATAAAGTGAACACTGCCTGAATACTAAATCCTAATGTGGGCTGCTTTAAGATTAAGCTCTAGTATTCACACTTACTTCTGTAGGTATTTCTAATTAATGCTGAAAAAAGAACAACCACAAACAGTTATAGTTACACTAAATGGGAAATCCACTCCTGGAGCTGTTCTGAACAGTCTTTAATCTTAGAAGTAGCTGAAAATGTCTTCTTAGAGGAATCAAGTTCAGATACACACAGTGAAAGTTGTCCCGCAGAGAAGAGCAAAGAGAGATCAGGTTCCAGCTTGCTAAGGGGCATGGCACGAAGGTGTCCTGGGGGACAACATGCCCAAATTAGAACTTTAACTTATTCACTATCATTTATTTCCTTATGAAATATTATTTAAAAATATGGAAAATAGGAAAAAATGCTATACCCAGAGATAAACAATAGTTTGCGGTTTTCCCTTTTGTTTTAAAATGTGCATATCTATGTATCTACAATGAAATGCACATGGATGTTTACACAATATTGAGTTTCTCTAGCTGACACGATTGCTGTAAAAATGCTCTTTTAGCTGGGACAATGGTCCAATTAAATTAAATTATACAGTAGACTACGTGCTTGGCACATATTAAAATTTTCACTCTTTGGAACAGTGAGGTAGATACTCTCTTACTTTCCATTTTATTGATGAGGAAAAGAAGAACAGAGGCTTTGCTTTTGCTGTATGGATGCCTTCTGGAGAGTTGTTCTTCAGAGTGCCCACGCGGGATGCGTGCACAGGACATGGACAAGCACTTGCAGTTCCATGAAACTCTCTGCTGCTGCCTTTCTGCTTCAGCATAAACATGTCAGTGGTGGGAAATTAATTAGGGGATTTTGAAATTCTTTGAAGACATGCTGTAGTGTTACTAGTATAAAGACAGCTGAGGAACGATCCACCTGAATGTTGCTCTTAGGTTGGGTTTGTGCTGCAGCTTTTATTTCTTAACCAAGAGAGAAGAGAAAAGAGAGAATGTCACAAGTAAATAAAAACTTTTACCTGAAGCATATCTCATTTTCCTTTTCTTAGTAAAATGGCTCTGATTTTTTTCTTTAGATCTGAAAAACAACTCTAAATGACCGCTGAAAAATTCTGCAAGGCACATTTTTAAATCCATGCAAATGAGTCAAGAAAATATCTTAATTTTTTTTTCAGGATAATTTACCAGTTGAATACCTGATTCTGATAAACAGTAGGTTTTAATTTAGACTGTAAATTAAGACAGGACGAATCTCAGATCCTTCAATAGCGTTTGCTATTTTAAGAGAGTCTCCTAAGCTTTTGTGCTCTGTCGTGCTTAGCTAACACAAAGCTCTCTCCCTGGGAAATCAGCCTTCTTAATTGCTCAAGCTTCTGTTGAAGGATATCTAAAATGACAAGAGCTCAGAGAGGCAGAGCCATAATGAAGAAGGTTTACTGCTATTCTTTACATCCTTGTTGTTCAGTGACATACAGAAGCATCTCTGCTGTTTAGCATCATATAATCAGTGTCAAATTATTTTGAATGCCATCTCAGTGAAACCTTGACCTTACTGCTATTAAATCACATACACTCTGTTAGATGATTGCCAAGCTGCCCAGCTTAGCTTTGATTTTTACCTCTCTCCAGTGATTGCATTTTCATTTCATAACAACAAACTTATAGGTCAAAGACAGCATCCTCTCAAGGAGGTCAAATTCCCTTTTATTTCACCTTCAATTTAATGGAACAGGATAGGAAGTCACTGTTTCTGGAGCATCATTGCCAGTGCTCTGTAACATGGCAGCCTAGCAGTCTTGAGTGATGGAAACCTCTTGGCTGACATCTGGTGTTGGGTGATTTAAGACACACAAAGGGAATCCACTTGTTCTGAGGCTTCTGTGGAGGCAGCTGGTCTGCAGAGTTAAACCACAGCATAAACATCATACTTGCCCAACTTCTGAATTAGAGAGAGAGAGAGAGAGAGAGAGAGAGAAGGAAAAGAAAAAGGAGAGAGAGAGAGAGAGAGAGAGAGAGAGAGAGAGAGAGAGAGAGAGAGAGAGAGAGAGAGAGAGAAGGAAAAGAAAAAGGTGAGGGGAAACATCTGCCCAGCATCTGTTGTTAGAAACTTTCTCTCTCTTAATGAACCTTAGACTGTGTGTTCCGAGAAATGTCAGGTGATATCACTAAGACAAGTATAATATGGGATGATGGTAATGTGGAAAAATGAAGTATTAACAATGGATATCTTGTCCTTTTCGAGGTAAAATCCTGCCCTGCCCATCTGAGGTACAGAGATCCAGTTTTGTTTTGGGGCACACATCAAGGCATCTGGCTTAACTGACCTTTGATTTAGTCTCAAGATTCCCCTAAATAGTCTTTGCTATACCCGCAACACATAGTTTTCCTCATTCCCAGTACCTTGCATGGCTTTTCATACATAGCTGATGTTTACTAAATTACTTTGGAAAGATACCTAATCCATTAAAGTTGTCAAACGCTTTAGAAAAGCTTTGCTCTTCTCTTAGATATTTTTTTTTCTTTATGGAAAATTTCCAACAATCTGTAGTTTATATTGCATTTGAGAAAAACTTTGATTAACTTTTATGTGTTTTATTATGAGACATTTTAAATATAAGAAAAGATAGGAGATAATAGAATGAATATCCATAAACTCCCAAGCAAGCTTACAAAAATTTACATTTTGCCATGTTTGCTTTATATATATATTTTAAAAGAAACAAAACATTGAAGATACAGTTGGAGCCCCTACCCCCTTCCACAGAGGGTACCATTCTCATGCATGCTTCATCCGTACATACTTGTACTTTTTACTATATAAGTTGTGTGTATTTTACTACTTCATTTTATTATATATCTAATATATATTTTATTATGTGTATATTTATAAAATCATTGGAAATACACTGTACATATATTTTTCAAATTTTCTCTTCACTCACTATTAGATATTTGAGATTTACTTATGCTTACTCACCTAAAGATCTGCTTTCTTAAACTTTCAGTTTATCATGAACCATATATCAAATTAAAATATAATAAAAATAATTGTTAGAAAATATAATAACACAAAGATGTACTAACCATAAGTACCACTGTGTTGTTGTTGTTGACTTCAGAGAGGAAGGGAGAGATAGAAACATCAATGATGAGAGAGAATCATCAGTTGGCTGCGTCCTGCACACCCCACATGGGGGGATCAAGCCTGCAACCCGGGCATGTGCCCTGACTGGGAATGGAACTGGGACTTCCTGGTTCATAGGTTGACCCTCAACCACTGAGCCATGCCTGTCAAGCCCACAGGTACTACTTTTTATTATTACACTAGAGGCCCGGTACATGAAATTTGTGCACAGGCAGGGTCCCTAGGCCTGGCTGGCAATCAGGGCTGATCATGGCCTTCCTTGCCCTGGCTTCCAGCTGCCATCCGGGGCCTTCCTTCGTTCCATGCCGCCCCCTGGTGGTTAGTGCACGTCATAGCGAGTGGTCAAACTCCTGGTCAGTCAAACTCCCAAGGGGACAATTTGCATATTAGCCTTTTATTATATAGGATTTAATAGATAAAAATACTTCCTCCAGTTTCTATGGAATGTTCTAAATTTTAGTACTCATCCTGACACAGGTTGGTAACAAATAGTTTATCAACTGACACTGGTCCACAGAATGCACTTTGAGTAACATTGCTCTAAATAATTTATTTTCACCATTATGGATTTTCTTCTTTGTCTATAGTCTTACCATTTATTTATTCATTACTCCTTTGGTAAATATTTAATTTCAGTTTTTGCTATCACAAAAATGAATATCCTGATCAATCACATCTCTTTGTGCACAAGATGCAATTGTTTAGTCAAAAGAAATTATCATCATTGCCCTGGCGGGTGGTGCTAAGTGGTTAGAGCATTGGCCAGGGAACCTAAGGGTCCTGGGTTTGATTCCTGGTTAAAGGCATATACCTGGATTGGAGGTTCGATCCCCCAGGGCGCAATTGATTGATGTGTCTCTCTCCCCAACTATTTCCTGCCCTTCTACTCTCTCTGAAAAATGGAAAAAATATCCTTGGGTGAGGACAAAAGAGAGAAAGAGAGAGAGAGAGAGAGAGAGAGAGAGAGAGAGAGAGAGAGAGAGACTTCTTCCTCAGTGTTTCTTATACATTTCGCTTGCATTTCCCCTAACAATTTTGAAATCCTAAATAATGTTAAAAGAAAACTAAACTAAAAACTAAACTAAACCCCTCACATATTTTAATCTGATATTTAATTTTTTTTGGCATGAGTTCAATTAGTTGCAAAAGATGAATTCTGGTATCTTATAAATACTTTTGAAAATGCTAGTAGTTTGGATAAAATATTTCTACCTTATCATGTGCTTTAAATAATTATGTCACTATCTTAGAGACATATACATAAACCATGATATAAGGGATTGAAAATACTTACTTTTTCATCAGTCAATGATTAGCATGCAGAAAAGAGCACTCAATGGCCGTTTGGCATTTCCCAGCTGTTCACTGATCTTGGATATTCTGCTGTATGACACTTGCAGTGCCTTGGGTGGCTGTCCTGGATAGTGCTAGATACATGAGTAAAGCCATTTTGGACCATCCATCCCCAGAAGAGATCTCACTGCCAGCAACGGCATGAGGGACTTCAGGTGAGAGTAGCAGAAAAACTACCCAATGAAGGGCAGCCCAAATTACAGAAATGTAAACAAATAAATGTTGTTTTAGCCTCAGTTTTATACATTTGAAATGCCCCAGTAGATAACAGATACATATTTTAATTTCCCACTTCATTTTAAAGTTAAATAATTTCCTCAATATCTCACTAACTGGAATTTTGCATTCTCCAAGGATATTTTACTCTCTCATCTGTAATTTGTGTTTGAATCTATACTTTAGTCATCATTCTGATCACACAAGTGTCTATGAAGATATAAAAAACACACATAAAAACTCAAAACTAAAAATAGACAAATTATTGGAGGATCATGAACACATTTTTCTACTAATTAAATAGAGGACAGACCCGTATTTTGAACAAACAATGGCTCACCTGTTTTTCACCCCAGATGTCCTGGTCATCTGAAACTAAGTTACTCTTTCCTTTTCCCAGTCATACTGCCAGTCCTTGTACCCTCCCAGCCCCACTCTCTAGAAATCTGATATTAGTACCAAATAAATCATGTCATTCTGCACAGAAGTTTGTCAGTTTTTATTTGTAATATAAATTCAGATTGATTATAAAAGACAAATGTTGCCTTGGGAAATTTACCAGAATAAAATAGGATAATCAGCATTTCTAAATCAGTAGCTATTATTTTCATGTAGCCAAATCCATTTTACTTTATTTCTCAATTATGCATAAAAATGTTCTAAAGTCCAAAATTTTAAGTGTATTCACATACATATTTTTTCTGGTACTATGCCCCTTACTTGCTGTGTGATATTTTATTTCAGGATTTAGGAAAAAGAATAACTAACAAACTTTGGGAAGTCAAGAATAAAATTAAGAACAACACAGGAATAGATTGGAATTTTCCTTAAAGTAGTTCCTGCAATAAAGACAATCAGAAAGGCTCATCTCTGGCATGTTTAAAAAGGAAAATCCTAGGAAATAAACAAAATTAAGAGTGATAAAGATGTTTGGCAACAGTTACAGAAAAGATGGTCCAATAATTCAACCACAGGATATATTGACATTTTAAGCTTTTGCATTGGATAAGAAAAGTTATGTGGAATTAAGTCCTCCAAATAAAAAATTTCCTGTTTCTCCCATTTTCAGCATTAGAATTATTTTATAAAGAAAAATATTATTTAAAATAACAGTGAATTCAGTTCTGCTCTTTATGATAATTTTCCATTTCTTATTATTTTTTTAGATGTCAACCATGAGAAAGATCTTCTTATAATTTATCTGAGAAAGTGCAATCCTATATTCTTCTAAATCAAGATGAGATAGCAATGTTCTTTTGTCCAATCTCATTAAGGAAAACCTTACAGGAACACAATATAATTTGATGACTTAATTTGATTTTCTGCCACATATTCCTTTTCCAGAAGTGAATGACACACTATTCCCTCTCCTCTACTTTTGTTTAACGTACTAACAGAGATTACCAGCAAGAAAGAGGCCAGCGCAAGGTAGCTGTGTATACCAATATTGGCCTCCAAATGCTTTCCCACTTCAGGGCTGGCAAGTTGAAACCAGCCGGGTCCTGGAGGTCAAGGAGGACTGTGAGGCTGCCTTGGGTGAAGAGACTTGCTGTCTTAGCCTGTAGATGAAGGCTTCCTTACCTGTCTCCATGTACCTTTCCCCTTAGCCATCTTACAAAACAACATAGTTACAGGGGATTAAAGAAATGACAAAAATGTACAGGCAGCCTTTAAAAAAAATGATTGGTCATATAAGCAGGAATGATTTCATCTTCTGTGTGTGAGTTGGATATAACATACCCATTTAATTTTAACCATCATTATTGTGAACCAGATTTGTGGACGTGGTAGAGAGCCATCTGCTGCAGAAAGGTGATTATGAATAACACGTAATAATGTCTCCTTCAGCCAGTACTCATTGGAGCAGAATTACATGGTTATCAATGACAGAGTTTGTAAATCAGGAAACTTAAGTTTGAATAGGGACTCTCCCACTTACCTCCACTCTGCCCTCAGATAATTGTTTAATCTCTTTTAGTCTTTGTCCTTTCATCTTCAAAATGAAGATAATATCTACTTCATAGAGTTTTTGTGAGGATTAAATAAGAAAAGGCATGTAAAAGCATTGTGCCTGGCACATAATAACCTTTCAGTAAGTGGTTGCTATTAAAAAAATAGCAACAATTTCGGAAGCAAGATTTCATACTGATTCAAGAACTCTTAGATGATTTAAAACATTCCTGAGACTTTTGTTCTTTGCTTTAAAATAAACACATAATGTGAATATATTTATTTGTACACTGCTACTGTTAAATCATTATAGAACCTTCAAATCTTATATTCCTTACTTCTTTCCTAGTCCACAATTCTGGATGTTTTACCAAATTTCCCCAAATCATAACTATTTTACTCAGAGAAAAAGTCTATTTGTTACTCTTCTGCCCAGTGTCTTAAGACCCTGATCCCTGCAAACTTGATTTTCTATACCCTCTTTTGCCAATTATTTTCTGGATAGATATGGCCAATGGGAGACAAAATTGGGAAATTGGAGGACTCCTAGAGGGAAGCCAGGTTACTTCAACTTCTCTCTTGGTGTTGGGCTGCATTTCTAGTATAGATTGAGTCTCCTCTCTCTCTGACAGATCTTCTCTCCGGGGTTTCAATTTCTGTTGGGCAGATTCCTGCCATGATCCTAATTGCCAGTTGGACCTACTTCCATGCGTGGCTGCTCCTCTGTTGTTTCAGCTTCTGTCTGGATGTTCTGTATTCTGGGGCCTCTGATAGCACCATCTCCTTTGTCACTCCAGTCCTAGAAGAACGTTTGACTGACACCGATATCTGGATATTTATGCAAAACTCTGGATATCCTCACATTCCCTGATTGTCTTTTAGCTCTTGCAATTTCTTTGTAAATGAACTACTCCATTGAACTTTTGGCCTGGGTTCTCTTCCTGATTAGACCTGATTCAATCCTGGCAATTCCACAGCTATTTTCTAAGCAACTGACCTAGTGTAGAAATTTAATTTAGAGTGAGTTTTGAATTCCAGAGGACATTTTAAAAAGGCAAATAATGAACTATGACTCATTTCTCTTTTATTTAAGAAAGTTAAAAATATCTGATATAGACTTTGATAACTAATTTCATTAGCTATATAAAAGTTCTGCACATAAGACATATGGATGAAAAAAGATAGTGAAGCCCATTTCTAGAAGAGGGAGAAAAAATATTTTCATTCTCACTCTTATTATCATAGTACTATAGATTTAAGAGTTTGAAGAAGGAAGGATTCAATTAGTTTCAAGTGTATCCTAAATAAAAGAGCTTAGAATTCTAAGCTGAACCTCAAACTTAATATATTAAGACTAGGGGCCCAGTGCATGAATTCGTGCACCTTGAAAGAAACGAGGCTGCAGTGGGCACAGGGGCGGGTCTGGGCCCATCCTCCATGCCCCCGCCTGGCCCCTCCCACCACAGCCCCCAGTCCCCTGTCTGCTGGCAGCCCCACTCCCGCTGCCGCTGCTCCCACACACTGATGGTGCTGGCCCCTCTTGCACCCACTGACAGTGCGGAGCTATTGGGGCTGACGCCAGCAGCAGGTGCAAGTGGGGCTAGTGCCCTTAGCAGGTGCAAGCAGTCGCTGCTGCCCCGATTGCTCCTCAGGATCAGGGGGAGGTGGAGAAGCCCTCAGGGGCAATCAGGGCCAGCAGCCGCTGCTCGCACTTGCTGATGGCGCAAAGTGATCAGGACTAGCACTGGCTGCTGGCAGCAGGTGCAAGCAGCAGCTCCAGCTCCGGCAGTGGGTGTGAATGGGGCTGGCAGCAGGCATGAGAGGTGGCTGCCAGACCCAATCACCCCTCAGGAGCAGGGGAAGGTGGAGAAGCCCTGAGGGGTGATAGGGGCCAGCAGCTGCCCCTTGCACCCACTGACAGCAGTGAGCGATTGGGGCCATTGCTGGGTGCCGGCAGCGGGTGTGAGTGGCGGCTTCGGTGCCAGCAGCAGGTGTGAGTGCTGGGCGGGACTGTGGCACATGGGAGCAAAGAATTTTCAGTAACCATCAGAGGCTCGCCCCGATGATAGCGACTGGCACCTTGCCTTGGTCTGGTGCCCCCACTCACCTAGTCCACCATCCTGCTGTGGCCGACCCCCATGTTCCATGCTCTGCAGCCTGCTACCAACAACTGCCATGCTCCACGCGTGCCCCCTGGTGGTCAGTGCACATCATAGCAACCAGTTCGTTTGTTCTGCCATTTTGTCTATTTACATATTCGCCTTTTATTATATAGGATAGTTTCTTTTTCTCTGTCCTTCACCCATATAATTTCCCCAAATTAAATAAACAGAGGAACAATATTTATCAAATACTAATAAATGATAACTAATATTAGTAAATAAATTTTATGCTTAATTATAAAATAATCCTGGTACTTCCAAATTGCTGCTTAAGTCAATGCAAAAGAATCAAACTATGATTTTCTTCAACTTTGTAGATCATCTGTAATTTAAGGATGAAATTGATGACAACAGGAAAAAAAGGTAGATTAAATTCTAAAGTTTAGGAAAATCATATTAACCTAACATCTCAAATAAAACAATGCCAGATTCTCTGAGGCAATCAGAGGGCCACATACATGAGCTTTCATCTTTGTGCAAGTGGGTTGTATTCAATAGAGAAAAGAGCATGGAACACTCGTGTCCTGAGACATATGTCTTTGTTCAATTGCCTGAGTTGGTTCTTTTCTGTTTTCCATGATCACTGGGGAAATGCCATCCATCTGTCAAGGTTCTGGGACTTACCTAAGGATGTGGAATATCTGCTCTGAAAAATTTATGAGACCACTATGTTCATGTAAATAAATAAATTTATTAAATTGACCATTTCAGGCAATTGTGCACTGAGGTAAGCTGAGAATTATCTATCTGAGTTGGTACAGCTGGTGCTTAGCAAATATTATTGACCTTGAAAAATATCAGTTTGCCAACAATAATGAAGTTCTAATTAAAAAAAAGATTATTCAGTAAAGAAAGCTACATTAATGAGAACATTTATCAAAACTGTCTGTCAAAGTAATAATCCCACAAAAATGATTCAATTAAGAAAAAATGTAATGCTTTAATGATACATAAAGAGTTTATAAAAGAAGAAATCGGGTGCAGGACTTAGACAGCTTTGAATTCCATTATTACACAAATGCAATGTATTAATGGAAAAAATATGTTTGAAGGTTGAAGCAATAATAAAAGAAACTAGGAAACATCATATGTGTGCGTGTTACATGCCATTGAGGCAGCTCTGACTCCTGGTGCCCCAATGAATGAATGATGTCCACAATGTCCTGTCCTCAACAGCCCTGCCCAGCTCTTGTAGACTCCTGCCTTTGGCATTTTTTGTGGAGTCAATCCATCTCATATTTGGTTTTCCTCTTTTTCTGCTGCCTCCTAGTTTTCCCAGCATTATTGTCTTTTCCAAAGAACCCTGTCTTCCCATGGTGTACCAAAGTAGGACAGCTTCAGCTTTGTCATTTGTGTGTTGGGGACTCTAGGGAGCAAACAATGGGAATTGCGTAGAGCAGTGGTTCTCAACCTTTCTAATGCCTCGACCCTTTAATACAGTTCTTCATGTTGTGGTGACCCCCAACCATAAAATTATTTTCGTTGCTACTTCATAACTGTAATTTTGCTACTGTTATGAATCGTAATGTAAATATCTGTGTTTTCCGATGGTCTTAGGCAACCCTGCTAGACCATCGGAAAACCTAAGACCATAGGAAAAAAAAAAGAAATTTACATTACAATTCATAACAGTAGCAAAATTACAGTTATGAAGTAGCAACGAAAATAATTTTATGGTTGGGGGTCACCACAACATGAAGAACTGTATTAAAGGGTCTCGGCATTAGAAAGGTTGAGAACCACTGGTGTAGAGGGTCTTTACTAGAGTTGATGCTGCCAGAATAGTCACCCTGGAGCTGCTGCTGTCAGCAGAGCTCGAGCTGCCCTCCTGGACATAATTGCCCTAATAAAGGTAGGGACTTATTGTTGAAGGGCTCCAGTTCCTCCAGTTGCCATCTACGCCACAAAGGAGAGTCACAGTTTGCCTCTTAGAGCTGTGAATTGCTCATACCATCAAATCTTTGTTCTTAGATATAATTATCCTGTACTTAGAACAAATGAAATGAAAATACTATAAGGAGTAGAAATTGTTATAAAATACTATCAGGACAGTTTTTGGGCGATGTGAACTATCTAAAAGGATCTTAACCAAAGTTTGTGATTTTTTTTATCCATTCTTATATTGAATGCTTAAAACACACTTTGTGAAGTGGGTAAGTCAAGTGCTATTGTATTATGATTTTGCAGCTGTGTAAGCAGGCTCAGAGGGTCATAGCATCTGCTTCATCTGAAGACCAATAATTAGTAAATCTAAGATTCAGAAAAGAAATCCGAGGATTCCGAACACAAATTACTTTCCCCTAGTCATCCAAAAAAGCAAAACCTCAGTTTGAGAAATAAAGTTTTGTTCTAAAGTCAGAAGTGTAGTTATGGGCCAGCAGGGAGAAAGTTTGTGTGAAGATACTTGTGAAACTCAACAGCTTATTTGCTAACTTCTTTTCAGAAGCATTTCAGGGCAGACACTGACTGAGACATACTTGTAGAAAAGTCTTTCAGAGTTTTTCTTTACATTTAGCTTAACACATATTTGTAAGGGGGTTGATACTGAATTTATGGTAGTAATATGATGAGATTTTGGCTTATATTTTCCAAACTTCTCAACTGAAATACATATTAACCTCTGAGAACCTCGCTTTAAACTTGTGTTGTATTTTTTTAAGGTTAAAGAAAAATTGGCATTATTTGTTGGCAAGAAGTTAAATGACTTTTCAACCATCAAAGTTCTTTAAAGTGCTTTGAAAATATAATTACACTATTTATTCATCTGTTTTCCTTCTAGAAGCAGTGTATCATGCATGCCAGCTATGGTACTGTGCCTTGGATAGGATGCTAAGATGTAATCTCAGTTGAAATAACTTGAAGGGCCTCATTAGATACTAAACAGAAGCATGAGGGAAATTGGTTTCCTTTAATTTTCCACATAAGGAAGCAATCACTGTATATGCAAGTAATGAGTTTTGCATATTGATTATATTTTTGTTGATTGAACTTACACATTTTTAGGCTAAATGTCATTCTTTAAAAAGAAGGTGCAGGGTAAATATCTATTTTCATTATTTCATCTAATAAGTTACTACTGCAAGCATGTCAAACACTCTTAATAGCATAATTCACATCTTCTCTCATCCTAATCCTACTATTCATACTATTGGTTTTATGCTTCCATAAACACATAATTCTTAGCATTCAAACAAGACAGCAAAGAAACTCCTCTCTTCCAAGACCAATGTAAACTTTCTTGAGGGTTAGTGTGACCAACTTGTCCTGGTTTGCCTGGAACTTTCCTGGTTGTAGTGATGAAAGTTTGCACCTAAGGAAGCCTTAATCCTGGGCAAATGGATTTACCAAATCATGACTGTTGGTAATTTGAGGTGCTGATCTTCTGATCTTGGCATGTGTTTTTTATTTACTTTTAAATTTGCATCTAATTTCAAATTTTTAGAGAAGTTAAAAGAATACACACACACACACACACACACACACACACACACACACACACACACACACCTTTTACCCTTATTAGTATTGTTTAATTTTTAATTTTTCCCCTTTTGGTTAATTCCCCTCTGTCTCTCATATATATATATCCTATATAATGAAGAGGTAATATGCAAATTGACCATCACAGCCTCACAAAGATGGCTGCATACAACCAGGCCGGCAGTGGGGTTAGTAAGGGACGACCAAACGACTGAACAAGCAGGCTGTGTGGGGCGACCAGGCTGGCGGGGGGGCCATGAGAGGCAACTAGGCCAGCAGGGGGGCAGTTGGGGGCAATTAGGCTGGCAGGGGGGGGGCAGTGAGGCATGACTAGGCCAGCGGGGAGGGCAGTTGGGGTCAACCAGGCCAGCACGGGGGGGCAGATAGGGGTGACCAGGCTGGCAGAAGGGGGCAGTTGGGGGCAACCTGGCTGGCAGTGGGGGGCAGTTAGGGCAAGTAGGCCATCGGGGGGGGGGGCAGTTAGGAGTGATCAGGCTGGCCGGGGGGCAGGCAGTAGGGGCGACCAGGCAGGTAGGCAGGTGAGCGATTAGGAGCCAGTGGTCCAGGACTGTGAGAGGGACATCCAACTTCCAGTTTAGGCCTGATCCCGGGATCAGGCTTAAACCAGCAGTCGGACATCCCTCAAGCGGTCCTGGATTGGAGAGGGTGCAGGCTGGGCTGAGGGGACCCTCCCCCCTTCACGAATTTAGTGCACCGGGCCTCTAGTATATATATATATGTATATATATATATATATATATATATATATATATATATATATTTAATGAACCATTTGAGAATAAATGAGAGATATAATACCCATTTACCTCTAAAATTTAGTAAATATTTCCTAAGATCAAGTACAGTCTCTTTCATAACCACAGTATATTCACTATATTTATTAAAATAATGTACTTTGGTGTTTATAAAATATTCTATCTAATTTATATTGCATATACAAATTTCATTGAGTATCCCATAATATTCTTTATAGCTTCTTCCCTAGTCTGGGATGGCTTTCCAATTAAATGCATTTCATTTAATTATGTCCTTTTATTCTTCTTTAATCTAGAAAAAATTCACATCCTTTCTCTGTGTTCCTTGTCCTTGATATATTTCAAAAGCACAGGCCTGCTATTATGTGGAATGTCCCTCAATTTGGTTTGTCTACTTCGCTCATGATTAGATTCAGGTTATTTAATATGTAAACAATAATACCCTGAAGTGATGCTGTGTTCTTCTCAGTGCATTGTATCAGAAGACACATGACATTGGCTTATCTAATAGTGGTGATGTGGGGAAATACTTCAGATTTTCATCCTTTCATTCTAGTAGCCACTGAGAATTTTCTAGTGCCATCATTCCATCTATATTAGTTAGTTGCTATTCTATTGTCATTGTGTTGTAAGGAACAGCTCATAACTCATGTTTTAATTTACAAGGAGGCACTTAATTCAGTATGAAATTTCTTATAATTATTATAGAACCTATCGTTATTTTTCAACCCACCCAGTAGTCCTACCAAGCAGCATTCCCTGAGAAGTACAATAATATCAAGTCCCTGAATCTTCTGAAAACAGAGGCAAAACCTTTCTACTTCTTGCCCTTTTGAAAAATAAGAGAAATGAGTGTTCTGCAATCAGAAAAACCTTTGAAGACTTCAGAGAATAGACACAATATACATTTCACAGCAGGACTCTTCTGCACCCTATCAGCCAAAACAGTCATTGACAGTCTCCTGCCTGTAGCATGTTTTACTAGATGCTACTTCATAGGGTGTTGTCTTTAATCTCTATACAAGTGATAGCAGAGAAAAGCATGGGTGGCCTTTCTCTGTTGCTAATAGGAGTGGGTTCTTGTAGTACTGCTGAAATAAGCATTTCCAGAGGCCCCAACGGGAGGATGAGATATGGTAGAAAGCTTCATTTTCATGAAATTACATTCCTGGGTTTTCAAAGTTCCATTCCAGTCATACAAGTGTTGCTGGGGTTTCAGTAAAGCTAAAAGCAAAGCTGGTGTTCAGAGTTTCCGTTCTATGTTACAGCCAGTTCAGTTCAGCATCAGGCTAGTTGCAATCCATTAGTCCATTGTGTGTAAGGTCCACATGGCGGTGAGTGATGTGGGCGAATACAGGGGAGTAGGAGCGAGAGAACCCCACAAACCAGGAGTCAAGCTCAACAAGCAAGGAGAGACCAAGAGCACAGAGCAATAAGAGAGCAAGTTCCTTCGTTTAGGTGATTAAGTATCCCAAATTTTTCCCACATGCAGTGGCCACACCCATTCTGGCCAATATCCTTTGTTCTCAGGTATGACTATCAGGAAAGTACCTTCCCCAGGTCACCCCAACTTTAATGGGCATGCCTTTATCTTCCCTTTGCTCCCTTCCTTTTATTAACATAACAGTATCACAAGCACAGTGAATTCAAATTCTTTGGAGAATACAGCTTGCCTTATCACTTGCCCACAAGGGTTTTTATTAGTTTTAAAAACTGGAGGACTCCTGAAATAATGTGAACATTAAAAATTGAAGAAAAACAATGACTCAAAGAGCAAAACACAGCTAGTACCACACACATTATAATAATACTAGAGGCCTGATGCACGAAGATTCATGCAAGAATAGGCCTTCCTTCCCCTGGCTGCCGGCACCAGCCTCCCTTCAGCACCCGGGACCTGGGCCTTTGCTCTGGCCGCCACCTTCCACCTTCGCTCTGACCAGAGCCTCCTTCCACCATTGCTCCGGCCCTGCCGCCCTCCTGTAGCTCCCTCCAACCCTGCCCCGCCCCCCCTTCATAGCAGGCATCCCGCCCCACCCTGGCTGCTCCACGCCTGAGTGGGCGTGCTGCCCAGAGGCCCGGAGCATTCCGGCCCAGCCACCACTATCTTTGTCACGTCAATTTGCATATTCCCTCCTTATTAGCTGTGGGTGCCGCCATCTTTGTCATGGAGTGATGGCCAATTTGCATATTCCATCTTTATTATATAGGATGATTTCCCTTTGCTGTGCTATAGATCGTCAGAAGAAATGCTTACAAATAAGTTAGTTTGAAGGCAATCAGTGCTCATCTTTTGCATAAAAGAGTGGATTCTCAGAATTGGAAATATGATTTGTTTTGTTTTTGAGAGTTTTTAGTTGATTGTTTTGACATTTATCAGTATACTTAATTCAGAAGGCGGCCATGAAACTGTACTAGTTGCTTGGTGACAGGTTGAAAAGCTCTTAATTCAGTATATGACATGGGTCCTTTATATCTAGGGTTAGCTAAAAGAATAAAGTCCTGATTTTTGAGTTCTAAAACTCAGGTGACCTCCTTGGATATGAGTATTTATAGGTAGGTATGATTTGAAAAACAATCATTTTAGTAAGAGTATTCAGAACAAATAATTATACTTAGTTGTACTACCTGGGAATTTCAACAGTTTGCCTGACTTGACTATGGCTTTGTTTCAGAGACTAATATGCATCATGAAAAAAACCTTTATTTTTTATGAATAAGTTCAACAAAAACCGTGATTCAGTTTTCTAAGAGATGTGAGACATTAAAACAATTCCTCTAATTTATTTTCTATACTAAAATGGGAAGTAGAATCCATTTCTTCATCAGTAAAATAAAAACCAATGAATACATTGTTGAACCAGATGAGATCTATGTTTGCTTTCAGCTAAAAAATACTATATTTTTCATTGTCAAATACTTAATGACATGCTTTTATACCTAGCATACTAGTTTTAGAGTAAATTAAAGAAAGCCCATTGTCTTTGTCTGGAAGCTCACTTTATAGTAGATTATAATCATCAATATAAATTATACTCTTAAAATTAATTTCTTAGGACTTTATACTTCACTATCTGTTTTAGTATTTTATATTATTGTATCTTCACTTTAATAGCATATTGTTGGTCATGTTTATGATTCACATGAGGTTGATTCTTTAAGAATGAAAACCCCCCAAAGTATATTGTTCCTATGGGAAACTGTCATCTGCTTGAGAGTGAGTCACTTTAAGATGTGGATTCCAAACTCCATTGTGGTGAGAATTTGGAACTGAAGTCATCTGCTTACATCTAAATATACTGAGATTAACCCACAGATAGACTTCCCATGAAAGATCATATGGGAAAGAAGAGACAAAAATAACCTTAAAGCAGAGGTCTCCAATATTGAGAGAAAAACAGAAAAAAATAGTAAAGAAAGAAAAAGTTATCTCAAAGCACAGGAGAATGAGAGAGAAAGAATACAGAGAAATGCAGATTGGTTTATGGGTAAAAGAAAAAAAAAACTTCAGGGAAACAACTTATATATCCACAGAAACTTAGTTTACTTTTTTATAAGAACTTTTCTATATTTTTTAAAATACGTTTTTTTTTATTGATTTTGGGAGAGAGAGAACACAAGAGGGATAGAGAGGTAAAGACATTTATGAGAGAGAAATATCATTGATTGGCTGCTCTCTGCACATCCCCTACTGGGGACTGAGCTCATAGCTCAGGCAAGTGCCCTGAATGGGAATTGAACATGTGACCTCTTGGTTCATGGGTCAACCATCAACCACTGAGCCACAATGGCCAGTAAGAACTTTTCTATTTTAAAAATTACCTTTATTTATTCTTCATAATCACTTCTTATTCAGCCATTTTGTTTCATGGCACCATATAAAGAAGAAGGGAAGGGAATGGATACTGTATGTTGGGCATTGTGCAAAATGTCATAATGATAAATGTATTAGATACATATTACATGCCGGGGTTCTTGTTCTAGCATTACAAAGGGTTCAGCAATCTGGAGAAAGGCTGTGCATAGATTAAATAAGAGTCCAAAGACGCAAGATAATTTTGAAAGGCATTGGGGGTCAGAGGAGCTTCAGCTAAAGGAGCTAAAGTTTTTTTCCTTGTCTCAGGACCCTTGCTTTTTATTAACACAATTTGTCCTAAGGCAAGGTGGAGATAATACACTTCAAAGGGTAGGGTACAGAAGCATTGTCAGATTGGGGAATAGTTTACGGCTGTTCAGGTGTTTGGCCAATAGGAGGCAATAACATGTAGATTAAGATGCCCTGAGCTGTCTGGCAGCAAACAATCATCCTATTCAGGTTTGGGGGAAGTGCCTTTTAGCCATTCCAACAGCTGATTATATATGTGACTCAGCCCTTGTTGAGCCCCCAAGTTTCATCATCCTTTTGATGAAACTCCTGTAATTATGACATGCTGGAATTGGCTTCCGGCAATTACATATGAGAAAGAAGAAACTTAAACAAAAGATTAAAACATTTTTAATTACTTGGATTGATAAGGAATGAATCATGCAGCTCATGGAGATATATATGCTTTACTGATTTTTATTTTTGTTGTAATACCCATGTTTTATGGGCATGTTTGAGAAGAAAGGCATGTAGCTAGACCAAGGTGATGTGTATGTGCAGTGTTAATATTAATATGCACACAGCTTCCATTTTGATGGAAAGTCTGTCAATAGTAAAATACCCTAATAAAATAGTCTCTTTCAAATATGGGAAGATGGCAAGATGGATTGAGTACCATACATTGTCCTTTATTTTGATTAATCTGTTTTTACCTGCTCAGCTAGGGATCACTTTATTTCCTCTCTCTCTCTCTCTCTCTCTCAATCTCTCTCTCTCTCTCTCTCTCTCTCTCTCTCTCTCTCTCTCTCTCTCTCTCTCTCTATATATATATATATATATATATAATTATGAATTATAATAGAATATACATTAGAATATATATATATATTCTAAACAATTCTAGCCATCTCCTTTTGGTGTAGTCCTATTTCTTCTCTTTACACCATCATGGAAATTCTATAGAATGAGAGCATCATAAAAAGTTTAGCACACGAAATATAGTACATTGATGTAAGATATTCATACAAAGCCTGCTTTGAGGATTTGTATAAACAGTTTGGTCAATGCCATAATGCTCAGATGTTCCTATTCTTGGACAACAAATGTTATCTCTGAGGATGTAATTTATACATCTAATCTGTGAAAGCAGGTTCCTCATTACCTCTTGATCACTGTCATTATGGTGCTGTGGTTTATTTCCAAATTGGGCACCCTTCCTTAGGCTACTACAGAACACAGAAATAGCGGGTAATAAACACCCAGACCTTCCATTATTCCTAGCAGGGTGTCTAGCCTAGAATGGGGATATAAAATCACAGATAACTCCACAGCTTTACAAAACCCATTTGTTACATTTTCCTCCCTAAGGCTATTGTGTTGAGGCCATAGAGGAGACAGACATTGATTGGCTTCAATTTGGGGTCTGTTTTGAGCAGGGAGGTGGTTTGTGCTTTAACTTTCCTGGGAAAAGTCCCATTCACCCCCGGGAAAGAAAAGTATGAGTTTGGAAGGTAAACTACCTTCTAACCACTGGGGGAGGGGTGAGGTGGAATGGGGAGTGGTTGAGGCCAAGAGAAGAGGATAACAATGGGCTAGGATTTTTCTCTTTCCCATTCCCATAGGTTATTCACAGAATAATTACCTTCATATTGTGATGTACAAACTTTAAAAATCCTGTGACTCAGCCCTAGCTGGTTTGGCTCAGTAGATAGAGTGTCTGCCTGTGGACCAAAGGGTCCCAGGTTTGATTCTGATCAAGGGCACGGTTGTGATGTGTTTTCTCACATAGATATTTCTCTTTGTCGTTCCCTCTCTCTTCCACTCTCTCTAAAAATCAATGGACAAATATTCTTGGGTGAGGAGTAAAAAACTTTTCTCAGTGAATGATAGCAATATATTTCTAGTGCCTAAAACTTACTATATACACCTTCTCATCTATTATTTTTATTTGATCCTCACATGAATTGTATAAATTGTCACTTATTCCCTTTTGAGGGAGGGGAACTAAGACTGAGAAACTGTGATGCTCTGCATTCTATAGAGTAAATCAATAATTTTTATCCAAGTTGATGTGTACATGCAGGGTTAATATTAATATGTATACAACCTACTATGTGTTGGCATGATCCAAATCAGTAAGGGTGGAACCAGGATGGGGACTAAGGCTTTAGAATTCCAACTCTTCTATCCTGTCTTAGTCCCTGGAGCTAGCTTCCAGAAAGGTAGGTTGGTAGAACTCTTCTTGATCTTCCACCTGCATTTCTTTCCTCCTGGGAAAAACTTCCCCTTCTTCCTAATTAAGACTTGTTCATAGTCAGAGCTATTTTTATTTTTGACTGTGTTATTTCACTTATTAGACTGTAAACTCCCTGAGAACAAGGATCATTTTTGCCTTTGTTGTTGTTTTTATTTTATAGCATTGATGGAACAGTTTTACTCACATAAGTTATGCAATATAAAATTTCTGTGATATATAAAATTCCATAAATATAATCTTTACCCTTTGGATACTTTTAAAGTTAATCATGATGTTTTGAGGGGAGGGGATGAAAACTATGAGCTGCCTTTTCCCATGCACTTAATTATTTTAATTGATTAGCGTTCAATCTGAAGAATAAATGAGGTGGTAGTGTCAGATTTGTCACAATATGTGGAGCAAATATAATCTTACTCATAAAAATAGATTTAGATTAAATATTCAGATTTGTGGGTTGCACATATTGATACACAGTGTGTGTGTGTGTGTGTGTGTGTGTGTGTGTGTGTGTGTGTGTGTGTGTGAAGGAAAAGAATGTAATACTCATTAAATCCAGAAATGGAAGAAATAAGAACACTAGGGACAGGGAGGCTGCAGCACTTTTTCATCCAAAACAATCTAAACTCAACCGAGAAACTTTATGAGAGTTCAGTTTTCTGAGTGAGCTAATGAGCTCACTCTTCCTATTCACTTTGCTTTCCAAATTACACAGCTGAAACACATTGTTAATAGAAACACCCTGTTCAGTCAGTGATTCACACACCCTACCTATTAGTTTTTGTTCCTAACATGTCATTTTAACTGTTAAGCGTTTGGGAAAATCAACATGACATTCCAAACACAGTCCCTGAAGTTTCATGTGTTAACACTCAGTTGCAAAAAGTTTCTGAGTTATATGTAATTACTGCACCCAAAGGGGACCTGACAAAATTTGAGGTATTTCCTGTCCACACTCTGCATCTCAGCCTGTTAAACACTTAAAACCAGGAAGCCTGATTCCTGAACACTGACAAACAGAATTTGGGGTTTGAGAGACCTAAACTAGAAGTTCTGAGAGTATATGTGTTGGGATGAAAAGCCAGAAAAGGGGGGTAACAATGAAGCAGGAAAAAAAAGCCACTTATATGGAAATTTATTTAAAATAATGAAATTTAAAAGAGTACATTGAAAATAAAATTTGAATATTCAGCTGATGTTAAAATGAATAACTACATCTACGTATCAATAGGGATAGATTAGATATAAAATAATAGTCAATAAAAATCCAAGCTGCACAAAAATATTTAGCAATGACATCCCTTAAGTAAAATTTTAAAATACCAAAATTATATATAAATACATATATGTGTAGTATGATTATTTTTAAATTCCTGGACACACACACACACACACACACACACACACACACACACAGTGAATTCTGATTAATGGTTTTCTGGGGAAAGAAGGAGTAGGAAATAAAACTGTGAGAAGTTAAACTTAGTTTTAATAATTTATTTCTTTGAATGAAGAAACATTATTGTCAAATGTTTCAGACTAAAAATATTTTAAAATTATGAGTGATGGTTCCCCCATGGGCAGTAGTTGTTATATTATTTTCTATGTATATATACTGAAATAGAAAATTAATTAAAATTCACAATATAGAAAATATATTAAAATTAATAAAAAGTGAATTTTAATTATTTAACAAAAAGTTCATATATTGAGAAAATCAGTAGTAATAAAAATTTGGAGGTTTAAGGTATACATTATAAAAAGGAGTAATTGGTTTCATTTTTAAGTGTTCTAATACCATTTCAGTAATTTAAGGAGTAACAATATTTTCTTTAAAAATGTCCACCATATTAATTACTATTTGAGGCCCAATTTTAATACTTTAAAATTGTGTTCAAGATATTCAGTATTAACTTTAGTGTTCAGTGCTGATGCATTAACTTCTGAGTGTTTTGTTTGAGATTTTTATTCCTGAAAAAGTTGATAATGCAGTTTAATTTTTATATATCATTTTCTCATCATCTGTGCAGTTGTGGGATTTGCAATAAGTTTAGATATAAAAAGAAATTCTCCTTTCTTTGTTCTAAGAAGAGTGAGTGTTGGGCCTAATTTTGTCTCCACTGACTAAGTCTTGGTTTATGAACGACTTCATATCCCTCTGGGTGGGCTGAATGAATGAAATGGGGTGCTTCGTGGTCTTCTTACTCCTTTACTTTTTGTTTCCTTGTTTGAGATGTTAATTCCTCAAACTTAAAAAATTTTAAACGATTTAAATTATTTTATTTAAATATACTTTCATTGTTCAAAAATGAAAACTAATGCTAGACAAAAACAACTATCTGTCTCTCTAGTGTCCTTTTTTAATTGAATTTATTGGGGTGACATACTATCTAATAAAAGAATAATATGCAAATTAACCATCACTCCACTACACCCACAAGCCACACCCACCAGCCAAGTATGCAAATTAACCCAACCAAGATGGCTGTGGCCACAGAGTGAGCAGGAGGCTTGGCTCTGCTCAAGGCTACAAAGTTTCAATTATAGAAGATAAATAAATCCCAGATACCAGGGCCTCCACTTGGGTCACCAGGGGGCATGACTGGCCTGCAAACCACCATAGGCCCCTCACCCAGGCCTCCCCAAGCCCCAAGGGAACCCCCACCCTGATCCGGGACACCCTTCAGGGCAAACCAGCTAACCCCCACCCATGCACCAGGCCTCTATTCTATCTAATAATGCTATCTAATAAAAGAGTAATATGCAAATTGACCATCACTCCAGCACACAAGATGGCTGCGTCCATGTGGACACAAGATGGCCACCACAAGATGGCCAGCAGGGAAGGGTAGTTGGGAGGGACCAGGCCTGCAAGGGAGGGCAGTTGGGGGAGATCAAACCTGCAGGGGAGGGCAGTTAGGGGTGACCAGGCCTGCAGGGGAGGGCAGTTAGGGGCAAACAGGCTGGCAGGGGAGCAGTTAGGCATCAATCAGGATGGCAAGGGAGTGGTTAGGGGGTGATCAGGCTGGTAGGCAGAAGTGGTTAGGGGCAATCAGGCAGGCAGGCAGGTGAGCAGTTGGGAGCCAGCAGTCCTGGATTGAAGAGGGTGCAGGCTGGGCTGAGGGAGACCCTCTCTACCCGCCCCCCCAACCCCGTGCATGAATTCCGTGCACCGGGCCTCTAGTTGGTTAATAAAATCACATAGGTTTCAGGTGTACAATTCTACACTACATCAACTGTGTATTATATTGTGTGTTTACCACCCCAAGTCTCCTTCCATAATCAATTATCCCCCATATACCTTCTTCTTTCCCCTTCGGTAATCACCAGGATTTGTTTGTGTCTTTGGTACATTTACACAATGGAAATCTTAGCCTTTGCGATAGAATAGATGGACCTGGAGAGCATTATGCTAAGTGAAATAAGCCAGTGAGAGAAAAACAAGTACCATATGATTTCATGCATATGTGGAATCTAATGAACAAAATAAATTAAAAAACAAAACAGGAACAGCCTAGTTGGTGTGGCTCAGTGGCTGAGCATCGACCTATGATCTAGGAAGTAATGGTTTGATTCCAGGTTCAGGCACATGCCTGGGTTGTGGGCTCAATCCTCAGTAGGGGTGGTTGAGAATATACTTATGATCTAGGTCATGGTCGATTCTAGGTCATGGCACATGCCTGGGGTGCGGGCTTGATCCTCAGTAGGGGTGTGCAAGAGGCAGTCAATCAATTATTTTCTCTCATTATTGCTGTTTCTCTCTTTCTCTCTCTCTCTCTCTCTCTCTCTCTCTCTCTCTCTCTCTCTCTCTCTCAGAGACTCTGAGAGAGAACAGACTGAGAGCTGTCAAGAAGAAAGGAAGTTTTTGGGGCTGGATGAAAAAGGTGAAGGGATTAAGCAAAACAAAAACAAACAAAAATATCCAGTGTCTTTCTTGCAATCTTATTTGCCATTAATTGTTCTGTAGTTTGAAAATTCTTGTGTCCACAGGGAGGAAGTTTTCTAAGAGCTGAAGCTTCTCTTCTGTACCCTTTATTTCTCTATGATCTCTCCTTTCTCCCTTCTGCCTTTTCATCCTTTTGAGTCACAGGGTCTTGTTCCTAGTTGACCTCTATTGTTTGACATCACTTCTAACATAGAGCATTTGTATTTCTAATAGTATATGATTCAAGAAAGAATCTTCTTCAGTATCCAAAGGAATAATGCTATTTATAATGGTAAAGAGATGGGCAATAGGGTCAAATTTCAGGTCACTGGCACTGCTCAGAGACTGCTCAAATCCCACCTGAAGTCTGGATGTATCTCTCTTCTTTGGACCCCACAAAAATATTTGAAGAAGCTACATCAAATTTTACCTGAGGGTTTTATGATATTTGTTGTAATTAAGACATCATGAGACAAGAAAAGGTGTTTCACCTTGCTGCCTTGAAATATTATGTAAGACATTTTTAAATAAATTATGTTTCTAAAGTTGTTTCACATTTCGTACTGTGACCAATAGGTGAACATTTGTTCATGTTTTTATTTATTTGCTTGGCACATGGTATAAACAAATTTCATACAAATTCAATAATTTGATATAATATATATGGGAATAATATATTTTTAAGCTGCAGCCCTCCAGTTTTTAGATTTTTAAAGAATCTTAGGAAACATAAACAACTGTTGATAGAAAAAAAAAATCAATGAGCCAGTTGGAGACCTACTCTGTTTAAAGAGAGCCAGTGTTTTAGTTTTGTTTTTGTTATAGATACTACTAACACTGTACTTTAAGAATTTAAATAATTTTAATGGAAAGGAAAACCTTTTCACATACTACTTATGTCTGTGTTAACATATATTACAGAAAAATGGAAGTAGCTAGAGATGCTGTTGGTAAAGACAAAAGTTAATAAAACCAATTAACTTTAGAGGCGATATTGATGGTAAATAGGATGTGTTGCCTGTCATCCTGCTTCATCTCTTCCCAGCAATGTCCCTTTCTGTACTGACCATCTTCAGGGTCATTGCAATAGGAATAAATCCTTAAATAATAATGGCACCTAACATACCCACTGCTAGACATTGTATAATTAGGAATCATTTTAGTTTATAATAGTAGTTTGTGGACCATACTGATTATCTCTGCATTTCTAAGTGTGTGCTCTACAGAGTGTTAGAACTAAGAGCAATTCCACTCTTTGTTGGGAAATAGTTCATGTTATGTTTTTCTCTTGGAAATTCATAACAAACTTTAGTATAATTAAAAAACAGAACTGGGTTATAAAAAACTATTTAACTTTTTTTTATTACTCATTTTTCAAACAATAGACCTGTGGCTTTTACTGTTATGTTTCCAAGACCCATCATTTAGAAAGCAGAGGATTAACTAGACTTACATATGAATGGTTTTGGAAGTTAATTTTTCAGGCTATTTGTCTTAATGTGCACTTTGTTTATTCTCTTGTTTTAGTTGTAAATTACATCTAAAGTGGGGAAATTATTTCTAGCAAAATGTAATTGAAAGAAAACACCTCATTCTCAGTATTTACTAAGCTACCATGTGCAGAAATGAATCTAAAAGAAGAATCAATAATATAATCAAAAGCAATTATTTCCATTAAAAAACTTTCTGTTAGTGCAGTTCAAAAAATTTAGGACAACAGAATTTGAAACTTTAAAATTTGTATAGTAATAAATCTGACATGGTTAAAAATGCAAAAAAATAATTGAAGATGAATGTATTACATATTACACCCTAGAAAAGGTTTCTAGAAAGAAGTAACTACCTATTTCTTGAACTTTCTAATGGGATTTAAATTCCATTATTTTCATCTGTGAAAGAGGGAATATGTTATGATTAAAAAGCATTACCAGGAAAGAAACAAAACTGAAAACTTTAGCCTGGCCTTCCTAAAAGTTAAATAATTTTTGTAATTCTAATTTGATATGTCTCACAGGATAAAGAAACTATAATATCAAGGAGAATAATTTGAAGAATTATAATAGATTCATATAGTGGGTATATGGGTTCCATGTTAGTGCAAATGGGAAGAAAACAAGGCCTATTGAAAAGAATTAAAAGCTAACCCAAGAGTAAATGAAGACAAACCTAAAAAGTTTTAATTTATGAAAAATGTGAACAAGATCCTTAATGGATCAAATGCAAAAGAGGCTCTCTGAGTCCTGAAAGTTGAAATATTAGTAGTATCAAATGAGATATCCTATAACCTTCTATCTAATAAAAGAGTAATATGCAGATTGACCATCACTCCAAGACACAAGATGGCCACCCCCATGTGGTCAAAGATGGCTGCCCCCATGTGGACACAAGATGGCCGCCACAAGATGACCAGCAGGGGAGAGCAGTTGTGGGCAGTTAGGGGTGACCAGGCCAGCAGAGGAGGGCAGTTGGGTGAGACCAGGCCAGCAAGGGAAGGCAGTTGGGGGGAACCCAGGCCTGCAGGGGAGGGCAGTTGGGGGAACCAGGACAGCAGGGTAGAGCAGTTGGGGGGGACCAGGACTGCAGGGGGGGCAGTTTGGGGGTGCAGGCCTGTAGGGAGGGCAGTTAGGGATGACCGGGCCAGCAGAGGAGGGCAGTTGGGAGAGACCAGGCAAGCAGGGGAGGGCAGCTGGGGGGGACCAGGCCTGCAGCGGAGGACAGTGGGGGGGACCCAGGCCTGCAGGGGAGGGGAGTTGGGGGGTGGACCCAGACCTGCAGGGGAGGGCAGTTTGGGGGACCAGGCTGGCAGGGGAGGGCAGTTAGGGGCAATCGGGCCAGGCGGGGAGCAGTTAGGCATTGATCAGGCTGCCAGGGAGTGGTTAGGGGGTGATCAGTTGGCAGGCAGAAGCGGTTAGGGACAATCAGGCAGAGGCAGGCGAGCGGTGGGGAGCCAGCAGTCCTGGATTGTGAGAGGGATATCCAGGTGGTCAGACATCCCTCAAAGGGTCCCAGATTGGAGAGGGTGCAGGCTGGGCTGAGGGACACCTCCTCCCCCTCTGCACGAATTTTGTGCCTCTAGTATATAATAAAAGCCCAGCGACTATAATGGCAGAATGACCAGAATGACTGCTTGACCAGTCACTAAGAGGTGCACTGACCACCTCTCAGTTCCTTTCCTCCGCCGGCAGGCTCCCATTGCCCAATGGCAAATGGGAACCAGAGTGGGTGGCAGCAGGGGGTGGGACTGGTGAGCGGGTGGAATGGCTGACCTCTTGGTCCCTCCCCACCAGCTGTCAGGCTCTAATCTCCTGATGGCAAAATAGGAACCCGGGTGGGTGGTGGCTGGGGGCAGGGCCAGCTGCCGGCAGCCGGGGAAGATGGCCCTGATCGCAGGCTAGGCCTAGGGACCGTACCTGTGCATGATTTTGTGTGCTGGGCCTCTAGTGTTATATAACAATCACTGTAGGCTGAAAATGTAAATGAGTTTAAGAAAGATTTTAAGATATTCATGAATAAACTGTGATTTAAAAAAATGTAGTTCCTTCACATGACTATTGGAAAAGGGCAGTGTTAAAATGAATAAGAATCCCAACTTTCTGAAGTGATATAATGAAATATTTAAGAGTATAACTGCCTAGTTTGTCATCACAACTTTTCCACTTAATGTGTGATGTTTGAATGTTATTTAACTTCTCTAAATCTCATTATTTTCATCTGTGAAACAAGCAATAACAGACTGTATCTCTCAGGACTGATATAAAGTTCTTAGCACAGTGCTAGGTATACAAAAAGTAAATGCTAGCTATTGTGACACATTACAAAATGCATATTTGGTGATACCTTATTGAACTTTTGAGGACAAAAGATCCCCAAACACTCCTCAGAATTATTCTAAAAAACAGATATCAAGCTTGAAGAAAACTGGCAAGATCTAACATATTTTAACCTCTTATGTAATATTCCCAATGGTACAATTTTGAAATTATGTAACTATTTGAAATTTATTATATATCCAAATCTGTCATCAGTTGTGTTTGATGATATTCGTTGCCCCATAATTTTGTCAACTCAAGTATTTATTATAAGAAACATCTCTTAATATTTTAACTTAACTGTTATTACTTCATTGCAAATATTTTCTTATCTCTGGACTGAAAGAGAATTATTTGCCTTTCCCTAGTGATCAAATTCTTTCATTTTTAATTTTTTCTGATGTTGCTTTTTCTTAACTATTGAAGTTTTCTGAGTGTATTTATTGTAACTAATAAACTTTAATTACTTTTGCAATTACAGCTTATTTGATTGAATTTTCCACTGACTGCACAAAACATCTGTCCTACTGGGACCTTGCATAGTCTCTGATCTGGGTACAATGTGCTGTTAAAATATAGTAACATCTGCAGTCCATTAATTTCTAAAGCAATAGGCAAGTTTGGCTTTCAAATGGGTTCAGCCAAGTTTATACTTAGGAATTCTGTTTCTTTGCTTTCCATCTAAATGGACTGAGGTAACTCATACTTACTTTCTGCCTTACTTTAGTCTCTACTTCTTATTGAGTATACAGATATAAACAATGGCATGGTATTTGATTTGATGCTGTTTTATTCTGACTACACTAACTTTCCTCAGAGATAATAGAAATAACAATGATGAGAAGGCACTTCAATATAATTTTTCTGACACCAGGATGCTGTTACTGGACTGCTAAGCAACATGAAGGTATTTTGTGATAATAGCACATTCACGTGGATTCCTTTGAAGACTAAGTATAAGGATACTTCAAAGGTAGGCAATAGGCTTCTAAGAATACAAGAGTTTTTTATTTTTTCTGAAAGTATAATGAAAGGCTATCATCATTATCCTTGTTTCTTATTCCTTTCTAAAATTCTGATTAACACAGAAATATTTCTCTAATAAAATTTCAAGATTATTGTATGCACTCATATTTTAGGAAAAACAAACAGGTGGGGCATAAGTTAATCACAGAGAAGTAATAATGTTGACATAATAAGGCTCAATGCACCCACAAATTAAAGGTCATTCATTTGTCATGTAGATTTTGCAGCCACCCTGTCATGTTACCCAAGTTTGATTTGTATTTCTCCATCAATAGCAATGTTCACTTAAATTTTCAAAATAGATAACACTGTTCATGAAAGTGTCTATTAGAAAAGTATAGTTGTAGGGACTACTCATGTTCGCCTGTGATTGCCATGATCCCCTGCAGTCCTAGTTGCCTTGGGACTGTTTCTGGCCAATGAGATGTGTTTGGATGGAATGCATGCTACTCCTACAGTTGGGCTGTCTCTTCAGAGTTCTTTGTTCCTCTCCAGGTCAAATGTGGAGGTCAAATGCTCCAGACAACAAGACAAGGGGGCTGCTTTACTCACATCCGACAGGGCCATCAATAAAAAAATATTTAGTATTAAATTTCTGAAAGTCAGGTCTATTGCAGCACCCATATTAAATCATCTCAATGTCATTACTAAGTATAATGTATAATCCTAGTTAGGTAGTTACTATTGTATCGATGAGAGTGAATAAAGAGAAATTATTCTGGAGTCTTTGGCACTCCCTAAATTAATATTATGTCTATTCCTTAGTCCAAAAAGATACAGCATTTATAGTCACACACATCTGAAAATGGCTTATTCAATGCCAACATAATACAACTTTCATAAAGGACAGGAGAGAGCCCAAGAGTAGGCCAGAGAAGCCCCCGCATCTTGTAAATGTGCAGGCATAAAAACTAGAGAATCACCGAGAGTCAAGAAAGGGCGGAAACACCCTCCTGAAGAGCATTCCCAGACAGGTTTTCAGCAGCACAGAACAGCCATGCGGCCCAGAGGAAAAACTGTGGCCGTGTCATTGTCACTTTGGGGCCGGCTGAGTACAAACTGCCAATTCTTACTGAATGCTCTTTCCTCCTCCTTATGACAGATACGGATGAAAACACACTGATGGAGAAGGAGTGAGCCCCTTGAGGTAATCTGATGCACTCTCTCTACCACTTTTGCACATCTTAAATGGGTTTTAGACATTCCAAAATGTCTACACTGTGTTCATTTCCTGTGGTGGATTTACAGTGTGTGACAGGAAATCCATTTCTTTTCCTGTGGATGCTAAATTCATTACCTTGACAGAATTCAGACTCACTCTTTGCACTTGCTGCCATAGCAACCAGTATCTGACATTTTTTTTCTTTCTATTTTTTCTTCCACTGGCAACAGGGTAGTCACATGTTTCAGCAAGAACTGTACTCCAATAAAACATTATTTTAAATGCACCTAACACTGTTATATACCAACGGTCTCTTCACACTGTCACCTCTGTAGACCACATACTTCATAAATCTATAATCACATATTACACCACAGAATTCTAAATTAGCAGAGTATGGTATTCTTTTAAGATCTTCCAGGAGAGGATTTCTTTTTCTCTTTTTCAAATTTATTCACAACGAGAGCTATTTGAAATAATAGGCATAATGGATTGATTTCCCCATCTAACAAAATACTCTCCAGAGCAGCGATTATTATTGGAGGAAAGTTCTGGATAGGTACTTGACTTAAATGATCTAAATGCTGTTACGGCTCTGAATAAGGTCATATTACAATTCCACATGAGCTGGAGTGTCATCTGCTTTCTGCTTCAAAAAAGAGACCACAAACACATCATACCAAGACGTTGTCCTGGTTTCCTATGGCAGAGGAAATAATCACAAAAAGCAAAATAAAGTTAATGGTTTTGCCTGCCCTGAATATTGGTAGGGTTGGTTTGGTGTGGTGACTGAAAAGGGAAGAGAAAAACACCTGCTGTGCTTGGCTGAGTATTAGGAGGTCTTGTATTTGAGGGTCCAACATGCAATATACTCAACACACATCCTATTGGTAGGATTTTGAATATACCTACATCAGTGTCACGGAGAAAATCATGTAAGTGTCAATGCCAGGCTAGTTACTATACAGCAACCATCATCAGAACTGTATGTACAAGGGTTCAAACCATAGAATCAATGAGGTTTAATTTCCTCTGGTTATTTACCTTTCATTTTACATGTAGCACCCAGAAGGTACTCTGATATGTGGGAAGGTTCAAAGAAGAAAGAGCCATTAAGTTACACAGTTCAAAGAAGACACATCACAGAGGCTGAAGGACAGGTGATGGTTTACACTCCTTTTTACCTTTTTTTTCCTGGCCACTTCAGATTCTCTCTTACCTTCCCTCACAATTGAGATATTTTTCATTTAATGATTATCTCCTTTTCCTCTTAGTCTTAGTTCTGAAATAAATTAAGGTCTATAAAATAACATTCCACTGTTGCATATTTCCATTTGTTTAAGCCTCAAATTATTTCCCTTATTAAATATATTTTGTTCACTTACTACATTAGGGTTGTACTCTTAGTAATGTATTTTAGTAAGGCAAAGCCACACATCATCCAGATAATGAAAATATTATTTAAAAGCTTTGCATTGGAATTATATTCAGCTATCCACATTTTACTAAGGCATTGCATGGATTAGGAAATATTTCATTGAAATAGTGTGAGAAAAACTTCGAGCAATAAAATTGAAATATGTAAGGCAGATAAAAAATCAAAAAAATATGAGGAGAATAAACTCAGGATTAATAAGAGCTGGAAGAGCTATAAACTAGGCAGAAACAGCAGCAGCTACAAATTGTAACAACTATTGGACCTTTTCTCAGGCAGCTGGTCTAATGCACAAGAATTGAAATAGTAAAGATTTATATAATGTGCTGATTGTATGTGATAGCAAGAGGAGAGGTACCCTCTTAAGAACTGACTAAATTGGAAATATTTCATAGGGGACTGGGACTTGATAGATGGAACTAAAGGAAGGGTTCAGCACTGAAAGCAGAAGTTGACAAGGGAGAGGCATTCCAGGTGAGGAGAAATGTGAGCACTGTGACACTTGTCAGAAAGTTATTTGTGGGGCAGGCTTTGACTAGGGCAGGGTATGGGTGAAAGTGATGTGTAGGAAATGGAATGAAGAGGAGTCAGTCCATTGGCCATCTGGGGAAGTCTGAAGGGATTGAATATTGAGGGAAGTCTGAATGGGTTGACACTGAAGGACTGTATGAGGATAGTGAACATGAAATGGTGAGTGAAGGAAAGATATGCGTTATTTTTAGAAAAATAAAAGTTAACAGAACTGAATGATTAATTAAATCTAAGACATACATATAGTAATTAATTTCGAAGTCAATAGTTGTAATGAAAAGCGATCATAGTTGATTATGCTTTGTTTTCATTGAAAAGCATCATTTACCCCTATTCTTCAGGAAATAGCTCTCATCTTTCCTCCAGAACCTTCTTCTCCTTGATTCCAATTAAGTAGTTTTGGTGGTGGCTCTCCTGGCCTCCTTCTTTCTTGTTCCCATTTTAGGGGTGGCTATGTGACTTACACTTGTCTGAGTTGGTTTCCTCACTTCCTAGCTTCATTTTGGATGTACCGTATGTCCCAAGAGGGACCTTTCCTCTTTGTGCTGGGGAAAAAACCTCATTGTTGGAGATGTAAGGATTGTACCTCAGAGCTGCTGATGGCTGTGTTCTCTGGTAAAAATAAGAAGCCTTGGAGAATAGAGCAGACAAGCAGTGTGTAGCCAAGGTTGGGTATGCATGTCCATGCTCACATACAGAGAAAGAGGGACAAAGAGACGAGAGAGAGAGAGAGAGAGAGCGCCTTCAGTGTTTGAATCTTTCATTGCAGTCCTCAAAGTCCATAAAACTGTCTCAATTTCTGCATTTCTTTCTTACTTCTATAAATTGGCCCAGTATCCACCCAATAAACTTTATTATTTTCTTAAGATAGCTTGAGCTGGTTTAATGTAATTTGTAACTAGAATTCTAATTAATATATTTACCAATTAGGTTGTGAGCACATTGTCAGAAAAATGAAAAACTTTAAAAACATTTATTAATTGGGAGTGATTCATCTGCAGATATGTCAATCAATTTGAAACGTGTAAACAGTTAATATTTGGGGCAGACAGTATAAGGTAATATTTGGGAGCAAAGGCCTAGACTTTACCAATTCAATCAAGTTTTTAAAATGTCTGGGGTTGTTGTTGGTGGTGAAATAGAAGGTGATTTCTAGAAGATATACATCAGAAACAGCTATTAAATAACTCATAAGATTTGACAATTCTACAAATAAAAAGACTGTGATTTGAGGAAATGTCTGTTATATAGCTATTTTCCAAATATGATCTTAGAATCCCTGGGTTCTCTGAGACCATTCCAGGGGGTCTGTGAGGTCAAAATTATTTTCACAATAAAATAAAGATGTAATTTGTCTTGGTTTATTGTTATTTTAAGTGAATTGACAAATAAATATTTTAAAATATTTTGTTTCAATTTTAAATATGTAACTAGTGATATAATCCACTTAAACAAAAGCTCTTTGGAGGTCTTCATAATTTTTAAGAGTATGAAAGAGTCCTAAGACCAATAAACATGAGAACTGCTATTGCTTTACAAGGTATTAGTTTATGTAGTCTTACTTGTCAGTGTGGAAAGTATAGAGTCAAGCACATTGATCAATGAATGACAACTTCTATGATCAAGTCTGAGAAGGGGCAGTGTAAACTGAGAGTGGTCATAGTGGTGAAAACAAGATATGTTTTCATTGAGCTTTATGAGAAAGCCCTCACTCCCCAGCCCCCACCAATTGTAAGCATGTCTATTTTATATTACACAAGTTACATAACATTTAACAAATGTTCTTTCTTCACCCCTTCCCCTTGTTGTCACGTGCATGTTTAGAATGTCCACTGAGACACTGTACTGTGATAATTATAGGTGACACAAGGATTAGTCTAAGTAACATGATAATTTTGCCTTGATAATCTTGGAAATAAAAATGGGCAATAACCTGAAATTGGCAAATAACTGCATTTAACTTAACTTATAAAACACAGAGACATTGCCTATCATACCGATATCACAATAGAAATGTGGTAGTTATAGTTTTTATTTATGCAGGGAATTCATCTGGAGTCAATTAGCTAGGAATGCTCATGAGGAACATATATTAGAAAACAAACTAAATTCCTTCATATGCCTCTCAATGTAATTGTCACAGGGCAGAAAATGCTTAAGAGATCACATTCATACAGATTGCATAGCAGAATGAAATATTTCTCTAATTCATTACAAACCAATAGTACTCTGAAAAAAGAGCCCTGGTGAGGAAAGGGCATAGAGTGGGGAGACAACAACTCATCGCAGTCATCTCAAAGATGCAACCCACGGATTTTCCTTGAGAGGCTGGTCTTATATCCCATCAGATACAGGGCTAGATGTACATTCATGCTGGGTCTTTGTGTGATGTTGGGAGGACTTCCCACTGGTTAATGTTCAGGTTTCCCAAGCCTCAAGATTATTTTGGATACTCAAATGGGCAGTCAACAAAATAATGAGGTCAAAGTGTCAAGGTCATAAAAAACAATGAAAGGTGGAGGAACTGTTCCAGATGAAGGCGACTAAGAAAACATGACAATTATATGTACTATTTAGCCTGGAATTGGATCATGGGTCAGAAAATGGACTTCAGTGTTACAATTGGCAAAATTTGAAAAATATTGGAAGATAAAAACTATATTAATTTAATATTGTACTTACGTTAACTTTCTGATTTTGTTAATTATGCCGTGGGAGTTTAGGTGCAAATGATATGGAAATTACTTATACTATTTTTGTAACTTTCCTGTAAGTATGAAATTATTTAATTTTTTTAAAATATAGGTAAAAATCAATATAGCTATGAAGGTATTTACTAATGAACCTATATCTCCGAAAGGGTAGTGATGCAGGTTGTGGCCTGGGAACTCCTGGGTTCAAATCATAGCTCTATTAACTGCTAACTGTATAAGTTTCAAATTAATTAATAGCTAAGTGCTTCAGTTTCCTAATCTTAAAATGGAGAAAATAATGCTTTCTACTTTGCAATGTAGTTGTGAATATTGAATAAAATTAATGTAAATAAAATTCTTAGAAAAGTGCCTGTTTCCACAAATGTTTGTTAGAAGTATGAAAATTATTTGTGCAGTGACAATTGTTATGTAAGGAATATTAGAGTGAAATACAGTACTATTAATTCTGTCTTCAGGTGATAAACTAGGTATAAAGCCATATAATTGTCATATATGAAGGAAATTAGACAAATTATTGATTAAGGAAGAATCAAATATATGGAATGATGCAATGTCTGATATTGCAACAGAGGAGCACAATGGTAGAGAGGAAGTCAGGGGAAACCATTCATGTGATATTACTAAGATATTTGAATATCTGACAAGGCATCTAGCTGGTAGCTTAAGACAGAAAAAATGTGATATACAAGAAATAAATACTTTTCAATAAGTTGGCCCAAGAAAAGTGAGTTTTATTTCTCAAAAATGCTATAGTTTTACATATTCATCTGCTTTGAACCATCCCAGGGCAACACACAGAGGAGAGAATGTGGTTAAGATTAACAGTAGAAACCTCAACATTCCAACATAGCAAGGTCTGCAGGAGTGGGGGAAGAGTTTCAAGTCATGGAAGTCATTAGCTGTGGGAAGATATGCTGTGGGAAAACCGGCCCTGGGATCATAAAACACAGTTGGTCTGGTGCAGTGTAGCTCAATGCATGTGATTTCCACCCCGCAGCTTTGTTATTAAGACCAGCTGCGGGGCATTGGACTCACCAAATGTTATGTCCCCAAATTTTGCTCATTCTATGAACTCAGCTGAGGGTAAAGGAATAAATGTGAGATGGCACTCATCAACATGACTATATTCTTTCTTCAGTAGTGTTCATGGTTCGGGGGGTGGGGGAGGGAGGGAGTGCTTAAACTGATCCATCATTGTAGAATTGTCTAGCAGGTGAACACACTGGTTAGAGAGCAAACCACCTAGCGCTTCCCTAACATAGGGCAGAGGGAATTGCTAGTCTCCGAGAAGGGGAGCAAAGCATAGAGTCTCTTTAGGGTTTAAATTGAGGTGAGAGAAAAATATTGAAAAAAGTGAACGAATAAAAGGTTAAGATAAAAGAATGTGATTGTTAAACTTAAGTGCTCAGGACTATAGTCCAATACAGTAGCCACAAGTCACATACAGTCAAATTGAGATGTGCTGTAAGTGTACATATGGTCCAGATTTTGAATACGTAAAAAGAAAAAAGAAATGAAAAATATCTTCATATTTTAAAAACAATTAAATATTTATTCCTTGTTGAAATGATAATTTGGAGATATATTTAGTTAAATAAATACATTATTCAGATTAACTTCACCTGTTACTTTTTACTTTTTTAATGTGGCTACTATAAAAGTTAAAACTACATTTATGGCTTGCATTATATTTCTATTGGATGGTGCTGTTTTAGCGGTTGTGTAGTTATAGATTCAAAACAGAGCTTTATAAAATGTAGGTTATTTAATGGATACATGGAGCATAACAGACCAATATTTTGAAATGTGTAGAAAAGTTATCACAGCATAGAAGATAAAAAATAAACAATATTTTAATATGTGTTAAAAAGAATGATCATTGCTCATCATAAGAGAATTGTCCTAACTTTTCACCAAAGTTTGGTATCAAGCTCAGCTATGGATAGCTTAATACATAAGATTAGCAACCACACTCAACAGTTTTCTCTTCTTACTCTTTATTTGTATTAAGTTAGTCCTATACATACAAACATGAGTTTGCACCATGGAAATGATTATTTGATAACTATCAAATTGTGCTAAATATTCATATTGAATATGTGTCCAGAAATTTAGAGAGATTTTTAATTAAACTAATTCCAGTGTTGTTAACAAACATTTCCCACTCAAAGTAGAAGTTGGGAAATAAAAGCAAATAAGTTTATTACCAATTTCTTAGTTGAATTTATCTCTGGAAATTATATTTTAATTTTTTATAGAATTTGAATGTAATTTAAAAACAAAACCCTTTCATATACAGTTAAATGATCTTTGACAAGAGTGTCAAGAACACACAATAGGAAAGAACAGTCTTTTCAACAAATGGTGCTGAAAAATATTGAATATTCCCATGCAGAAGAATAGAGTTAGACCCTTATCTACACCATAAACAAAAATTAAGTAAAAATAGATTAAAGATCTAAATGTAATCCTGAAACTATAAAACTCCTAGAAGATAACAGGGTAAATGCTTCATGACATTGGATTTTACAATGATTTCTTGGATATTACAACAAAAGCAAACAGACAAACAGGACTAAATGAATGGTAACTACTGCACATCAAAAGAAACAACAAAGTGAAAAGGCAACCTACAGTATGGGTAAGCTATTTGCAAATCATATAGGTGATAAGTGGTTATTACCCAGAATATAGAAAGAACTCCTAAATTCAACCTCAACAAAGAATCAAACAACCCAATTAAAAAATGAGCCAATGACTTGAACAGACAATTTTCCAAAGAAAACATACAAGTAGAAAGGCCAACAGCCAAGAAAAGATGTTCATTAAGGAAATACATATCCAAACCATTGTGAGTTATTACCTCATACGCATTAGATGACTACCATCAAGAAAAACAGAAACTAACAAGTTTGGTGAGGATGTGGAGAAATTGTTGCACTGTTGCACTGCAATTAAAAAGAGTATGGAAAATCCTCAGAAAAGTTCAAAATATAATTACGATATGATCCCACATTTCCACTTCTGGGTGTGCATCCAAAAGAACTAAAGCAGGATCTCAAGAGATATTAGCACACCCATGTTCATTGCATCATTAAACACAGTAGCCAAGAGGTGAAAGCAACATAAATGTCCACTGATGAATGAATGGATAGACAAAATGTGCTATATACATTCAATGGAATATTATTCAGTCTTGAAAAAGTAAGGGATCCTATTACATTCTATAATATAGATAAACTTTGAGAACATTATGCCAAGTTGAATAAGCGAGTCACAAAAAAGACTAACACTGTATGATTACACTTATATGAGGTATTTAAAGTAGTCAAACACATATAAAGTCCAATGATGGTTGTTGCCAGGGGCAGGGAGGAGGAGGAAATGGGGAGTTGTTTTTCAATAGGTGTAGACTTTTAATTTTGCAAGGTGAAAATTTTCTGGATATCTGTTGCACAGCAATATGAATATATTTAACCTATTGAATTGTACACTTAAAAATGGTTAAGATGGTAAATTTTATGTTATGTGATTTTTACCATAATTTTTAAGAAGCTTAATAATATAGTATCAATTTCTCCAATGATTGAAAAAACCATGAAAGGTTGGGGAAGCATGAAACGTTCAGCACTTGACCTATTCCATCTTTGTAAGAAATCCTGGGAGTTTTTTCAAATTATTCTCAACATTAGAATGTATGTGATTTTTTAAGTGACAAATGCAGATTATTTAAGGTAGAACATTGGAGAGAGCTACTTGAAATAGTATGAGCAGTACCAGTGTCAATATGAAGTATTTGCATGGTATTGCTTAGTTCAAAAATACATATATTTTTCCTTCAACACCCAGTGAGCTTTCTTTTTTTTTAAAAAAAAAAAAACAAAACAAAAACAAACCCATATTTTTATTGATTTCAGAGAGAAAGGAAGAGGGAGAGAGAGATAGAAACTTCCATGATGAGAGAGAATCAGGGATTGGCTGCTTCCTGTATGTCCCCCACTGGGGATCGAGCCCACAATCCTGGGCATGTGCCCTTGACCGGAATTGAACCTGGGACCTTTCAGTTCGTAGGCTGATGCTCTATCCACTGAGCCAAACCGGCTAGGGCCCAGTGAGCTTTCTTATAGTTACTGCCCTACTGATTTCTCCTTAAAGTATTGAAAACATCATACATTCAGTGCCCATTGAATTATGTTCACAAAGTTTTGTGTTTCTTTCAATCCTGAATCTACTTCAGGAGAAATGGTGTTCATTATCAAGAGTTCTCTGTCAATGATGATGTGTATTGATTGATATGCAGGTGCAATTAGTTTTATTTGTGTGGCAACATATCCTGTTGCCACACATATAGTTGGTATTTGTCAGCATTGATCTACATGAACTTTGTCAGACTATATCTTGTTTGAAAAGTAATCAGTACTTGCTAAAAACCACATCTCTGTCTTCAGATTTTCAACAATAAATAGAACAAATAATCACCTAGCACTTTCCCCTCATATGTATCCCACACATACTAGGACCTAATTCAGGCTTTACTTATTGGTGCCATTTGTTGCATTGATCAAACAAATCAAATGATCAGTTAATGCACAAATATAACAACAATTGTTTTTCTAAATTATATACCATTGATGTTATACAAAATACACTAGTGTATTTGGTATGCAACTTATTTTGCTTTCTTTGAAAAACACACACACACACACACACACACACACACACACACCTGACTGCTGACTGCCTTATAAACTTCTCAACAATAGTATGTATTAATACCTATTTGCATTATGAGGCATATGACTTTGAATTTTACTTCTGTTGTTTTAGTGTCTTCTCTACTTTTGGTAAGCAAGCTTATCAATTCTATACTACAAACCATTATTTGTTCCACATTCTAGAAAAACTCAGTTGGTTTATCAGAGAAGTCACTGTGCTTTTTTGAGAAAAATATAAAAAGCTTTTATGGCTTTGTACCATTATTTGATATACTTTCAACAGAAAATGCACTGAGACTAATTGATCACTGGTTCAATACAATTGAATTTTCAGATACTCATTATCATGTAGTCTATTCTCATTTTATCTTTCTCTGTGTGAAATGGTTGCTCTTGCAGATTCACTTGCCTTGCTCATAGAGGCTCACATCAGATGTTAACCTGGAGTTTGGCTCACTATGACTTTCTTTGTTATAGTAATTTGTTGACTATTTCTGCCACTTTTATGCTTCAATGAACACATTTTGAGTCATTGATACATTTCTTTTCTGAATTTGAAATATGTTATAGGATAGTAGCACTGCAAACAAAACCAGGTAGGTTCTGAAACAATATATTAGATAAGAAGACTTTAAACTTGAATGTTAGATAAAACCTACTGACTGTGTCTGTTGTTGTTGCATATGTGCACCCTTGAAGCTTATGATGACTATGCAGAACATTGTAGGATATCTGGCACTTCTTATTCTTCAGCTCACAAATCTCCTCTTTCTGAAGGGCCTTCTTACAGCACCATATTTATTATCTTCCTCCTGGACCTCAAATCCTAACTCTCACCTCTATCACATTACTATGTATGTTAAATTTCTTCATGTCATATACTCTGAAATACATTTTATTATTATTTACTTACTAGAGGCCCAGTGAACGAATTTGTGCATGGGTGGGGTCCCTCGGCCTGGCTGGCGATCTGGGCCGATTGGGGCCGTCTCGCCCAGTTCCGGGGGAGGGACTGTGGGAGGTTGGCTGGCTGTGGGAGGTTGGCTGTGGGAGTGCACTGACCACCAGGGGGCAGCTCCTGTGTTGAGCATCTTCCCCCTGGTGGTCAGTGGCCATCATAGCGAGTGTTCGACCCGTCATTCATTCGACCAGTCGTTAACAGTCACTTAAGCTTTTATATATATAGATAGATGATTTCTCACCCCCCATCACCACCACTACCAAAAAGATATCTCCAAGAGAATAAAGGCATTGATAATTCTGGAGAAAACAAATGAATAAAAACCACCTTTTTCAGTAGATAAGAAACTCTAGGCTTATCCAATTTTATGGCCAATGAAACTCATGCTTCCAAGGAGTTCTCAGTTGAACACATTAGCAAACACCATTATACACACAAAAAAAGAACAGATGATTATATGAACACTTGTATGTTTTAATCCCAGACACCTTAGCAATGATATGGAATAAGTTCTTTCAATATATTGAAGCCTGGGTCATGGACCAACTGTGGCTAAAATCCAATGATAAACTTCATACAATTTTCTTTCCTGGGGGTAACTATTTCTCTGGCTTTATCATTTTAGGATTATTGTTTGATTTCCTCTGTGTACAACAGTGACTAAAAGAAAGCAGGAACTCAAGAAATATTTGTTGAATGGATGTTGGTTACATGTGACTGCTTGATAATGTCCCTCTTCTTTCTTTTATAAGTTTTTCTACTTCTCTCTTTTTCTACTCAAACTCATGAGTCTTATGAGAACAGGAACTTGTCTGTCTTGTTCATTGCTGTATCTTCATTGCCTATAATAGTGACTGGCAATTAGTTTATGCATAAGGTATATTTATGGACTAAATCAGTGGTTGGCAAACTCATTAGTCAACAGAGCCAAATATCAACAGTACGATTGAAATTTCTTTTGAGAGCCAAATTTTTTAAACTTAAACTTTCTCTAACACCACTTCTTCAAAATAGACTCACCCAGGCCGTGGTATTTTGTGGAAGAGCCACACTCAAGGGGCCAAAGAGCCGCATGTGGTTCGCGAGCCGCGGTTTGCCGACCACTAGACTAAATAAATAAGATTTGTAAAATGAAAGTAAATAAAAAGGTTTTATTGTTTTTTGCTTTAAACAGCCAGGTGTTTGCTGACATCATTGGTGATAATCAAAGGTCTCTAGGACACATTTTGAGAAACTGGTTGGGGTAAGCCCATAAAAGTGGGTTTCTGACACACACAAAAAGATGATCAGGGCAGAGGTTACAGTTGTACTAAGATGTATGATCAAGGTGGACATGAGCATGCCCCATGATATTGGCAATTAAGAGGAAAACTATGAGTCGATCATAAGAGTCCTCAGTGACTGTAGAAGTTGCATGGAGACAGACAGTGAAAAGGCAGAGAGGATCTATGATGCTGTGAAGAGAGCCTGGATTGGGGGTTTAATTCCCACTCCAAAAGCTGGGTCATGTATTTAATCTACCAAAACTTACTTTCAAAGAAGTGTTATATGGGGACAAAAGTCACTACTTTATGGAGTTGAACTGAATTTTATGGAAAATAAACCAATGTCTTCAGACAGTGCCTGTCACGTTATATCTGCTCATAATATATGGGCACATAAATAAAGGTGTATCCCATCTTTTTTAAACACTGGTGAAAGAATAATGGTCTGAAAATATTGGTGGGAACTTGGGAGTGTTTTGGCTCTTGAAATACAGGGAGAAGAAAAATAAACAGCTTTTTTTTTTCAGAGGAAAGAGAAAATCATGAAGATGTAGTGGATAGATTATTCTATGAAGAGACTAAGTTCATAATAAAATATATTGATAATGGAATGTAGGTTCCATTGGATTCACTGGAACTAATTTTTTAAAACAAGGTTGATAGAGGGAGGATGAGAAAGGCAACAGGTTGAGATGAATCTGGGTAAAGCTTTGCTGGTTCAGAGGGGCTCAGTCTAGGCAAAGACTGAATCATACTATGTATAAAACAGCACATTAGAGTAGACAGAAATGTGGGCTGTGCCAAGGTTGCAATAAAACTTAAGGTTGCAAGTATTTTTATTTCTACAGAGCTCTCATCCTGCTTATATATGAAGTACTGAGAGTTATAGTTGGTTACTTCAACTTTGGATTTTGGGTCCTGGCCTCTACTGACTTTCAAGGGCAGGGCTGATGGGAGATCTGAAGCATTGTTCCCTGGGCTTTCAGAGAGGTCCCGAGGAAGAGGAAGAGGAGTATGGTGAGTGAATACTTGGCATGCTTGAGTAGAACAAAGTGGGAGTTAGTCAGCACTATCTAGTAAAGTAAGCAGTATGAAAAAATTGCAAGATCATGAGTGGCATTATTTACTTAGGAGTGGATTTGAGTTCAGCTTTGTCAATGGTGTCAATCTGGGAAAGTACCTGAGCCTTCCAGCAATTCTCCTTTCTCATTTGTAAAATGGGGATGATAATACCTACCTTTCCAGGTATAGGTGAGTATTAAATAAGATAACAGGAGCATGCTGCCTATTATATTGGAGGTGAATCGAGGTTTCTTTCTTTCCTGTGCATTTACAAGTTGTGTCTCACAATTTTAAAAAATATATTTTTATTGATTTTTAGAGAGACAGTAAGGGAGAGGGAGAGAAAAACATCAATGTGAGAGCAAAACACTGATCAGCTCCTGCACGTCCCCCACTGGGATAGAGCCCCCAACCCAGACACGTGCGTGCCCTGGTGGGGAATCTAACTGTCAACCTTTCAATGCAGAGACGATGCTCAACCAACTGAGCCACACAGACCAGGGTGTGTCTCACAATTTTGAAAAATGGTTTACCTTATTCTTTCAATTGTCAACAAATATGCATTGAACATCTGCTATATGTAGGCTCTGGGGGGTGAGGTATGCTGGGAATATTATGTGCAAAGGTAGACAGTCACTGCCCTCACGGAGTTTATGGACCAGCGTATATTCTGATCCATACTTTTGTTGTTAAAACCATCAGGCGATGGTGTAAATGTAACTCCTGTGTAACTGAGCCCATATTTTATCAGGGCACTTGTACTCAGTGCTAATTTGCAATAGTACCTGACCTGTAATGAAAGGGTTTCTTCAGTGGTAGTGTGTGTATTTCCAGAGCATGGAGGAGAGTTAGCTCTCCGTCTGTCACAGCTTCTTGGTGCCATTACTGTTTTAATCCTTACACTGAGCCATTTATAATGAGATGAAAATATTCATAATGATCATTTTAATCAGATGTAAAACAGAGCTTTTATAAAGTCTTATTCCTTAGGAATAAAATACTGCCTCGTGACACATGAAACACCATTGTCAGGATTGTGACTTAGAGTTTCATAGGCAAAAGTATGAGAAACCACATCTATCTGCCCTTGAATGCTAAGAGAAGGAAATAAAAACCCCTTTTCCATATAAACTTGAGTCCCAGGTAAAATGCTGAAGAAAATGACATACAAAGGTCTAGTCTAGTCACCTCATGTCATTTTATTGTGAAGGCAGAAACAATGTATGCATCAAGATGAATTCAATATCTTTATATATTCAAACTGGAAATTGAAAAACAAATATATATTCCCAGGCAAAGTGAGCTTTAATCACTGAAGCAGTACATTACCAGAGGATGTCAGCTCTCTCAGAACACACAGTCTTATATGGATCACATCACAGCTTCACACCAAACACTTATTCAGCATAAACTAGCCTTTCAGAAGCCGCCACTGCCCTTCCCCCTTCATTTCCAGTGTCCATACTCTCTTCCTCCCTTGGGAAGATGCATGCTTGTTTCATTTGCTTTCGGCACCAGTGTTGTCATGGAAACTCGCCTCCTTTTCTTTCCCCTCCTCAGTTACCAAGTACAGCTTCTGGACTCAGTGCCAAGACCTCCTCTGTACAGCTTCAATATTCTTTCAATGTTTAGACAAATCTGGTGGAAAATGTTGTTTACATTTTTACACAGTGCTATTGTTTTGTGCAATCCATTTCCCATGGACCTACCCCTGTTCTAGAAGAGACCCCTTTCCCCTTTTCCATCATAGTTAAAAAAATATATCCTATTATTTGGTCTGACTTTTAATAGGGCATAAAAGATAACTTAAGATTATAGAGATTCCATCCTTGTGGTCAGTTTCATTAAATCCGGAATTTAATGCAATGCATATATTATTACTGTACTTTTAGAGATGATTTCTGTTTTGCAAACACTGTAGCATTAATGCTCACTTAAAGAAATCCTAAACAGTTATGTAATTACCTCTCATATTTCAGAAGTGCATTAAAGTATATCAGTGGACTTTAGGTTATTTTAGCCACTGTAATTCAGATGTTTACATAATATATTGGCATTCCCAATTACTTGAACTTAGATGCCTTTAAGTTTTATGCAGACTTGTATTGTGTCTGATTTAATTAGTCATTCTAACACTGTGCTGGCAAAATGTTTTGTTGGTATGAACTGACTTTTTGTCCCTATCCCATCTTTAAAATGTCAATTTTGCTTATAAATTTCTCAAACATGAAAAAGTGGGCTCAGCCAAGTATTTATTGATTTAACATTTTTATTATAAATAAATCACATAAGCTATACTAGCTGTCCTACCATGCTGACACTGCCATTATTTTTTCATTATAAACATTTATATTTAAAAATTTCAAAAGATAGATCTGTTCTGAATAAAAATTCCTTTGATAAACAGAAGAGGGAGCAATATTTCTTTCTTTTTGACAGAATGCAGTGTTGTTTTTTAAATTCCTATTTTACTTCTCCCCTGCCCCCTTCAAAACATAAACCTCCTCTGTCATAATCTCTGCTGTTGGTTTTCTTTTCCTTTCTTTCTATTTTTTATGGGGGCAGGGGTGTCTGGCGGTGGTGGGAGTAGGACCACCCATTTTGGTCAGGGGAACAAAGGTTAAATTCTTTTTGGTTTGCTACTTTCTCTTAGGATATGGTTAAATATTAGAAATCTTTGTCTTCTACTGTATATTTTTACTTGCAACAATACTTAAAAAAAATCTACTGCACCACTTTAGAAAGAAACCCTGGCATTGTGTAGTCCACTGGAGTGAATGTGTGCATTCTCCAGGCTGCCCTGTGAGAGACTGCCTTCCCGTTGTTCTCACTCTGGACTGAGTAGGAGCTGTGCACATCTGAATAACAGAGCCTTTTCTGCCTGGTGCAATCCTGGATTGTTACAGTCTAGAGGCCAACCATGCTGTCACCGGCACAAATTGATTTAACCATCAATTGCTGTGGTCATTAAAGCTGCTAAAAGTCCTCGCCAAACTGATGAATTGCAACTGAATGTGAAATGAGTTTCTAAGTCCGTTTCCCACCATCTCATATCAAAGGCTATTGTATCCCTGCAAAGTAAAGGGTCGGAGGTTCAGGCTGGAGTTCAACAATGGGCTCTGTCAAAGGATAGAGCTCCATTCACGCTGGCGCTCCCAATTACAGTTTGCTTTCCATACCTTATTGTATAAAATTTGCATCCAACTAATACATTGAATTATTGGCATACTTTGGGTGTCAAAAGAGTCATTGAACGGTTTGTCCTTAAAATACATGGAATTCTAAGCATCTGGGGGCTACTGGGTCAGGACAATGAAATGATTCCTTGGTTTTTCACTGCTTGCAAAAGAACTCACTTTCTCTCAGCTCAAATTTAACACTTTTAAGCATTATGTATAGCTATTTCCACATTCACAACCATGAACCCATTTCTGGGTCTTTAAACTTTTTAAAAGGAGATATAAGGGAGGAATGATACTGTTCCTGCCTAACAATAATGGGCAAAACTGAAATTACAATTTGATGTGCTTTTTTTTTTTTTTTTTCCTGAAGAAAAGTTGGGAATAAAATAATAGTGACACAAATTAAAATGACATTTAGGCATAGATTTTAATGCCCAGAGAACTTTGTTAATTATTTTCGGGGGGTTGGGGGAGAGGTCAGATGTTAGGTTTTCATGGTTAAGCGAAAGAGCTATGAATCAATTGGACAATGAACATGTCTATGTTGCTACTAATGATTACTTTCCTTAGTTCAATAACTAGGTCTGCGCAGATGAGCCATCATAGAAAATGATATTCTTCAAGCTCTGTTATTGCAATAAACGTAGAGAATTTCAGGAGATTTCAAGTTTTATAGCAACATTAATATGCTCCTGTTGATGATAGATTCTTCTTATCAGATAATCATCTAAGCACTAACATTTTAGTCTAGTTAACTATGCCAAATCATTTTATTTATGCATGCACTTGCATATGAAATTTGTACAAATTCACATTTTTAATGTTTAGGTTAACATTTAAAGAGTTGTTTTTAATTCCAGGGTTTTTGTTGCCTGTTTTTCTTTTCTCTTCCCAAACTTTCTAATAGTGTGACTTTGGCATCTAAAGGTTTCCAAGATGTGTAAAGGAAGCTCTGTAGGAGAAACATAACTTTGGGATGAAAGAAAGAGAGCTCTCATTTTGCTCCCATAACCCCACATGCTCTGGTTATTTTCTTTAGTTAACTCATCTTGTCACAAAGTATCGATAAGGTAGAGAAGAACAGCTGTGGAAAACAAAATAAATCTGACTTAATACTGTGATGGGGGTTACATGCATCCAAAGTATGGGAGAAAGTGAGCAAAGCCAGCAACAACCTCAGTGCCACAGAGAAGAGAGAGTGAGAAGGAAAGTTTTGCTTAAAGATTCAGTGCATAGGTCAGGGGTTCAGGCCATTCAGATGTATTAATAATGAGCGGGCAGACAGATCCAGGTTTGTGTTTCCCTAGACTGTAGTTGCCATAGACTTTGAGTCTCCAGTAACTGGGAGTGGAAATCCATCAGTAAAAACTGTTACATTTTGCCTAAGGTTCCAAATGACCCTTGAAGAAGGTCACTGGATTCTTGTCTTTAAAAGATCTATTGTTCAAAACAAGGTAAAAAGCTAAGCTCCCTTGGCAAAAAAAGAAGAAAAAAAACCTGACTCCAAATTGCTTAAGCATTGTAAACCAAATGGAATGTCTATGGTTTATGACCCAAAGAACTATAGTACATTTTAGATGAAATTTAATATGAAAATCAATTCTTTTTACAATCTCACTCACGAAACTGCATTAGAAATATTGTACTTATCTGTCAGATAAATGTAAGATAATACAATCTCTCAAAATCTCTTAAAGACAATGTGCTTCTGGTTATTTATTCTGGACCAACTGTTTATAACTGTTTTTTTAAACAATATGGAAGCTGAATTTCTACATTTATCATGATTATTAATTTATATCCTGATTTACTTAAAAGTTCTTAAGCCAGGTTGAAATGAGAAAGTCCTACTTTAGTGTTATATACCGTAAATAACTTTAGATTACCTAGTACCTCTAAAAGCATACATTGAAATATATGTGCTTATTGGAAACACTGGGGTAGTATAGCACAAGAGCTTTGTAACACCTCGTCAGCTTAATTTTAACTTAAATTTAAAAATAATATTTACTTGCATGTACATTTTAAAACAATTTAAGAGGATTTTAATGATACTTTTATCATTATTTTTTTCCACTAGAAGGAAGAACAGCAAGTCTATCTATCTATCTATCTATCTATCTATCTATCTATCTATCTATCTATCATCTATCTATCTGTCTATCTATCTATCTATTTCAGAGAGGGAGACAGAGAGAGAGAGAAACATCAATCATGAGAGAGATTCATTGATTGGCTGCCTCCTGCAGGCCCCCTACTGGGAATTGAGCCCCACAACCTGAGCATGTGCCCTGGCCAGGAATTGAACCCAGACATCCTGGTTCATAGAACAATGCTCAACCACTGAGCCACACTGGCCAGGCCTATGTTTTTTGTGTGATTAATTATGTGTAGTGCATATAATATACTAGAGGCCCAGTGCATGAAATTCCGTGTGTGGGTATGGTCCCTAGGCCTGGCCTGCTATCAGGGCCATCTTCCCTGGCTACCCGCAGCCGGCCCCGCCCCCCACCGCCACCCACCCCCGGTTCCCCATTCGCCATTGGACGATTGGAGCCTGCTGGCCAGGGAAAGGGATAGAGAGGTGGTCAGTGCACCTCATAGAGACTGGTCGAGTGGTTGTTCTGATCATTCTGCTGTTAGGGTCAATTTGCATATTACCCTTTTATTACATAGGATTATTATATAGGATACCTGATAGCTGTGTTGAGTGAATGAATACAGCCTCACAGTACTGCTATAATATAGGCAGAACAGATATTTAAACCCATTTTACAGCTGGTGAGAATCAAAATTTTGGCTGGTGGTATCCTTGGGAGTGCAAAGTTGCAGCTTCCTGGTGGGGCCATCCAAATGGCCAAGCCCATAAAGTCTGGCGTTCCCCCCTTTGCTCCTTTACTATTATTAATAACTAGCTCATTACAATGCTATCACTGTCATGTTGCAGCTGAGAGAACAAAGTTTCAGATAGTTATATAACTTGTCTGGCTGTCTACCTACTACTTGCTCCTTTCTGTTACAGAACCAAAGCATTAAAATTTGAGAAGAGGTTTCTATATATGCTTTACCATTCTGTCCCACCAAAGCAGAGAGAATTTTAGCTATTGGGTATAGTTTTGTGTGACATCAGGGTTAGAAGCAGTGAAAACAAGGACTACTTACCCTTTTAGGCTCCATCCTGTCATTTTACAGGGTTTTCTTACCTTCTCAACCTTATCATTGTTTTTCTCTCTCTCTGAGGAGGGCATTTTTTTTGTGTGTGTTAAAGGCAAAAAGAGACACTGACTCTGATGGCTTAATGAGTCATTCTGCTTTTGAAAGCCTTTGATAACAGCAAGGGACTTGAGTTTTTTTTCCTGTAGGTGTATATCTCTGAAGGAACTGAAGAACATAAAGCCAACTGAGGTGGAATGAAAGGATCCATGGATCTGATCCTCTATCCGCCCCCTCCCTCCCCGCCCCCATGGAGCTTTGAAGGGGAAGAGAACAGCTTAGGTTGCAGTGGTCGGCAAACTCATTAGTCAACAGAGCCAAATATCAACAGTACAACGATTGAAATTTCTTTTGAGAGCCAAATTTTTTGAACTTAAACTTTTTCTAACGCCACTTCTTCAAAATAGACTCACCCAGGCCATGGTATTTTGTGGAAGAGCCACACTCAAGGGGCCAAAGAGCCACATGTGGCTCACGAGCCGCAGTTTGCCGACCACTGGCTTAGGGAATGGTGAGGCAATCTGACTCCAGAGGGGAGGCCCCCAGAGACCTGTTTGCAGGTACAGTTTGCCTTTGCAGAGCTAAACTGCTCAGACTTGTAGGCACATCAACAGGAGTGTTAATGTGAATGCTTTTTACTTATTAGTTAGCAAGTGTAAATGAAAGAAAAGGAATACCATTTCTAACTAGAGAATATACAACAAAACATCTAGTCTTAATTACTGATAGCCCTAAGATTCTGATTCACTGTAGGCATTTTAGAATAGATAAAGAGTTATCCAATGCAATAGGTTACTGCGGTTGCAAGTTTAGCATTTCTAGCAAGAAAAAATTTACCAAGAGAGAGAATTGAAACCTGAAAGCCTCTGGAGGACCGATGGCTGAAGGGTCACAGGCCTAGAATGCTGAGGCTCTTTCTTTTTACATGTTCCTTATGTTGAGGTAAGTTATATCTGAAGGAAAGGGACCAAGTGCCAGCTAAGAAAAAGCAGAGTCAGCTGATCAATCAGCCAAGTTAGCCTTCTGGAAAATAACAGTCCACACATTAGTGAAAGAGCATGTCTTTTCATATAAAAGGCAGCTTGAGACCAACCAAGGATGACTTTAATGCAAGGATAGAAAGGATTACAAACATATTGCTGGGTGATACAACACTGCTGCCTTAAAAAGTGATTATCTTCTGTTATTAGGCAAAAAATAAAAAAAGTCAACTGTTAATCAGGAGAGTGGGAATTAGGTTACGAGGGAGTTAAATAGCATGTAATTGAGTTCATAATTACTTGATTTGTTTAAATCACTTTATATCTGTTTCTGTTTAAAAGTTTATAACTATACTGAGACATGAAAATAGAATTATAGCCTTTTTTGGGATGAAATTAAAACAGATGAAAAATTCAGAAAATATAGAAAAGTGTAAAGAAAAAGACAAAAATCACCTTTAATCACATCTTCAGGGATAAAAGCTATCAATAAAATATTTATGCATAAATATGTGTGTTTAAACAAGAATAGAGCCATTTTTATATGCCTTTTTGTAGTTTATTATTTTTATTTGTTATATTCTGCATTTTCTGTAGATCAACAGAGATCATTTTTTAAATAGTTTTATTTTATTTCATCATATGTCTGTACCATAATGCTTTTTAACAAATGCTGTTCTTAAAATGATCAGTCTCTGTCATTCAATCATCCTATTCTTGGCTTCCACCCTCTACCCACAGACACTTGTGGCTGGGATTCAAGCCTGCTTGTTGCCTAAGGCCAACATAGATATTAATCGGAGTCCTTTATTTTCCCATCTATATGGCTTGAAAGATGATTTCTTCCTACTGATAAAATATAGAAAAACAATGGCTAAGTAGGTAGACATTATCATGAACAATACTCTCTAAATAGGAAAGTTCAAAACAAGTTAACCAAAAAACAAAAACAATGAATTATATTTAAAGAGAATAAAACACTGAAGTTGTATATATTCCTGAAAGGGTCCTTAAATAGAAAACAAACTATTCTGGAAAAGTTTATAAAAGCATTCAAGCATGGGGAAAATAAAAATTAAAGTAAGCAATACTATCTTGCAATGAAGGATTAGTTATAGAGGGGAGGAGGGGAACACAAAAGCTACTTCAATTTTCCTAATTTGGTTCTATTTGCAACAACTGTTGTAATATCCTGTTTGGAATTATTTATATTTTTATTTAGTTGTATTAACATAAAATGTACTCTTCATTTGTATAAAAGCATTGGTTGAAAAGAAAAGAAGAAAAAAATAATTATTTACTTTCCAAGTTAATGCCTATAGTGAGATTGATAATTCACTATGAGGCAGTTCTTCTTGTTCATAAACTTTTCATGTATTACCCTACAAAAGACAGTAGTTACAAATCTCTCTAATTTTCTCATGTTTAGCTAATTCATTTTCTTTTCCCCTTCCTACCCTCCACAAACCCTGTCATACTGCATAATTTTCTAGCCACAAATGGCCATTGGGATTCATGCTCCTAACACCCTGATGTGCTGAACTATCAGATGGCTGGAGGACCAGGTGACTCCATGTTCAATGGCACAGAATTATTTGCTTATTTTTGATTACTTTCTCATGGGAAATTCTCATGGAGCATTTCTAGTGAATACAATGCTCTACTTCATTTTAATGTTTCATAAATCCATCTCTGAGATCTTCCATACCAAGAGGAATGATATTTCTTTGGACCACCTTGGGATTCCTTTTCATTAGAGTATATCCCCCCGCCCCACCCCCCAAACACACCCATGGTCCTTCTCCTTCAAGTGAACATAATTTCTCTTAAGGGTTTTGGAGATAGTGCCATGGTCATGCTATGGCCTTCAAATTTCTATGTTCAAATCTTAGATCTGAGGGGTGGAAAATACCTGGAGAGCCAAGTTCCTCTCTTCCAACATTGATGTTTTTGGTTATAGCAGGAACAAATGCTTTGGATAAATTAAACACTAAATGTCTTTGTCACTAGCGAAGTCAAGCTGTTGGAAGTTCAGGTTGTATCCCATGCATGTTGGAGTCTGAAAAGTTCTAAGAGATAAGAGGACTAACAAGGCAGTAATGTAGCATATATACCACTATGCCATACATACTAGAAGCAAATTTGTGTGTAATCTTCAACCAAGATAGGAGTACAATTTTTATAGGCATGCACTGGGACCTGATTGTTGGGCTTCTGTCTTCAAGGCATATACTTGTTTTACTTCTTTTCCTCCCAAAATACCACAGTGTCTCAGGCCTGGTTTCCATTTGTCAGTTCTTCTCTTTGATGTCTGATTAAATCCTTTTTGTCCTCCTCCCTAGTTGACTTTATCATCAATGAAAATTTTGAAACCTGCAGGGTGACCATGCAATTAATATAGTTATTTTCTGTGTGCCAATCACCCTTGTATGAACTAAACTTCTGAGACTCCAAGTCTCTTTCCACTGATCTGGAATAGAGAGCTTCATGGAATTGTTCTTCTACTCTGAACATGAAGACAAAGTATATGTATTTTTAAAATATATTTTTATTGATTTCTGAGAGGAAGGGAGAGTGAGAGATAAAAACATCAATGATGAGAGAGAATCATTGATAATCATTGATTGGCTGCCTTCTTCATGCCTCCCCCTGCCCCCGCCCGCACACACAGGGAATCCAGCCCACAAACCCGGAATGTGCCCTGACCAGGAATCAAACCTTGATCTCCTGGTTCACAGGTTGACACTTAACCATTGAGCAACACCGGCCAGGCAGGAATATATTTTTCACACAAGGAAATGAATTATTGAACTTTCTGACCATAACCTCCTTTTAGGATAGTAAGAGAATCCTGCACAGAGATAGTTATCTTCAAGACTTTGAATCCATATAAACTCTCAGTGCATGGCCTTTCACATAAATGGCAGCCTATCTTGGCCTTTAAATCTATCCATCTCTGTGCTGTTTCTATATGTTACACTGAGTGGCCAGATTATTATGATCTCTGAACGCACAATAATCTGGCCACTCAGTATATATATATATATTAGAGGCCTGGTGCATGAATTCGTGCATGGGTGGGGTCCGGCCAGCCTGGCCAGGGGGAGGGGACATGGGCGGTTGGCCGGCCTGCCTGCCAAGGGGACAATTTGCATGTTAGCCTTTTATTATATAGGATATACACTGAGTGGCCAGATTATTATGCGTTCAGAGATCATAATAATCTGGCCACTCAGTGTATAACACAGTTCAAGGTTTTTTTCCCTCTTGCCTCTGGCACAGTGCTATACATGAATTGATCAATTTTATGACTGTGTTCAGTTCATCTTAGAAAGTTCAAGGTCTCCTTAATTCTAGACCCTGCATTGTGACTGACCCTGGGGACCCAGTGCAGCTGGTGGAGCTAGGTAGAAGACTCTAGAAAACATAAGCAAATCAGAAATTAATCTGTTTCCACCACCCAGTTTTTACAGAAACCAGGTACCATGGAGGATGGACAAACAATTAGACAAAATTTCAGTTTGAGGTTCCATGGGGAATTTTCTATAGATTTCTACACTTAGTAAAAACTCACATACTACTGCCTAGTTTGGTTTTATGGCTAGTCCCACAGTTCTAACAGCATTTCCCAAAAGTTATAATCTCAGTTTCAGTGTGGTCTCCATGATATTCCTTTGAGTTGCTTCTGTTATTCCAATAATCACTATGGTTGGGGCTTACCTGGATCCCACTCTTTTTATATTATACCAACAGTTTGATGGTCATGCTGAAAGCATACTCTTGGGCTGTCTGATAATTTAAATCCATCTAGATTTTGGTTGCCCAGGCCCCACTTAGACCAATGGAATAATTATCTTTAAGGATGAAGGTTTGATATATTTTTTAAAAGTTCTCATGTGATTCCAATGTACAACAAAGTTTAACATTTAATTCAAATTACTGCAGAGTGAGGAGATTGAGATGCAAAATCCTTGATAATCACTACTCCCCAACCTACTATGAACAGATATGCACTGAATTCTACCCTAAATAAATCTAGGATGGATTCTGGCTGAGATCATATATAAAGAAGAAAAGGATGGCAAATGGAATGTATAATGTTCATGATTGCAACTGGTTTTATTAAAAGGCGCTGCCTGTGGTTTTCCATGATGTGTCCCACAGAACGCTCCCCAGATTTTTTCTAAATATTATTGCTTTTCTCCGAAGTTTCATATTCACAGAAACCACAAAGAAAAAAATCCTTTGTACTTTCTCTCTATATTTACTAGTCCCTGATTTATTTATTTCTTTCCTGATTTATTCTTCTCACCCCCACTCCAGTTATCTAGCACTGTCAGTGCCTTAGGAGACCAGGAGGAACCACACGGCTTCATGTCTCCTGATTTGGAGTGCCATGGAAAAATGGGATATTTTATTTTTGTGTGTATGGTACAAAATTCTTGTGGAACATTTCCGGTGAGTGGAATTCTCCAACTCTAGATTTTTGTTTCTTCTCCATATTCCACAGTTTTGAGGAATCAACATGTGCCCCTGAGATTTTCCAGTGGAGTGTATGAACACCTCTCCCTCAAAAAGTGCTGAGTCCTTTTGTCCAAGTCCTTTCTTAGCAGTGAAAGCCAAAGAAGCCTCACACCTCTCTGAGACATTCAAAGTCATTTCTGTCATATACTGTGAAAAGGTAAGAGCATAGTTAAGGTACACACCAAAGCAATGGAGAAAAACATCATGGGATCCTACTAGTTTAGAAGTGGATGTCTTCACAACCAAGGAACAAATTGCTAATACCCCTATATAGGCTAACGTTGTGATACAGACATACAGTTAAATTTGAATTCCAGATAAACAATGACCATTTCTTCGTGTGAGTATGTCTCATGCAATATATGGAATATGCTTATACTAATAATGTATTTGTGGTCTATCTAAAATTCATATGTAACTGGGAATCCTGCATTTTTTCTTGCAACCTTAAATTTTAGATATGTCACCGAAATTCTATTATGAAAATTTTATTTCACTATTTTTTCCTAGGTCGTCTTCCTAAAAGTTCATAGTGGTACGTGTCTTTTGTCCCAGTGATTGTCAGAGTATAGTGCCTGAGAATTTATTAGAAATGTAAGTTTTCAGGCTCCACTTAGACCTATTAAAACAAAACAAAACCGATTCCGCAAGTTTTGTTTGTTAGGCCCTCCAGGTGCTTCTGATGCACATTTGAGTTTGAGAACTGCTCATCTATCTCAATCTAGGTTGTCATTCTACCAGAATAATTAACTTCTACACATGTCTATCTTCCCAAAGCCAAGTTAAAATAGTATGAGTGTAGAATTCTCACAACTTGAACTATCAAGGAAATCCTCTCAGTGTTTGGCCAAATAAATCATATAGTAGGATTGATTTCAATAATTAAAAATTCAAAATGTTTTATAGCACTCATCACAAAATTGTCACTCAGTAACTGAGTAGAGCTGCTTTATTGTGACCATCCTTATCATTCTGTATGAGAAATTATTTGCATTCTTTGGTGAATTGTATGAAATTGCCCAGTGCATGGACTTTTCTCCAACAGGCAATACTTAATTATATACTATAGCAAAGAACATTTGACTCTAAGACATACCTTGCTTGAGTGAATGAGACCCTTTAGGTCTCTGCTCTTAACACCTAAGTTTCAAGAGGAAGCACCATGGCCAAGTCCCAAATTATGATTTCATTTTCAAAAGGAAAAAATGAATGATTGAAAATGAACATAATAGGTTAAATACATGCTGACTTCAATAAAGTGAGTTTTTCAGAAAAGTATATTAAATTACCTCACAAAATAGGTTTGTTTATTTTTCATTTGTTCATTGTTCAATTCTTTTTATAAGGCAAGTACCCTGGGCAACTCAGAGATTCATTGTGAACTGTGAGAAATCAGAGGACAGTATACTTTGGGTCACTGTTTAAGTTGTGGGGACACACACAGCAACCAATGTGAAGTAGTTTCAACTACACACAAGAGCTGAAAATAATGTGTTCTGAATTAGACTAAATGAGTTAGAAAAAGGATGCTAGAACTTATGCTAATGTAATTTAGATAACAAAAACAGGCAAGTTTCTTAATTTGTGTCTCTGCAATATATCTGTAAAAATGAACATTGTTAAGATAAAGGAGATTATTGGAAAATATATTATTTCAATTTTTGATCAATTTTAGAGCATTGAGACTAGCATAGCATCTGTTCTTAGATGAAATATGGATATGGATTTTCAAGATGTTTTATGAAATCTTATGTGGTTCCAGTGGCTCTGGCATGTAGGGCTTCTAGGATATTCAGATTTTCTGAGCAGAAGCAGACCCATTGAATGAGGGCCAGAATGGACTGAAGGGAGGATGGCTAAAGAGGGATGTCAGCATTATTGTTTCATTATCATTAAACTGAATTCATGAAATTGCATTCAACTAGTTCATCAACCCTATCTCCTCCCATATCCCATATTAAGGTGATGCTGTAAACCAGGAGCCATGATATCCTTTGGATGATCAGGTGGACAATTCCTATTAAAATAATCAGAATTGTCTCCAGAACCTTGGTATTGCTTCAAATATATACAGGCAGTCCTTGGGTTACACCGAACTTGACTTACATCATTTCGTGATTACGTTGCCATCTCCCATTTATTTATTAAAAAAAAGTTTCGCCATTTTGACGTATGTACATATGTGCTTTATGTTTTTTATTATTTATTTACCACAAGTAAAGGTCAGGAATTGTTATCTTTCTTTTAAATTATTTTTACTGTGTCACTTCATTACTGCTGTGTATGTGCTCCACGTGAGTGATGTAGGTGCTTAAGTAGATGGTTCTGATGTATGGCAAAAATCGCATTATGTTGTGCCATAGGAACGGATCTCCAATGTAACCTGACGACCTACTATATATGTTTGGGGTCATTGGAATTTAATTTTTTCTTGGCCTTGGATTCTTTTATCTATAATTAACTTTACTTTACAAAATAAGTCCCTAACCTAAGTGGGCATTATACCACATATCTTTGCAGCTGGAATCCGAGGTAAGAAAGGGATTATTGGTTTCAAATGCGTAACCTATATATATAAAAGCCTAAGTGACCGAACAACCAAATGACTGGTTGACTGATCACTATGATGCACACTGACCACCAGGGGGGAGATGCCAAATGCAGGAGCTGCCCTCTGGTGTCAGTGTGCTCCCACAGCAGGAGCGCTGCTCAGCTGACTGACAGGCATCAGACGCTGGGCTCACAGCTGGTGAACGCAGCTGTGGTGGCATGAGCCTCTCCTCCTCCATGGCAGTGCAGTACTGAGTGGCGGCAGGCGAAGCGGGGCCGGGATGAGCAGGAGTGGTGTGGCACCCGGCCCCACTACTACATCCCTTGGGGCCAGGATTGCAAGAGGGAGCAGGCCAGGCTGAGGGACCCCACCAGTACACAAATTTGTGCACCGGGCCTCTAGTGGTTTTCACAACATATGTCAGAGATTGAACATTGTGATATCAAATTAAAGAAAGCCTTTCTCCATATATGCAGTCAGAACATTTTTCAAAGTTACATTCTTAGAATTAACATAACTTCAAATGGGAAATGTGGTTATGAATAAAAATAATTAAATTAAATCAGAACTGTGTGCTAACATAATTTCCTTAAGTAATACCTAAGGCTATAGATTTTGGAGAGATTCCTCCAACTAGCAGTAGAGATAATTACTAAAGACAAATAATTACTACCATAGAAGAAAAACACAATCCATTGTCATGCCTTAAAGTTTTGGGTTTCAGTTTAGTTTCCATAAAGATGAAAATTATTTAAGTCCAAATATGAGAGGATAGGATTAAAGCAATCTGATCATTTTAAGGAAAGGATTTAATTACAAAGCCATGTTTATAAATTTGGATTTTCATTTATTTATTTTTGCCAATTCTTTCACCACTCAAGTATACTTTTCATATTGGGAAAATTTAAACTCTAATCTTTGTCCTCTAAAAAGTTTTGCTAATCTTTCATCCAAATGCTGGGGGAAAGAAAATAAAGTCACGTTTATTTGAGTCTAACATGTGCAGGTAATTTGAGAACACTTTATTTAATGTAAAGGTTTTATATAACATCATTATTAGCTCTGAGAATGGAAGTGGACACTGATTTCTGTACTTACATATTAATATGATTAGGCTTTTTCCTAGTTATATTTTCTTTGGTTTTGCTGAAATTAAGCCAATACTCCATTATTCCATTATTTTAGAATTCCTTCCTTATATTAGGACATATGCTGTGATTTTTTTTAAAAAAGTGTATCCCACGGTTAATGATGTGCTTCCAAAATAGACTTGTAGGCCTGACTTGGTAATGAGCAGAACATATGGTGCACATCTACCCGAGTTCTTGGACAGGCAGAGGGACACATGGCCACAGGCAGTTGTGAAGTCTGCCAGGACCTTAAGACACTTAGGATGAAATCTTGCATTGATTATAAAAATTGATGTCCCTGGCTTTCAATTTTCCTGTGAATCTAAGATTTTTATACAGTAAATATACATCAATCTTTCAAAATTGTCAGAGGATTCTTGAGATTCTTCTAGGCCACATCTCCATAGAAACTTCAGTAACCCTATATATTGCCTATATTCATTTTATACATCTGTTTTCCCAATTCTGACTCAGCCTCAAACCCATTAAAACATTGAAAAACATTCTTTACTGTTAGGTTTTTTTTGAGGGGAGGAGCGGGGCTACTGTGTGTAAAAATATTTTACTATTGAAGTAGTTTAACTTCACACTAACAATTCTTAAAAGGCTTCATACTGAGTATAAAGAACACATTTAATGTTGGATTGGGTGTTTATGGCCATGTAACCTAATCAAACATAAAGGTCAGTCAGTTCATTTGATAACAAGTAACAATAATCTGCCTGAGTTACTTTAAGCAAAAATGGGGACTGTATTGTTATGATATTAAACTTTTTCTTAGAGCCCAAGGGACGAAAGTGGAAAGATAAAGATTAAAACTATAGAGTTGTAAGCACCTAACACATTTATTGTCTCAAACTCTTTCCACTAAGACTCTTGCTCACTTGCCTGTTTTTCTCTATAAAATTAGTTCATTCTCCAATCTCTCTCTGCTGAATAGCTCTATGTACTTTTTTATATGTACACTAGAGGCCCGGGCACGAAATTTGTGCACGGGGGTGTGTGTCCCTCAGCCCAGCCTGCACCCTCTCCAATCTGGGACCCCTCGAGGGATGTCCGACTGCCCGTTTAGTCCCAATCCTGTAGGATCGGGACTAAACTGGCAGGAGGACATCCCTCTCACAATCCAGGACTGCTGACTCCCAACTGCTCGCCTGCCTGCCTTCCTGATTGCCCCTAATCGCTTCTGCTTGCCAGCCTGATCAGCCCCTAACCACGCCCCTGCCAGCCTGATTGATGCCTAACCGCTCCCCTGCCAGCCTGTTTGCCCCTAACTGCCCTCCCCTGCAGGCCTGGTCACCCCTAACTGCCCTCCCCTGCAGGCCTGGTCCCCCCCAACTGCTCTCCCCTGCAGGCCTGGGTCCCACCCACCTCCCCCACAACTGCCCTCCCTTACAGGCCTGGTCCCTCCCAATTGCCCTCCCCTGCAGGCCTGATCGCCCACCACTGCCCTCCCTTGCAGGCCTGGTCCCTCCCAACTGCCGTCCCCTGCTGGCCATCTTGTGGCTGCCATCTTGTGTCCACATGGGGACAGCCATCTTGTGTGTTGGAGTGATGGTCAATTTGCATATTACTCTTTTATTAGCTAGAATTACCAGTCACACCCAGTTCATTAAGACCTATTTCCAGTCCTAGTCAGTTTGGTTCAGTGGATAGAGCATTGATTCATGGACTGAAGGGTCCTGGGTTCGAGGCTTCGATTCCAGTCACTGTACCTTGGTTGCAGGCTCAATCCCCAGCTCTGGTCAGGCTCTTGCAGGAGGCAACCAATTGATATGTCTCTCTCACATCCATGTTTCTCTCTCTCTGTCTCTGCCACTCTCTCTAAAAATCAATGGGAAAAATATCCTCTGGTGAGGATTAACAACAACAACAACCCCGCCCCACAAAATGCCTATTTCCACATGTTAAAATTATTAGTATGGGAAGAATGTATTAGTATACAGAATTTTTAATTAGAGCTCTATCATAGGTTTCTATTATCCCTTATAGAGAGAGGACTTTTTTTAAGATCAGAGAAGGTCAATTTTGTAATGAAAATGTTGAAACTAGTGGTGAATGTGATAACATCAGCCACATGCCTTTGGATAGATGTGAGGACAAAATAGATGAACTGGCATGAATCTTCTTTATTGTCATAAAACACCAAATAAAAAAGTGAACTTTCTTACAAATATGATAAACATTATTTAAAGTCTGAATTTTTATTAACTGGTAACAGAGTGAACATATTCCTTTGTTGGGGACACTCTCAAATTCTAGTATAAATCCATCCAAACTCAAGTGCAATTTTGAAACACAATGGACACAGAAGAAAACTATAGAATTTTTTTTTAGCAAAATCAAAGGATCAACAGTCAAGCCTCCGGATAAGTAATGTACAATATGATTCAGATGAAATGCAAAATCCACCAACCTCATTTATAGTGTAGCATACAAGTAAAGGCTACTAATGACCATAAATCCAATGAAAACTGGAAATATAATCCCTATCCTGTCAGTTTTTTTTGTTTATTGGGTGGGAAAGGGGGGTTGTAGATTATTAAAAACTAGCATAAACTTTAAATGGAATTACTTAAAGCTTCTGATTGATCTACATTTACAAATAATATTAGTGAGACACATCAAAACTTCTAGAAAATAAATGCTGGAAAATATGATCTGGTAATTTTATAAAATTCCACAGATTGTGGTAACCTTAAAATTATGGACTAAAATAAAATTTTATGCCATAAACCATTGTAGACTGATGGGCCTCCTTATGTTATGAAGTCAGTGAAATCCTATATATTAAAAGGCTAATATGCAAATCGACCAAACAACAGAACAACCAGTTGCTATGATGCGCACTGACCACCAGGGGGTAGACGCTCAACACAGGAGCTGCCCCCTGGTGGTCAGTACACTCCCACAGGGGGAGCGCCACTCAGCCAGAAGGCGGGCTCAGGGTGGTGAGCGCAGTGGTGGTGGCGGGAGCCTCTCCAGCCTCCACAGCAGGCGGGCAATCCCGGAGGGCTCATGGACTACAAGAGGGCTCAGGCCTGGCTGAGGGACCTCTCCCAGTGCACAAAATTTCGTGCACCAGGCCTCTAGTAAATAATATTTTTCTTTCAAATACAAGCTGAATACAAGGTCAACCATTTAAATATGTTGTTTTGCCACTCCCTGGCCAGTGTTGCTCTATGGTTAGAGCATCAGCCAGAATACTGAAGGGTCTCTGGTTTGATTCCCAGTCATTTAGATGCCATCTACCATTTTAGAATACACACAAGAGACAAAATTCTCAATGATGAGTAAAAATCAAACTAAAATTGGAATTGTCATATTGATATAAAACCTTATTTTATCTTAAACTGAATATCAAGCTGTTATCTTTTCATTACAGATTAATCTTATTTTTATCATTGAGGAACTAATTTTTTTCATGTTGACCAATGTCACCCCAAAAACTTAATAAAGATTTAAAAAATGTTTTCTGCTATAACAAGTATTTGTTTTTCTTGTATAACTTCTGCAAAGGAGAAAAAACTTAAAAATACTTTTTCCATGGACGCTGGGTGGAGGTGGGCAAAGGGAGGGAAAATGGGAACATCTGTAATAGTGTCAACAATAAAAATAAAGCTAAATAAAATAAAATACTCTTCCCAAATGCCAAGAAACTCTTTCATTCTTGTCCTGCCAGTTGCTTTAAATAAAAGAAGTGCATTGACATCATACTCATCAGGTTAAATATTAGATAGAAAGTTCAATTTTCTATAACAACCTTACAATGAGTAAATACAATTTTCTACAATAAACAAGCACCATGGTCTTAAGGTTAAAAGTTATAAAACAACAAACCATTATAGTTAGAGTAGAATATTATAGGAGAGCTTCTTGCATACAAATTACTCAATATCATCATCACAAAATACAAAAGAACAAATTTGAAATAAGATTTAAACATTTTGAATTCTATTTTAAAATTAGAATCAATATTACATGCATCTTGTTTATTTTATACTTTAATTTTAAATTTATATGGGATAAGAATATTTTATTATATTTAATTGTATAGTCATCTACTTTTAACAAGTAATAATAATGATTTTTCAGTTACATAGTAATGAAGTTTTTTTAGATAAATGTGTTAAAGATAGCTTCATTTATAGAAAAGTGTAATCAAATACCACTTATGCACTGACATGACAAAAATGTAGAAATATAAATAACTGAAGTTTTGAAAACACTAGTAGATTTATAATTCATGAATATTTCCAGACCACCAGATTTATCCAGTGTAACAGTTTGGGAAAAACAATAGGGGCTTTGGAATTAGGCAGATGGAGGGTCAAATCCCAGCACACCCACAAACTAGAAGTTAGATTTTATGAACCTCAGTTTCTCCATTTGTGAAATGGGTATAATGATAATTATTGCCAAGAGGGTTATTGTGGTAATTAGAATTGACATATGTTAAAGTACTCTTGTCCAATAAATGCTATTTTTCAGGCAGTTAAATCTTAACTTAAAAAGTTTATTTTTAAAAATAAAATTTAATATGTTTGACATCTATATATTCACTTTTTTAATGCCAGAATTAGCTAAATTAAAGACTAGTTATAAAACTCCTGGAGATTTTAGAAAGTAATTAGAATGGAATAGATGAGTTAAATGTGATCAAAAGTAAAAAAAAGAAAAGCTAGGATAGTGGAAAGTGAATACAGTTTTAAGAGTGTTCTCCCATAGGACTTGTAATGTGATGTAATACTTAAGAAGTTAGTTGTGATAATTAATTGGAAATAAATTAGAATCTTGGATTGAACCAAGTAGTGGAAGCCAAGAGCTTGATATTCAGTGTCAGCTCTGAAATTGAACCTTAGTTCTCAATGTCAAAGTGATTTCAAAGAAGTTCTTTGTTTTTATGTCTGAGTAGGTATTAACTCACAGGAACATCATACAATTTCTCTTCTTTTTCAGCATTAACCATGTCTCCCCACCCACCCCCACTGAGGGTATCATATAAATAAAGAACACGTGATAATAATTTTAAAATTTTAGGAGAAGCAATGACAAGGCCTTTCACATTAGGAAGCCAGGCATTGGTTCCACCATGAAATTTAAAGAAACCTATACTTATTCTGTCTGGATACCTAACAAAATAGTTATATGTTTATAAACCTTGAGCCTGAAAAAGGGGCTCCAGTGATGGTCACATTATACTTGTCATTTCTTACTAAGCTTTTATAGTCTTAAATATTTCTGAAATTCACTTCCCCATAATGTGGGCCTGTTATTGCCAATGACAGATTCCAGACCAGGCTATATACTGCTTTCATTCAATAAACATTTATTTGCCCTGAACTCTTGGATATCAAGTGACTGTAACACTGGCCCTGAATAAAGCTGCTTTATCTGTGGTGGGGCAGCTAATTAGACTGGGGCACAAGGAGGTAGGATCCAGGTGGATGGCCTGATTTGCTCTGGCTTCATCTTGACACCAAATCGGCCATTGATCCTGGAGCCCGTGAGGCAGCAGGACTGAGTGGCAGATTCCAGATTCCCTTTAGGCCCTAATATCTGTGTTTTCGAGACCCACAGTTTGAGAACCGCTAGCAGGGTCGCCTAAGACCATCGGAAAACACAGATATTTACATTACGATTCATAACAGTGGCAAAATTACAGTTATGAAGTAGCAACGAAAATAATTTTATGGTTGGGGGTCACCACAACATGAGGAACTGTGTGGGTTGCGGCCTTAGGAAGGTTGAGAACCGCTGCGTTAGGGCCTGCCCTTCCTCCTTAGAAGCAGAATTGGGAGCACCACCCACCTCAGAACATGCTTAGCCCGTCCCTTGGATTTTGCTTGTTAGAAATTCTACTTAGAGGCAGCACACTAAGATAGTCCGGTTGTTCCTCAAATCACACATACACCCATGCACACATACACATAATGGATCAAATAAATGTTTATAAAACACCATATAAAGCATAGAAGAATATTACTGGTGAAGGATTTCTGTGAAATGATGATGACTTCATTATTCCCACACAGCAAGCTTTTTGTAAATCATCTTTAATTGAATTTATTGGAGTGCATCTATAATAATAAAAGGGTAATATGCTAATTAGACCGGACGTCTTCTGGACATCATTCTGGATGTCATCTTTCCTGATGAAGCCAGGGCCGGAGGGAAGCAGCTGGGGTCCCGGGTGCCTGCAGGTGGCCAGAGGAGGGAAGCCCAGGTACTGGGTGCCGGAGGGAAGCTGGTGCCGGCAGCCGGGGGAAGGAAGGCCTACTCCTGCACGAATTTTTGTGCATCAAGCCTCTAGTTGGTAAATAAAATTATATAGGTTTCAGGTGTACAATTCTATAAACACATCATCTATATATTGTATTGTCAAGTCTCCTTCCATCACCATTTATCCCTCTTTTACTCTCTTCTACCCCTCCCCCCCAATTTCCTTTTCCCTCTGCCAATCACCATACTATTGTGGGTCCACAGGTCTTTCTTTTTTTTTCTTTGCTTAACCCCTTCACCCATCTCACCCAGTCCTCGCCCCTCTCCCCCATGACAGTTGTCAGTCTGTTTTCTGTTCCCCTGAGTCTTCTTACCTTTTGCAACAACATGGATGGACCTGGAAATTATTATGCTAAGTGAAATAAACCAGTCAGAGAAAGATAAGTACCAAATGATTTCACTTATATGTGGAATCTAATTAACAAAATAAATCACCTTTAAGTAGCTGATATTTTCTTATTTGACTGTTAGTTTCTTAAGAATACCTTCTTTCTAACTCCTCTCTCCAATCTCTAAAAGCTGTCCCTCCCCATTTATCTATTGTCCCAAGCAACCTCACTGTTCTCCTCGGCTTGCCTATTCCTCTCAGCAAACATAACATACTTGGTAGCTGAACTAGGACTACCTGCAGTGTCTTAGCACATGGCAATCTCAGCTCTTCCTGTCATAAATACTATGGCTGGGTTTTACCTGATGCCATGGGAAGACAGACAGGAGCACGTAAATTGCCCTGAAGGAAGTGAAGTGAGTAAGCATAAAAAGGAAAAACATGTGCAAAGACATGTAATCAGAACATTCCTTATGAGTAGACTTGAAAGTGAGAATGTGAGAACATTGTATTAATCCTAGAAACCTCCACAGGAATCAAGAAGAGCTTTTATACTAAACCAAACAATGTGAACTTTATCACTAAAGATAAATAAGACCAGTAAAGAACTTGAAGCAAGTAGATGGCATAGCATGAAGTTTGGGTTTTAGAAAGTTCACTTGGCTATAGAAGGGTCTGGATCTTTGGTGAACAAGACCAGAGGCTGATGCCAGTCAGGAGGCCAGGGAAGGAATCCAGGTGAAAAATGTCCAATGTGTAAATTAATAATTAACACTTTGGAAGTAGGAATGGAGAGAGAGGGACAGATGGGGAAGATGATGAAGAGGAAATATTGGCAGGTTTGGAAACTTGACCATTTGAAGGAGGGGTTAGTGAAGGTAATTAAGGCATCTAAAAGGCCTGAAGATCAATGCAGAAGAGAAGGAGCAGTTTTGATATGTGAGATGGTGGATTTAGTAAAGAGCTTTATTTTATTAGATTTTTAATACCCAATTTCCTTTCAATATGTTTTTAATTGATGAGAGAGAGAGAGAGAGAGAGAGAGAGAGAGAGAGAGAGAGAGAGAGAGAGAGAGGGGAAGGGAGAGGGAGAGCGAGAAAGAAACATCAGTGTGGGAGAGAAACATCAATTGGCTGCCTCCTGCACACTCCCCACTGGGGATTGAGCCCACAACCTAACCCAGGCATGTGCCCTGATCAGGAATCCAACTGGCAAACCTTCAGTGCATAGGACAGGCTCAACCAAATGAGCAACAGTGGCCAGGGCTATCCAATTCCTTTTAAATGTCAATTTAATGCATAGGAAAAAGAATATAGAAGTTTTTGCTATTAGAATTCACTGATTCTGTGGAGCAATTTAATTATAGCATAGACTCAACCTAAAAACAAAGTCATATATTTTACATTTTTTTAGCCAAAATTATTAGCTGCAGGAATATTACTTATTTCAAAATAAAAACAATTATCTTAAGAATTCAGAAATTTCTTGTAATTCTACTAAGAGAGATGATGATTTAAATGAGAAAAAAAGCTTTTTTCCACCCTAGCCTGGTTTGGCTCAGTGGATAGAGCATTGGCCTGCAAACTGAAAGGTCTCAGATTTGATTCCGGTCAAGGGCACATGCCCAGGTTGTGGGCTCAGTCCCCAGTCGGGGCCTTGCAGGAGGCAGCCAATCAATGATTCTCTCTCATCATTGATATTTCTATCTCTTCCTTCCTCTCTGAAACCAATAAAAAGAAAAAAGGATTTTTTCCTATTTTCAGGCAACCTTTTCACAGAATAAGGGTTCAGGCACGATGAAGAACTGTTTTTGGTTCAACTAATTTGGCAAAAACAAACCAAAAAAAATGCACAAAATCTAATTAGGACAGTTCACCTATAAAAATGTAGAACTGAAAGTAGACTTGAAATTATGAGAGTGATTAAGAGAATTTGAACTAAAAATATTAACATTTTAGATTCTTTATATCCACCATAGTGCCTTTTACAGAGGAGGACCTTTAAAAATATTTTTTGTCTTATTTCCTTTTATGTTTGTTTGAAAAGGCATTTTTTTCTAAAATTATTCTGAAGCTTATAGTTTTTGTTTTGTGGATGTTTTTATTCATTCTTTCAACAGGTATTTGTTAAGTGCCCACCAAATGCCCAGCACAGATCTATGTATTTGAGAATACGATCAAGTTCCTGCCTTCATAAAGTTGATATTCTTGGATAGCAGATAATAAGTAAACAAGTAAAAATATAACATGCCAGCTGTGATAGCTCTAGGAGAAAATAAAGCAATAACAGGGGAGGAAGGTTTTAAAGGAAAGTCAGGGGTTGGGTGGGGAAGGTCTGACTGTTAAGTGACATTGAAATCTGACTTCAGGGAGGGAGCCACACATATCTGGGGGTAAAATGTCTCAGGCAACAGAACAGCGTAAAGCAAATCCTTAAGTTGTAATGGAGGGTTTAGTTAACTTTGGAATTATTTAGCATTTATGCTTGAAACTAGGTACATCTGGACATTTGCAATGCCTCCAACAAAATAATGAATATGGGGTCACTATTGCAAGAAGGTTCTGTGCTTCTTTTTCCTCCCACCTTCACTTTTCTGTCTCTCCTTGAGTCCCACATCCTGCTAGCATCACCTTTGCATCTGGTTTCATGCCCAAATGCCATTTTTTCCTAAACACAGCTTGAAAAGGGTTTTCAATTCTGTAGCATGAAATAGACTTTCTATTTGGATTGAGTTTAGGATAAAACATGTGATCTTCATTATCCAACCTGATTTTGCTCCCAGCTTCCATAGGATAAAATTCTCTTTGAAGAGTAAGAATTAATGAGTTGGTGAAAACATCATCAGAGAACTGAATTCGAAATAACTCTGAAGCTATAAATTCCACAGTTGAGATGTAATGGCATAGCATCAACTTTAATTAGGCAAGAGATCTAATAATAATATTTTAAAACATACACTCAACACATTTTTTTTTGTTCTGGAGATTATTTTAAATTAAACTGATTGCTGTTATTCTGAAATATCAAAGTCATTCTCATATTTATTTTAATCTCTTTTCTTCCTTCCTCTCCATTCTTCTGTCACTGCCAGAGTCCAGGCAGTGACATCCTCTGTTGTTTAGTCAATTGAAAGATTCTCCTAAGGGTTGTCAAGGTCTCTTTTCAAGCCCAGGGACTAAGCCAGATGGATCTTAAATATACCTCCTATCATGCATGCTACATAAGCATACAAAGTGTTTACTGACCTGCTACCTATCAAAAATATATCCCTATGTTTTCATTTGCAAGGGAGACAGTGTGTAAAATAGGGATTTCTCATATGTACATGCAATAGTTGGGTAGTAAACAACCTGTCCCCTCTCAAATTTCAGTGACTTCTCTTTTTATTTTAATTTTTTTATTGTTGATAGTATTACAGATGTTCCCCTTTTTCTCCCCTCTACCCATCTACACCCAGCCTGCATCCCCCCTTTCCTGACCTTCACCATTGTCTGTGTCTAAGGGCTATGCATAATATACTATGTTCTTTGGTTAATCTCTTCACCTTCTTTCATCCAGTCCCCCCAATCCCTCTCCCCTCTGACTTCTGTCAGTCTGTTCCATGTATCCATGTCTCTGGTTCTATTTTGTTCGTCAGTTTATTTTGTTCATTAGATTCCACATATAAGTGAGATCCATATGGTATTTGTCTTTCTCTGTCTGACTTATTTAGTTTAGCATAATACTCTCCAGGTCCGTCCATGCTGTCGCAAAAGGTAAGAGTGATTTTTAAAAAACACCATTTATTTTTTGCTCAAGCTACATGTTAGCAGCTACTATGGATCTGGTCCATGTGTCTTTACCTTTTGGGACCCAGGTTGAAGGAAGCAATCTGTCTGGAAATGGGAAATGAGCAAACACTCTAGCTGCATCAGTTTCCTAGAAGCTCCTGCTCAGAACTGGCACACTGCCACTTATACTAACATTCCACTAACCTAAGCAAGTCATATGTCTAAGGAGGCACAGATCAATGAGCCTCTTACACAGAAGGGGGTAAATGTGTGGAGATAAGATTAATGAGTAATTATGATTATTATTACTAGTCTTTCCCTATACCTGCCAAGGAAATTCCCAACTATCAGTGTTACTATCTACTTTATCTTTCTTCTACCCAATCAGTAGAAAACTGCAGAGAAAACTATGTAAACCTGCAGAATGGTATCCCTATAAAATGTAGACATCAGCTAGATCCCCAGTGCTTCTCAACAATAATTTTATTTTTCCTGCTTCAAGTTCTCCCTCTACTCCCATCAATGTCTATATCAAACATTTACCATTTTCCTCCAAGTTACCACAAGATCCTCTTCTACCCATCGCCCTGCAGATAACTTGCCTACTGGATAAGTATAATTGGGCCCATCACATGGGATCTCATTTTGATTTCTTGGCTTGTCCAACCAACCTACAAATTTGGCAAAGGCCATTCTCATCCTTAATGCCTTTCATCTTGGATCCAATCATTAAATGTCTATCCGTCTGGTTCAAGATCACCTTCTCCATATGTGCTCTTCATGCTATTTCTGCCTTCTCTTACACATGATCATTTATGCCCCATTTTCTCCTATGTTTTCAACTTTGTTCTTATTATTTTCCTAAAGAATATTTGGACAATGTCATATTCATCTTTATACCTTCTCTACTTCTCAGCACAGTACTGTAGATATGACCTGTGTTTCATACATATCTGTTGGGTGAGTACAGTAACCCTCAGAAGCTCACAATTGGCAGCAATGTCTTCTCAGGAGCAGGCTACTTGTGGCCATTCCTTCTTTTAATGGTACTTTAGGTTGACAATGTGAATGACTATGATCTGATTTGTTAGTGATAAAGTTAATACTTAAATAGCAGTTACTATGTCAGACACCATTCTTTATATCTATTAACAAACTTAACATTTATAACAATCCTATGGAATAGGTATAATTATTATCCCTAGTTTACAACCGAGAAAATTCAGACACAGAGGGGTTATTAATATATAGACACTGGGTCTTTTCCATATGAAGACGAAGAGAAATAGAATATATAGACAGATAGGCAGATAGATAGATAAATAGGAGGTGAACTTAATCTGATTCTAGATAGTAAACAAACCTCAGGATTTTTTCTTATAGTAGCTGATGAAATCCATAAATACATAGTCTGAAGGAGCCAAAACATTAGCAGAGATCATCACTTAGCTGGTAGGTGCATCAGAATATAAATGAAACACCCCTTCCCCTCCACTCCTGGCTCCTGATGAAGCTTTAGCATTTAAATTTCCTGTTGCTTTAACTCATTTGGCTGTTGCCACAGCAACTGAAGAATGTCATTCCACTGCTCTTGTAGGTAGCTTACAAAAAATTTTTTTGAAAAAGGCAATGAATCATATTTAAAAAACAACAAGTTGTCATCATTGAAATGTACTATTTATGGGTTTCTTAGAACTCAATGAATGGAACTCATTTTTTTTTCTTGGAAAAATTCTGTTTATTTGAAGGACACATTGTGTTCTGTATAATATTAAAAGCTGAAAAATCATGTTTTTGTTAACCTAGAATTAAGGCAACTATGAAGCCCCCAAATTTACTTACCTATAACTTATCTATACTTCATCTTGAATGGGGAGATACCTCTCTGAAAATCTGGTTTTACATTCCCATGTTCTACATTTTAGGGAAAATGCATATATATTTCCTTCACTATTTTCAAGGTTCTTATCTTCACTTAACCATTTAAATGTTTTCTAGTGTATTAATAAATTCTAAAGTTGAGACAAATGATAGCTAAAATACTGTTGTTTCAGTCAGGGCTCTCTTGATTTCAAATGACACAAATACAGCCCAAGCTTAATTGTGTATTATAAACCAATTTGGGTACCTCACAGAAACCAAGGTAAAAACATGGTAAGGTTAGAAAGGAAAAGTCTAAAGAGGATCTCAGGCAACATCTGGATGTTCTCTGTCACTCATCTCCATTTCTCTTTGCTCTTTGGCTCCTTGCTCCTCTCTCACTGCAGACTGGCATCAGTCCCAAGATGGAAACATGGGATAAGCATCTGAATGTTATCTCTTATGGCCTAGGTCAGTGCAAATATCTGCACTAACTTTTTTCTCCTCAATCTAAAACAAATAACAAACAAAATCAAAGGGATGGACTATTCATTGACCCAGTATGGATCAGATGAACAATAGAACAATCAGTACTAGCCAGGAGTCAGGGTCAAGTAACATTTTACTTGGTTTATCTAGAGCAGATTTGACTTTCCTGGCCTGAACAGTGGTTAGAGCATCCACCTGCAGTGTAAGGCATTCAATTGAGGTATGATAAAAAAAACTGTTTGGAGAATGCATGAACTAAGTATAAGAATGAAACAAACATATTTTGTTGAAGATGCCTAGGTAAAGCTTTACAGAAGAAATACAAAATAAGCTGGATTTTGAGAGATGATTAACAGTTTAAAAAAAACAACAGGGATAGGGTGATAAGGGAAAGGTATTCTAGGTGAATGGAATGGAATATGTAAAGTTACATAATGAGCTACTCCATACCTGTAGTTACCTCTAGCTATATTTGATTCTCTCTTCCTGGAGAGGCACCATGAACACCATCAGCATCTCAATTGCTGCGTGGTGGAGTAGTCAAATGATTTTTTCTGGGTAGCTGTTACATTGGATAGCCTACATGAACTCCCCATTCTTTACCCTCTTCTTCCAGGATTTCTCATGGTACCATATTAATCTCAAATAAGGGCAGTGGTAAAATTGGTTAACAAACTCAACTTTACAGATATTACACAGATTATTTATAATTACAGACACAAGGGGGACTTTTGAAGTCTGTATTTTAAGATGATCAAACAATAGTCTTTGAGGGCAACTTACCAAACACATTAGAGGAAGTCATTTGGAATCCTCTTTATTGCTTTCAGAAACAAGAGAATTGAACTTCTCTTTTGCAGCCAATTCTCCTCAGCCACACACACACACAAATGGAGGTTTACTGACACTCTTTCTCCTGGGAACACTATCTACTGTGAGCAGTGCCAACAGCTGAAAGCCTTGAGCCTGCCCTTGCACTGTGAGAACACAGCTCTCTCCCAGGGTCTGCCCAGATGCTCATTAAAATCCAAGGATGTGTTTTTTCACCCAACATCATAGCTTTCAGAAAGAAAAGGATTTCAACTTGGTGTGGGAAGACAAAGTTGAACACCATGGTAACTAGGTCAAGTTAACTCTTTAAACAGGAGCTACAAACAAGTGTATGGATGCTGACCATGCATAACCATTTAAGGCATTATGATTTAACTTGCTTCTGCTCTGTATAACTTCTACTATTACCCCAACTTGACAACATTCATTTTCCTTCTGTGCTCACTCCATCTTTGTACCTTTCCTCCTCTACTCTTCACCTTTTATTCAATCTCTGGAACTAATTGATGTTTCTCCTACCCGGTTGATCATTCTGAAATACCTCACAGACAGATCTAGTCAACATGTTTACTTCTTTCACAACTACCATATGGTCCATAAACAATAACCACTTTTTCTTTTGTTTATACCATTCATGGGAAAAACTCACTCACACTCATGTCAAACAACACATGTCCCCACAGGAATGCTCTCTTCTTCAACAAAGTAGAAGCCAGGAAAAGATGGCTAGAGAGAAGGGCACTAAAATAGTCTCCATTTTTTAAGGCGCTTAAGATCCATGTGGCTGTTATAAAGAAGAGTTTTATTAGGTCTCATGTGTGAAGAAAATGTTTATTTCTCCTAAAAAATTGCTATGTTTTCTTTTGTCAGATATTAGAAATTATAGTATTTAGAATCTTTCTCTTGTTTGCTTTTGCTGCCAGAATGCTTAGTGTAACATTCACAGACTGTAATTACATAAGTTCTAATTGTTTCCTTTTCTTTGTATTTCCATGACTTTATATGCTTATTACCAATTGATAGATATTATTGTGAGGTTGAACTCTCTTAAGCTTTTTTTGTGACAAAGGGTGTAAATAACTAAGCAAAGATATTTATCTGTGACTTGGATAAAGATATAAAAGAAATGCTCATCAAATTTGTGCATGAGAAGAAGCTAGACAAGAGCATTGCATTATTTAGGATGATGCTGGATAGAAAGAAAAGAAAGTGGATTTATTTCTCAGAACTGCCACAATGAGAAAATCAAAGTGGGATGAAGCCAAGGTCACAAAGCAGTGATGGGCTTTGAAGGAGTGTCAGTGGGTAAAGGACTTTGTGGAGAGAGCAGGGAGCTGCATGAAGTGAATCAGAGAGGTGTGTGGGCCAGAAGTGAATTTTTAAGGTATAGATGGTGTGATTTGTAGTACTTACCATAGTGTAATATTTTGGGGAAGGGAGATGTTATTGGTAAAGATTTTAGAGAAGTATTTATATGTGATGCTTTTTCTTTAAGACTCTTGGGATCATGCTGATGTTTATTTGAATTTGAGATGCATTCAGATGACAAGAAGGCTGTTTGGCTTTGTGACATTAACAGTACATAGACTCAGAATGTAGAGACATTTCAGGAAGCTAGAAGGACAGGTTGACTGTTACATGGAATACTCACAGGAAAAACAACATTGCTTGAAATTTCACATTCAAACTCCAACTGAAAAATTATGGATTGTGGTAGATAAAGGAGAGAATTGGAAGTTTCATTAACATGAGTTAAAAGTGCGATGTGGGTTTCAAAGAACAGGTGCTCTTAGACATCGTGCTCCGATGTTATCATGTAAAACAAAAGGGCGGTGGTCCTAGGTGAACTGCATTCACTTATGAACACAAAACAAAAAGAGGTTATATTTTTGTAAGTGTCCACAGAACAATATAGTGGCCAAATGGGAAAGTGATTAAGATCAATGGTACACAGGAATGGTTAAGCAACTGCATTCTTTTAACATAAAGGAGAAAACAATGGGTGGGAGGCAAGATAATTCTTTCATATATTTGAAGAGAAACCGAATGGCTTCAGGAAGGAGAGTATGATGTGAAGGCAGCAAAACTGACCTATGTGACTCTCTGCTTTGACATCCACTTCCGGGGTGCACACAGGGGATGTGAACTAGCCAGTGTTTCCTCAACAATTTCTCTAGGCTCAGTGGAAAATGGAGAGTAAGTACCCTGTGCATCATATGGCAAGTAGTAGGGCCTCAACAAATGTTAATTTACTTCCTGTAATTAAGGGGATATGTGAATGTTCCAAAGTGCCAAGTCCAAAGCCAATACACTGAAGCTACAAAAAACAACAGACTTTGGCTTATTTTGAAAAACTAAAATATGTACTTTTGAAAAGAAAGTGAGCTTTCTCAGCAGTTGTTTTCATTTCCCAGCCAAAAAAAGTGTTCAAACCTATGCTCTCAATGTAACCTAAGAACTCTGTGACCTAAGAGGCAGTTCCTATTTTGAGATTTCCATTGGATGTATGCAACAAGGACTGTTTTTGTTTTCTCTTAGAAATTAGGATGGAAGAAGTGGAGAAGAGATGGAACTGTGCAGGTAGGAACACAAGTTGGCTGAAATCAGGAAAAAGAAATGTGCTGCTCCATCAATTGGATATTAATAAGGAAAAAAAGGCCATTTGAAATAGGTTAATTTGCAGGAAGTTTTTAACTGTTTCCATCTACGGACTTAAATGAGGAAGAATTATAGTCCAGCATTAGGAACAGAAGGGCTAACCTAAACCTGGGAAGGGAGCATCCGGTAGAGAGATCACCTTGAAAAGAGCAGGGATAATTGGTCAAGGGATGCTGACAGCTTAAGAGACCTTGCAGGGAGGCAGCCATGGGAAAAAGTACCTGACCTACTCTTCTCTCTCCCTTGGATCTCTTGGGCTCCCCATTGGCCAAAGACAAGTAAAAGTTGGAGGTCAAGGGAGCAGGTTGATATTTTTCAAATGGATTTTCATCTTTCCAGGGAAGGGAGAAAAGTAGATCTTATTATGCAATGAGAAATGTTTAAACAGGATAATACAATCCCTTTTTCATGCCTTCTAAAATTCCTTTATAAAGGCATTTTAACTGGAATCAAGGAGTGAAATCTCTCTTAACAAAAGCAAAATTGTCTTTATGTTTACTCCCCTTTCCTCTCCCCATGCTATACTCTCTCCTCCTGAATCAGTGAATACCATCAGCTCTACACTGTCTTGGAAGCTCAGTGGCTCCGCCTGCAGATGGGCCACCACAGCTGATCCACGTCTGTAGCTGTTCCTGAGAAATTTCTGATGGAGCCAGGCTGGGTATCTGTGAGTTCTTTACTACGAATCATGCCCTGTTTATAGTTGGCTAGTCACAGGGTACTATTTTGTGTTTGTGATTCATTAAAAATGTGTCCCTGCATTTCAGAGATGATTCTCGAAAGCCATGTGGTCCCTCCTCCTTCTTCTTCTTGTTACTGCCATTCATTCATTTATCCCTCAATTTATTATTTTAAAAAAGAGTGAGAACCTACAATTTATACACATTGGGAATATAGTGACCAGTCATAGTCTTTAATTTAATGTAACTTAGGTTATTTTATTAAACTGAGGGGATATAGCCATAGACATGGAATTTACATTCTATTGTAGAAATGAGAAAAAGGATCTGAAAAAAATGTGCTAGAAGTTGTTAACATTTCAGTGTACTTGAAGACTTTATTTTATAACTTAAGAAATGCAAATGTTTCTTTCAGACCAGATATTCGAATTGTTGACATGAAAAATGTGTTCCTATAGCCATTTGAAGAACAAAAGACAGAATCAGAGTTGAAATTTTCTGCATTGGTAGTCAAGCGATAGTTTAAAATGCATATTCTCTAACTAATAAATAGTCATTGATAGCTAATAGTTTTATTTAGTTTGATTACAATGATAAGTAAAGTGTATATTTAATTAAAGTGCTATAAATTGGAATATTTTAAAAAGGATGTTCACTTTTTAAATGTATACATATGTATATAAAAAATAGAAAGCAATTTCATTAAAATTAATGAGTTAGATTTATTTACATTGTTCAAGTATAAAAGTAATAAAAAGTAAATTGTCTTCTACCAGATAAGAATTAATATTTCTTGGTAATGATATTATACAAATGTATTTAGAATTCTTGAAGAAACCAATTACAGTTTTGCTTAAGGTTAACTTATAAAATGTAAGAAATATACTCTCTGAGCATTCAAGTAAAAGGAATGTATAATAAATATTTTTTATGTTCTTATGCATAACTTTAAGAGTTTTACCACTCTAATATGATACACGTAGCAAAATAATTTATGACTGGCAAATGGCAGTTCTCAGAATTTGTAAATACACTCACAGTTATGTATAAAGTCTGTGAAATTAGGATGGGCCCTGAGGGTTTATCAAGCCTACCCATTTTTTAGAGGTGAAGAAACTTAATTTCCACAGATATGAAAAGAAAAAATAAGATATTCTCCAGAAGCCACCTACTTTCAGTCCCTAAATCTAAAAATCTTCTTTTAGGATTTAGATTCTCAGCAGTAGGTAGAGGCTGAGTTGACATTAACCATTTTTTGTGTAGCTATAAACTTTGTGATTGTAACCATTGTCTTGTATCCACCTGAATTGTTCCACCGTAATTTCTTAGGTTAACTTGACCCCAGGAACCTTCTCCACAGTCTTTAATGCAACTGCTTCTCAATATGGAGTTCATAAATTTTCTAGAGGAAACAATTTTCTCCAACAAAGGGCAAATGACAACATGATGTACATTGTACACTAGTATTTCCCAAAGGGGCTAAATCAATGCCAATAAATTCTTCAATATACTGTCTTTGAGATTTAATATTTTTTTGCTTTCATTTCATTATTTATCTAAAAATACACTTAATAAAACTGAATTCTCAGTCATTAAAATAACCACCTTACAATGGAGAACTGCTAAGCAATTTCAGTTTTTCTATTTATATTTGTCTAAGATTGAATTGGCCATTGAATTGGCCAAGTGATATTTGTTATAGGCACTGAACATGTTGGAAATATAACCACATTTTGAAAAAAATGCATTAAATGGACCTTGTTTATGTACATATCACTAACATAATACATTACCTCTAAACGTGGTAGTAAACAAGCAATGAACGTCATTTCTGCCCTAATTCCAGCAATACCAGTAATTACATTGCATATTAATTTATTGAATTATTTATTTGGCCAGGATTGGGGTTAGGTGAAGGGATATAGGAATAGACATGGAGTTTACATTAAATTGTAGAAATAAGAAAAAGGATAAAAAATAAGCAACTAAATAAATAAGAAAATAAAGGCACATAATTAATAAAGCACAGATTAGTAACACTTAATGCAGATTTTAGTGGAACCACACAACAACCTTACCTTCACATGAGCATTTTAAAGAGTTATTAAGTGACACTACAACAAAACATTTTTGTGGATGGCTTACTAACAGAATTTTAGTTAAGTATGGAGCCTAATTATCATGTGCCAACAACAAAACCTTGATGTTATGAATGCCAGTTTATAAAGCATGCTATTATGAACAGGCATTCATTCTCTACATTAGTATAATCGAAGTGAAAACAATGGAAACAGATTAAATGTAGAAACAGACCTGAGGCTACATTTCCCTAATATTAATTCCAATTTCTGCTATCTGTTTTAGCACATCAATATCAACTCTCACAGTAAATTAAAGTTTTAATTCTATTGGGCTTTTAGTTGGTTTACATTTAATTTTTAAATTTGATTTTTATTTCATATTTGTGTGGGATGTTTACACACTGTCTTATAAATATTTATTAACATAATCTATATCAAATCTAGAGGTTTCTGATATTATTTTCCTTAATAGAATTATTAATCAAAAGTATTAATAGCATTCAGTGTTATAATTTTGGGAAAACATTTTCATAGACTGAGGGAAGAATTAATAGGTACAACCTATTGGGATAGCAATCTATTGATATTCAAAAGGCTCACACCATTCAACCCACGCTTGAGAAATTATTAATCAAAACTAAAAGCATCTACATGTGTGGATTTATGTATAAAGATGATCATTGCAGCAATAAAATATTAGCAAACAAATTAAAAAATCTGTAATATAAAAAAATACTTCATCCCAGAGTTTTTAGGTTCATTATCTTTTTTCACTTTATTCTTTCCTGAGTGTAGAGTGTTTTCCAGAGACTATATAACGTATACTGACACCATAGTTCTGATGACTAATGAAATTCGTGTTTGTTTTCCTGTGTTTTAAAGCTTTTGATTTTAATTTATAACAATGTAATTCCTGGTAGATATAACTTACATATATAAAAACTCAAAAGGTACTCAATACTTTTTCATATTATAAAATTTTATTGATTTTTTAATTTTAAGAATAACTTTCAGAAATTTCCAATAATTCTTATTGCTAGTATTTATGAATTTAAGAGTTCTGTTTTCTTTCAACTAATTAGATTCTTTTGGGAATTTTTTGATAAAAACATTCTTTAAAAATATATTAGTTAGAAAAAAATTTAAATGTATTTACAAGTACATAAATAATATAGCAAAGGGGTTTGTGCCAATAACTCATTCTTATTAATATCTTCCATATTTGTTTTGGATGTTTTAAAACCTACTTTATCTTTTAGAACAGTTTTTGATTTATAGAAACTCTGAGAACATAGTACAGAGAGTTCCCATGTACTCTACACCAGTTCCCTTTATTAGTAGCATCTTACATTAATATGGTACTTTTGTCATAATTAATGAACCAATATTGATACATTATTAAGTACAGTCCATAAGTTATTCAGATTTTCTTAGTTTTTACATAATGAACTGCTTTTTTGTTGTTGTTCTAGGACCCCATCTAGGTTAGCACATCACATTAATTTTTCATGTCTCATTAGGCTTCTTTTAACTGTGGCAATTTCTCAGACTTTCCTGGGTTTTGGTGACCATGAGAGTATTGAAGAATACTGGTAGTATGTTTTGTAGAATGGTCTTCTATTGGAATTTTTCTAGTGTCTTCCTCATGATTAGACTTGGGTTATATGTTTGGGGAATAAACAACACAGTGATAAAGTATCATTTTCATGACATCATATCAAGGTTACTATCAATATGATTTATCACCTTTGATGTTGATCTTGATTACCAGGCTAAGGAAGTATTTGTCAGGTTTCTCCAATGTAAAGTTATTCCTCCTTCCCTGCCTTTCCATACTGTACTCTTTGGAAGAAAGTCAATATATAAATTATTTATAATTCTGCATGGCAGATTTGTCTCTTCCCAATTTGTTTGTTTATAACAGTACGACTCATGAATACTTTATTTTATATGCTGAGTTTAATTTCTTCCTATTTTATTTATTTTGTTGCTCAAATTTTTCCATCTTTGGTCACTGAGCAATCTTTCACTTGGTTCCTATGTACCTGTGACGTACTTCTATCAATGTGTATTTATTTGTTTGTTTATTATTCCCCTACATTCTAGCATTACAAGATACTCCAGGCTTATCTTGTATGTTTCTTGCCCCAGTCCTAGAATTAGCCATTTCTACAAAGATACCTTGTTTCTTTTATTACTAGGTGCTCAATAATTTTTAAGAGTTTAAAAGAGTCTTGAGACTGAAAGTTTTTGAAATGGTGATCTCCGTTGACTAATACAATAACCACTTAAAAATTATGGATGTATGGGAGAAAGCAGTGTATTGAAAAGGGCAGAGACAGACTCGGGTTTAAGTCAAAGCTCTGTGCCTTAGGGCAGTGGTCGGCAAACTCATTAGTCAACAGAGCGGCAAACCGTGGCTCACGAGCCCCAGTTTGCCGACCACTGCCTTAGGGGAACTATGACTTTATATAGCTTACCTACTCTTCTGACCAGTTCCTCAATCTTACTCAAACATGACATGAACTTTCATTTCTTTGTAGTTCTCCCAAGTGTAGCAAGAAAATCTTATGATAAATTCCATGCAGCAAATTTTTTATATATATATATATATTTTATATATATATATATATATATATATGCACATATATTTTTTAAATAAAATACTTCTATATTAATAACATCTCATGAGTTATAGTAATAATTTACTCAGGCACTGTATTTTTAATCCATTATGTAATTTAATTGGTACAGAAACATTATTTGTGTTATTCTTATTCTCATTTCAGAGGTAAAGAAACTGAGGTTCAGATGGGTTAAGTTAAATTGTAAAGTTGTTAACAGTATGGCAGGCACATATCTGGTTCTAGTTAATGTTAATTCTCTTGTCGTCTTCTTAGCATGTACAATTGTTAAAGAGTAAACTTTTGGCCAGTCTCACAGGCCAAGAAGCTGCTTACCATCTCCTACTCATGCCAGGGTGACTCAGAGTCCAGAATTCTGTGGGTTTATTTAGTGAGTCCCCTGGCTAGAAACCACTCACCTCTTGCCAAAGTTAAAGTGGCCTATATAAACACTCTTCCAGAGCTGGTGCAGCAAAGACAAGTAACAAAAACCATCAAAATAACAATATTTGACAATTCTTGGGAATCTCTTCAGTATCAACCACTGTATTAAATATTTAATATCATCTAATTTGCTGTCACCACAAACTTGTAAGATCTTAACTGCTTTGTTTTTAAGGTGAGAAAACTATGCTCAGAATGGTAAATTTTATATCCCAAAGGGATGCAGATTGTAAACAGCAGAACCAGTGTGCGAAGCCTGAACGGTTTGATTCCAAACCCATTTGCTTAGCCTTTGTACAAGGGGAGTGGCAGTTACTGGCAAGTGGAGGTTGCTCCAGGCATTTTTCAGAACTCAATAGCAACAAGTTTCCCTGGAGTTCTAGAGTTGCAATGATTTTGTGCAAAATGCAAATGAGGAGTAGGGCTTGTGAGATAATTGATGAGGCTCAAAGTCTAAACACTAAATAACTGCAGACAGATCTGCTGAGAATTTTTAGCAGTAGACAGATATTTTGAGGCAAGGAAGCAGGAATCAGCTGGTACAGGAAAAGGGACAAGAGCACTGTACAGCATAGAAGTATGATAAACAATGAGAATTTAGGTAAGACTAGGGAAAATACATATCCCTCAGGCATTCCTAGCAAAGTATATCATCATATTCATACTGAGGAAAGAGAAATTGAATATTAACATTTAACCTATACTATGGCAAATAGTATAGTACTACACTGTACCATACTATGCTTTATTGCCTTTTCTTTGTAGTTTGGAGATATGCATTGTGATAGATTGTATTAAAAGAAAAACTTTGTGAGGATTAATTTCATGTGTCAACTTGACTGGGCCTCGGGATGCCCAGACATTTCACCAAACATTATTCTGGATGTGTCTGTGGGGTGTCTCTGGATGAAATTAACATTTCAATCAGTAGTCTGAGTAAAGCATATTGCTCTCCCTAATATTGGTGTGCCTCAAAGACTGAAGAGAACAAAAAAGGTTTAGTAAGAGAGAACTCCTTTGGCTAATTTGCTTTGACCTGGGTTATTGTTTCTTTTCTGTCTTTGGTTTTGAACTGAAACATCAGTTCTTCCTGGGTCTCCAGACTGCAGGCATTTAGACTAGAACTGCACCATCAGCTTTCTTTGGTCTCTAGCTTGCTCATTGAAGATCTTGGGACTTGTCAGCCTCCATTATTATGTGAGTCAATTCCAAAGATAGATAGATAGATAGATAGATAGATAGATAGATAGATAGGTATTATATAGATATAGATATGCTATTGGTTCTGTTTCTCTGGAGAAACATGAGTAATCTAGATTCTAACAATATTTCCATTCCCACATGTTCTTCTAGAAATTTGACACTTCTCCATCAAGAGATGGAAGCTATATTCCTTTTTCTTGAACCTGTCTGGATTTAGGACTGATAGAATATAGCAGAAATAACACTATGTGACTTCTGGGGACAGGTCATAAAAGGTGATGAAAACTCCACCTATTTCTATCTCTTGGTAACTTAGGAGCTCTGAATCACCAAAAAAGCTGTCTGGCTATTTTAAAGCCCGCATGCTAGTCTCTGGAGAGAATCTATGGAGTGACTACATAGAGATAGAGAGACATGCTCAGTACGCTCCAGCTGTTCCAGCCTCCAGCTTTTGAGTCTTCCTAGCTCAGCTACTAGACATGTGAGTGAGGAAGCCCTTCAGAAAATTTCAGTCCTCCACACTGCACGAGACAGCATTGCATAGCTGAGGTCACTCCCAAACCATGAGAGACAGATGATAATAATAACAGAGTTGTTTTATGGTATTAGTGTGGAATTTGTTGTATAGTGATGAATAATTGTACAAGTAGAAAGAAAAAGAGAGTATAAATATAAGTATATGAATATATGTATATAAATTTTGGTTTCAGTTGAGTCCCTAAGATATAATAAAATCAGATAACGAAGTGGGTTGTGAGATAAGCCATTCTATAAAACATTTGAGAAATATATAAGCAAAAACTAGATTTCATACCTTTTAGATCCCTTATCTATATATATAAAAGCCTAAGCTACCTTTACAACAGAATGACTGGAATGACCAGTTGACCAATTGTGATGATGCACACTGATCACCAGAGGGCAGACGCTCGACGCAGAAGCTGTCCCCTGGTGGTCAGTGAACTCCCACAGGGGGAGCGCTGTTCAGCCAGAAGCCGGACTCATGGCTGGTGAGTGCAGCTGCAGGGGAGGGAGCCTCTCCAGACTCTGCGGCAGCACTGCCGAGCAGGGAGCAGTGGCAGCGGGCACAGCAGGCCGGGATGAGCATGAGCAGGGTGGCGCCCACCCTGGTTCGGACTCCTCCCTGGCCGCCTGCCACTTGGCACATTGCTATATCCCCCAGTCAGACATTCCCTGAGGGGTCCTGGATTGTGAGACAGTGCAGGCTGGGCTGAGGCACTGCCCCTCCTCCCCACCCCCATGCACAATTTCATGCACCGGACTTCTAGTCCATTATGAAAAGTATAAGCAGTTTATTTGTAGACATTTAAGCAGGATTGTGAAGAGAACTTCTTTGGACAATGCTGTCCTTCCATCATAACCCTCTCCTTGGCCCTACCATTAAGTAGGAGAGAGAGGTGTGCCTCCACAGTCTTCTCAAGACAATCTGAGAGCCTCCAGTACAGCCACTCAGAGGATTTGTTGTCTCGCTGCAGTGAGAAGCCTAAGAGGAGGAAAGATGCCTGGCTGCTGCTTTCATGGCAGAGTGAAAAGAGCTTGATGCTAGAATAAGATTGTATTGCTCTCTTGCTATCTATTGGGGCCAAGCATATTTCCTGTAGACTAAGAGGTGGACTAAGATAGACCTGCCTTATGATTTTTTAATTCTTTTCAACAATACTACCAGGAAGAATGATGGAACATATGTTCAGAATAAGGTCTAAATCCAAAAGGGGTGAGGGAACTTGGTGAGCTAGGTCGGGGAAGGAGGATGGAAAGTGTGGGAACAGAAGACCTTAGCTGAAGGAAAGATAATTTAACTTTAAATAATTTGGGGTTCCGATTATTGAATGGGATTAACTATTTTAACATTTCTGAATGGAAACTGCATTTCAACAGATATTTAAGCAACTATAAGGTGGAAGGCACTATTATAGGTTCTGGGGATGAAGCTGTGAACAAAAAACAATAGATAAAAAAAACCTCTTCCCTCATGGAATTTGCATTTTCACAGGGAGATGCAGATAATAAATAGATGAATATGTCAAATTCATGCTATATCACATGGTGATATGTGCTGTGGAGAAAATATAGAAGGGAGTGTCCGATGCAGATAAGTAGGTGATCATGAAAGGCCTCCTGTGAATACAACTCTTCTCATTAATTCTTTATGTTCACTTTGTTAAAAAGTGGAAAGAGTGTCTTCTTTTATTCTTTAATATTGTATTAATTAGGGCGAATAATGCTACCTGTTATTCAGGCAAACTATGCAATCCTATACTATTAACATAATAAAGATTTACTTTTAGTTCATGTCACAGGACAGTGTGTGTTGTCATTCAGGGACAGTCTTGCCTCTAGTGGCTTCTGCAGCTCCCTAAGCCCTCTGAGCCCTGCGCTGAATGGTCATCATTGGGCCAACAGATGAGATGAGGAAATGCATGTGGAGAAAGCACAACTGTGTTTTACTAGCTTGGTCTAGAAAGGACACACATCACTTACTTACATCCAAAGGCAAGAATGAGGGTTCAGTCCATGAAGGAAAAGAACACTTGGATTTTGGTGAACACTATGAGTCATGTGCTCATAGAAAGCTTCTTGGATTGAGTGAAAGCAAACAGACATTAAAAGTCAAATAATGGGACACTAGGTTGGGCTGGCTGGGTTGGCGAATTGGTTTAAGCAATAGTACCTAATGGATCTATTGCTGATTATGTGTACAACGTGCTCTATGTAATTATACTCAATATGGGAGACAAAACATTAACAGCAGCTTGATTTTTTGGAGTAGAATAGTTATGAGTACTATTTTTGGAGTAGAATAGTTATGAGTACTATTTTCTTGTACTCTGTTTTTTATTCTCCTGTTTTATGTAATGGAAAGAAGAAAAATGTAGTTCAAAATAAATAAGATAAAATATTTGATTGAGTAAACATTTGCTATGTTTTTACAGGATATCATGAAAGTAGCAGAAATGATTCATTCTAAACCAAAAATATAATTTACCTAAGAATATCTCCTAAGGGCTCTTATTCATTGAACAATTTATCAAGAAGTTAAACGGTATTTGTTATATTGAGTGTACTTAAGGAATTAATTACAGAATTATAAATATAGCCAATATCTTATCTCACTCTGTTTTAATACCAGGTACATAACATTTACTTCAAGAAAAATAAGAAAAGTGTTTAGAATTGAAATGAAGACTGAAACTACATAAACAATCTATAAAGGAGTGTAATATTATTTTGAGCAGTATGCTTGCAGCCAAAATGTAGTTTCCCAGCATTTGAGCATCCATTTGTCGAATAGTTGACCTAATAAGTTTCACTAGCCAAGGTCAGTACAGCCAAAAGTTCCCCAGGTTTGAAAACACAGAGAATTCTTTAAGACTCAACCCAATGTAGGACATCCTTAGTAGGTAAAGATGTTTACGACTATTGTTGGACCAATTTCTAATGCTGTAAGATCACTGTCTTTTTGCTGTTTGAAAATAACGAATGTGTTTCTAAAGGTATTGTGTAATCTACTTTCAGTGTTAATGCAAAATTGCCTGATATATAAGCTGCATATTAGACTTGTTGTTTTTTTAAAAAAATAATTGTATTGAAAAAAACTATTGTTGGAGTAAATCAAGAGTATACAGGGTTATAGGGATGGACCATTGGAAATTAAAGGTAGTACAGTACTCAGCACATACTCACCTCAAATTGTTAGAAATAATTTAATAAATTATAAAGTAGGTTGTAACTATTAAACTGATTTTCTTCATTTTTTAAGAAATTATTTTTGTTAAAAAGAAATAAAATTCTTGAGAATAACTTGACAGTCACTTAACCCTCAATCTAGGTTTCTAAAATCGTTTTCATTTTTTTTTGTGATAAAACTTCATATTATTATTTTTTTATTTATTTATCTTTATGGTTGAAAGTATTACTGATGTCCCCTATTTTTCCCCTGAAGCCCCCTCGACCCAGTTCCTGCTCCACCCCAGGCCTTCACCACACTATTTTCTGTGTCCATGGGCTATGCATATATGCATATAAAACTTCATATTCAAAAGCATATACTAGCATTGCATTTAGCAGAGAAGAAATGGCATCAGCTTTAGATTTTAAGAGAATAAAAATAAAACATTTTGGTAGAGTTGAAGCCACCCTCTACCTTTCTCTGATCCCACTCCCCTCCCTGATCAGAAATAACCTCCATCTGAACTTGGTGTTTATCACTTATATTGTCTTTGTACAATTTCTATTTTTATATACATTGATAAATAATATGTATTATTGCTTGAATTATTTTAAAACTTTAAGTAAATAAATAGCATCATACTGTATAGATACTATGTTAATGGACCTTTTTCTTTCCACATTATTTTCTGTTTTTTTTTTCTCTTGGCTTTTGCTTACTTTGCCTTGACTGATGGTCATTTTTCTTTGAACGCCAGCTATCATGGCTGAAAATTTATAAACACATTCTGAGGCTCTGGATGAAATTATCTTCATTGACACAGATGTTTCTTTCTGGTTGGCGATTGGAGTAAGAAAGATTACTTTAATCCAGAATAGGGTTGAATTGGTTGGAAATTGGTTTTCAGTTTTGGTTAGGATTGGTCCATGTCCAGGTTATTCTTACCCTTATAGGATATTTCTCCTAATGTACTAACTTGATGCCTGGGGTATTTAGCCATTTCTCCTTTGTGGTCCTAAAATCCAATTTTTGTCTTTCCAGCCCCATGAAGTTTCTAGTAGTAAGGCTCAGCTTCTTAGTCTTTTAGTTGCCATTTTTGGATCAGCTTCTTAGGCTATGTAGCTACTTATAAGTTAGCGCTGAAGAAACAGTACACAATGTGAGGTTCTGCCCAATCTGCATCCCTTCTCTCTAGGACCCATGCCCCCTCAAGTCCTAGCTGACTTAGTAGCTTCCTGGTGTCTTCCAATACTTTATGTGTGTGTGTGTGTGTGTGTGTGTGTGTGTGTGTGTGTGTGTGTGTAAGCATTGTGAACAACTTTCTAAGACATTTGGAGAGACCTGGCCTGCAACAAAATACTCAACAAATTCCTATTATTTTTAATGTTATTTTCCTCTGTTATTTTCTTCTGAGATTTCTCTGTTGCTTATTTCAATGGATTTAGAACGTTAGATTTCTGTCTTTGGCCACCTGTTCTGGAAAAAAAAATCACTCATGGGGTGCCCCTGCCCCCCATGACTTGTTTTGTGATGGTTGCCTGTGGGGGACATCTGCCCTGGAAGGGAGCCATAGCATATAATTTGTTGCCTTGTTTTAGCCTTTAAGAAATTCCTACTGCACTGAATTTTTTGGCTACCTGCCTCACTGCCTGCCTTTACTTTGCCAAATTAGGGATTTCATATAGAATTCTTCTGATATCCCCCCACGTATTTCTCCAATATCCGCTGTTTCACATTTGAAGGAGTTATGAGTCAGTTTTGCCTGCTTCTACACTGAACTGCACACTGTATAGTATGAAGAAATTCCTTAAAGTTTGTGCTGTGTAGTACATACCATTTCTCCTTACTTCCATTGCCAACACAACTTTCCCTCAGATACATGAATAGCTTTCTCTTTGACATAAAAAATCTTTGCTCGTGTCATCATCTGATTTACTATACATTTATTCATTTTATCTGTCTACCTTTTCCCTACCCCAATTGCTATTCCACTAGTACCTGGAAGAGTGATGGGCACATAGTAGATAGATGTTCATTAAATATTGTTAATCCCTGGCCGGTGTGTTCAGTGGTTAGAGCATTGGTCAGAGCACCAAAGGGTGTCAGGTTCAAATCCCAGTCAAAGGCATGTACCTGGGTTACAGATTTAATAATCCTTGGCCCCAGTTGGAGCACATTTGTGAAGCATATATGTTTCTCTCACATATATGTTTCTCTCTCTTCCTCTCTCTCCCCCGTCCCTTTCACTCTTTCTAAAAATCTATGGAAAAAATATATCCTTGGGTGAGGGTTTATGTATACATATATATGCATATACATATATACTTAAATGAATAAAGAGTAACAATTAAAAAAATTGAATGTATTTCAAACTGCTTAAAATTCATGAAAAATTATTTAATTTCAGATATTATTATTATTTCCTGACTAGATGCCCGGTGCATGAAATTTGTTCATGGATGGGGTCCCTAGGCCTGGCCGGTGATCAGGGCTGATCAAGTTTCTGCCTCCCCACCTCCTCCTTCCCTTGCTACTCGTGCGCCACCACCCACCCCTGGGTCCCAGCCCAGGGCCCAGCCCCGATCTAGTGATCGGGACCTGTCAGCCAGGGGGAGGGAACAAGAGGTTGTCCAGCAGGCCCCAATTGAGCAATCAGGGCCTGCCAGCTGGGGGGAGTGGCCAAATGTCACCGCAGTGGGCAGACGACATGCCAATTGGGGTCTGTTGGCTGAAGGAGAGACAGGGGGAGGGATCTGGGATGTTGGCCACTGGCCCCGAGGAGGGAGCCGACCCTCAGCCCCCCTGGGAAAGGGGCTGCGTCCGCCATCACCCACCCCCAGTTCCCCATCGTAGCCTGAGGGCCTGGCCATGGGGGATGGACAGGGAGGTTGGCTGGCAGGCCCCATCAACCATCAGGATCTGCGGGTTGGGGGCAGCTCCTGCATTGAGCGTCTGCCCCATGGTGGTCAGTGCACATCATAACAACTGGTTGTTCCAGTCATTCCATCATAACGGTTACTTAGGCTTTTATATATATAGACTAGAGGCCTGGTGCATGAATTTATGCACAGGTGGGGTCTGGCTGACCCGCCCTGATGGGTGCTGGAGCGGGGGCCATGGGCGGTTGGCTGGCTGATCCCACATCCTGGTCGAACTCCTGGCCGAGGGGACAATTTCAGTATTAGTCTTTTATTATATAGGATGTTCAGTATCTTGAAAGCTGTTGTTTCATATATTTTTACATTTTGTGATTGTGTCAGATAAGAAATTAGATTTATTTCCTGTTACTTCATTATGGCCAGAAGAAGAACTTCATGCTCTATTATTATTTACTAGAGGCCCGGTGCATGAAAATTTGTGCACTTGGGGCGGGGGGGGGGGGTGGTGTTCCTCAGCCTGGCCTGCTCCCTGTCACAATCCAGGACCTCTCGGGTAGGGTCCCTAGGCCTGGCCTGAGATCAGGGTCTATCGGGGCTTTACTTCTCTGGGCTGCAGGCAGCTGGCCCCACCCCCACCACTGCCACTGCTTGCCATCTGTGCAGCTCTGCCCCCCCTCCCCTGCCACCAATGGCCTCCCTCTGCAGGTGACAGGCTGGGGTGCAATGGCTTGGCTGGCCTAGGCCTCCCTCTTTCTTTGCTGGGGGGCAGGGCCAGCCCTACAAGGGGCCGTCTGCCTACCTGAATGCCCCTAACCACTTGCCTACCTGACCGGTCACCCCTAACCGTTGGTCTGCCTACCTGATCACCCCTAACCATTCTGCCTGGCTGCCTGATTGCCCCTAAAGCTTGCTTGGGGGAGGGGCCAGCCCGGCGAGGGGCCCTCTGCCTACCTCATCTCCCCTAACCACTTGCCTGCCTACTTGATCACTTGCCTGCCTACCTGATCACCCCTAACCACTGGTCTGCCTACCTGATTACACCTAATCCCTCTGCCTGCCTGCCTGATCACCCCTAACCACTCTGTCTGCCTATCTGATCTCCCCTAACCGCTGGCCTGCCTACCTGATCACCCCTAACTGTTGGCCTCCCTACCTGATTGCCCCTACCCACTTGCCTGCCTACCTGATCACCTCTAACCCTTCTGCCTGCCTGCCTGGTTGCCCCTAACCCCTTGCTTAGTGGCGGGGCCAGCCCTGGGAGAGGCCCTCTGCCTAACTGATCTCCTCTAACTGCTGGCCTGCCTACCTGATGGCCCCTAACCACTTACCTGCCTGACTGATTGCCCCTTACCGCTTGCTTGGGGGTGGGGCCAGCACTGACTTCCAGTTGGTCAGCCTCCGGTCATTACTGGTCATTATAACCCAGGGTTTTTATATATTAGGATTATCTGTGTTGCTCCAAAAGAATATGAGCTCCATGAAGGTGGAGTTTTCTGTATGGTTGGATGATGATTTCCCTAGATCTGAAACACTGCCCACATGTAGCAGAGGCACAGTAAATATTTATCAATTAAATGAATTAAACAAATCTTTCTTATTCTTTCATGTTTTGAAAATTTATTACAGTTTAATATTCAAATTAATTTCAACTGTATCCCAAATATGACATTTTTATGACTTTCTACAGTCTTATTCTTCCATCAAGTTCTGTCACATGACTTGTTTTCATATATAGTCTCTGTAACCAATTTTTTGTGATGTCCACTTATCTGACCACTGGGAAGATTTTTTTTTATTACAGCCTAGAGCATATGACAGATCTATGTTCTGAATCTAATTTACATGTGGATATATTAACCTGATGTGACAGCAATGGCTTTAATCCTATAACCCTTTTTCTCCTGGGGTAGGTGATTAGAAAGAGAATTAAGAAGAAATTATTTCCATCCTATTGCTGGGGATTAAATTAAGCAGGACATGCCAGTGTCTTAGAACCATCACTCTATAATCTTTGCATGGAGAGATCTGCATTGAAAATATGATACATCTGGGATGGGAGAGAGAACAACCTGTTATTCTGTTACTAAAAAGAATGTTAAATCCCTTATTGCTACTGATTACTTATTTTATATAGGTGAACATGAAATATCAAATAGAAGAAACAATCACCTCACAAAGTCTGTAAGAATCTGTTTTAATCATTTGACTTGAAAATGGCATAAACATGAGTTCAGCATGTCTTTCTATTTAGACAGCATTACGTTGCTTTCTTTGCAGCTATGCTAACAGAATAAATGGCTCTCCAATTGTCAAGGGTTAAGAGTTACTGCTATAAACCATGTAAGCATAAAACTAAGGATCAGGAACCCTTTAACACATACTACATTTGCAGACATTTCCCCCCTGAATTTTGATTTTGAGAAAAAAAAACCAATAATTTTAATAATTCATTAAATCTGCACTTACCTACACAAGAATTATGTTTCATGAAGGATTGTTCTTGATCCAGGGAAACACAAAATAGAAAGTGGATTACATCACTTAGAATAGGAATTCCCTGCCTGGAGCATTAGGCATATGTTTTGGGGTTTGAGTGTCACAAAACTTGTCATGTCAATTCGTAATTCAGACCTGGAGCTGCCTCTTTAAATGCATGGCTAGTTTTTATTTTCAGACAACATATTGCTCACTAGTCTTTTTTTCAGATATAATCTTAGTGTTCATTCCTTCTTTGGATGCTGAGTTCTGCATTTTGTGGCACCAGTTACGGAATGGGTGACCTTAACTGTCTCCTGCATGTTGCCTAGACCAGAATGCCAGCTGGATTACAGGAGGGTTGTGGTTGCCCAGAGGGGAAAGTGGTGAAAAAATTGGAAGCTCGGACTCTCAGTGATGCAGGAGAGGATATAGACTGCAAAAATGGTCTGATCCTGCAAAGTATACCTGCAAAGGACAGCATGCACACACTCTGAAAGCCTACTGGTGGGGAGCCCCCACTCATATTGCATTAGTGGTTATTTTGCCTTGCTTTGCTGATTCCTTTCTTTAGTAAGTTTAACTAGATGATGAAGAACTCATAGACATTTAATGGTAATGTATTAACTAATTTATAGTTCTTAAATGACTTCTGGATAATAAAAAATTACTCTTTATTTAGAGACAATAAACCTTGAGCTTTCTTTTTCTTTTTTCCCCCTGCTCACTCCACAGATGCCCTTCGAGCTGTGGTGCTGCCCCAGGAAGTCTAATTAATTAATTTCCTTTCAATGTGTATGAATCTGTGCGCCAGGCCAGTAGTATGAAAATAAGATGGGAAGCAAACTGCCCAAGGTCTTAGAATTTTTTAAGCACATAGAGTTTATGTATGTACATTATCTCATTTAATCTTCATGGCATCTCCATACATTGGCCTAATTCCCATTTTATTGAAGAGACTATTGAGTTTCAGATATTTCAATATGCAAAGTGAGAAGAAAAGTGATGGGCGGGGGGGGGAAACCAGAACTTTTAACTCTTTCTGCAATGTTCTGTGTCCTAAGTTGTACCAAGAATGGAGGATATTAATAAACATTGGCTTATCTCATTGTTGTTATTGAACCATTACTTTATTTTTCTTGAATAAAATGTGGTCTTTTAGTTCACAGGATACATTTGTCTTATTATTCAACCTTCTTTGTTAGTGTTATCAATAAATTTACTCTTATCAACCAACCAAACCAACAAAGGATTCATGGAGAATTATTATTTTTTCCATCTTAATTTCTGCCATCATCTCATATGTATTTAGTATCCATATAGATGACATATTGTCACCTCCAAAGTCCTTGACCTTCTACTTTTTGATTTTTAAACTGTTTTGATCACATATTGGATATTAGTCAAAAAATAGAAAATATTCCATTTCTGCAATCTTTTTTTCCCTTTTTATTAAATTTATCGGGGTGACACTGGTTAATAAAATTAACAGGTTTCAGATGTACAATTCCACAACATATCATCTGTACACTGTATTATGTGTTCGCCACCTCAAGTCAAGTCTTTCATCACCATTGATCCCAATACCCTCCTTTACTTTCCCCCATTCCCCTGTCCCCAGCAGGCAACCTCCACACTGTTGTCCATGTCTATGAGTTTTTTCTTTTGTTCTCAATCCCTCCCAGATAGTCCCTAACCCCCACTCCCCTCTGACAGCTGTCAACCTGCTCCCTCTCTATGGGTCTGTTTCTATTTTGCTTAGTAGTTCATTTTGTTCATTAGATTACACATATGAATGAAATAATATGATACTTGTTTTTCTCTGACTGGCTTATTTCACTTAGCATAATGCTGTCCAGGTCTAACCATGCTGTCACAAAGGACAAGCTTCCCTTCCTTCCTTCCTTCCTTCCTTCCTTCCTTCCTTCCTTCCTTCCTTCCTTCCTTCCTTCCTTTTTTCTTTCTTTCTTCTTTCTTTTTTTTTCAGCCAACCAGTATTCCATTTCTGCAATCTTAAGCACCAGTTCTTAGGGGGAAAGTGATGCCAGGCAGGGATGGAGATGTTGGCAGGGAGAAGATAATCAAGGTTGGCACACGCCATGTTGCCAATTTTGGACTTTATCCTAATGCAACAGAAAACCATTGAGAACTTTTAAATTGCAAAGTGACAAAGCCAGATTTGCATTGAAAAAAATCCCACTGCTGTTTAGAAAACAAATTGGAGAGGGACAAGAGTAAATTGAGAAAGGCAATTAGGGGGTTATTAAAAGAGATGATAGTCGTTTGTATTAGGCTTAGGGCAATGGGAATGGAGAGATTTTAGGTGGTAGAATCAACAGGACATGGTGATTGTTGATTATAGAACTTGAGAACGAAGAAACAGTTAATAAATTAAAAAAAACATGAGTGTTAGGGCTTGAAATACTAAGGTTGGTTGTGGAACCACTTACTGAGATGGGGAACACTAAGAAGACAGTGTTGGAGTGGAAGTGAAGGGCAGGGAGAAAAGATGGTGAACTTAGGATTTGATATATTGAGTTGTGGTAACTTGGAGAAATCTGAGTCCTACAGAGATTAATTGAGTGATGTCCAGAAGAGCAGTCAAAGAGGAGAAGGAGAATGAGAATTTATGACATCACAGATACTGATGGTGAAGGATGCTCTAAGTAAGTGGATGTGGTAGAATGAGAATCCATTGGATTTAGAAACATTGAAGTCAGAGATGTTTTTACTGTGAGTTATTTTAGTAGACTGGTGGAAGTAGAATCCAGAATTAAGTGGGTTGAGGAATGAAGTTAACATGAGAAAATGAAGGCAGTAATTGCAAATAATTATTTGAAAAAGTAAATAATCCAAACACAAAACCTGGCTGCCACCTAAAACTGCTCCTCTCACTTATTGCCCAAATCAATCACCCAAAATTGGTAGTCCTGCTTCTTCTTTTTCAGATGCATCCCCACCATCTATCTCGACCAGGCTCCCTCAGCCTAAGCTCTCTCATTTTTATCTGGGTCTCCTCACCTTCAGCCCTCTTCAGTATATGGTTCAACAGCCACCAGAATGACCTTTCTAAACTTCGGATATTACTCAAAACCCTTTCATATCTCCCCTTTCCCTGGTGGCTGCCTACCTTCCAGCTGTACCACCTATTATCCCTGACACAGCATTCCACTTGAACTTCTTGAAAGTGTTTTCTTTTCTCATCACATGCTGTTTATTTTCTAAGGACTATTTTAATCCTTCCCTCACTCCACTTCACTAGGAAGATTCTTCCTCATCCATCACAATTCAGCGTAGATTGTACCTGCTCTAGGAAGCCTTCTTGGCACATCCCCACTGTCTGCATTGACACTGCCACTGCTCATGGTGTGTTCATCAATTTTAAGATGAACTATTTGCTTCTGTCTTTTATGGTGTTGTCCCCAAAATCTTTTACTGAACCTGACTTCACTGATATTATCACATTGATTGATCAGCACAATGTATGAATAAATGCATACTTTGGAGACAAAGGAAAAAAACACACAGATAATCTATCACTCCCCCACGCTGCCCTACCCATCTGATTTATTTATGTATTTATTTATTAAGTTTTAAATTCAAATGAATTCAAAGACAGGATAATTGGTCTTTAAGTTTCAGGTAAATCATTTACTATTTCTAGGAATACTAACAACATGCATCCCAGAGCAATTTTTATGAGAAGTGAAAACATTGGTTTTAGTTTATGCAGAGTTTGTAAATCAATTAAGGTCAGATCCCAAAATAAACATTAGGGTTTTCATTTTCTGCTGTCTTTTTCCATAAATGCTGAAAATTTTTCTAGTTTTGTATTTTAAAATCACATTAAAGTAATGAGTGTTGGCAATTAATTCCATGCAGGATTAAATTCCTGCAGATATATATATAACTTTAATTACACACACACACACACACACACACACACACACACACACACACACACACACACGGTCTAATGGTTTCTATGTAATTAAATAGGTTGTATAGGCAATATGAGGACTTGTGAAAAAGTCTCCAGTTGTTACCATAGAAACACAATTTTTAGAGTTGCTCTGCAGAGTGGTGTGATACTGATTAAAGAGTTCAAGCACTTCATTTTATAATTAGTTGGAAGTCAGCCAGCAGGAAGCTTCACGTGGCTGGGCTGGGCTGGGCTGCTGATGCCAGGCTGCCATGGCCCCGACAATTCTTTTAACCTGTTTGATATCAGGAGGCAGGAGGTGCTTTATGACATGGCGGCTCTGGCGGTCCTTGCCAAAAGGTTAAGTTATGAACTTAGCAGTTAAGGAATGTGATTATGTACTGCTCTGCATCTGTGAGTGGTCTGCCCAAAATGGCTGGATGAGGATAATATTCTGGCATTTTACATTCTGACATGAACTTCATAACCATTAAAAACAAATGCTTGGGGAATTAATGGCTGTTGGGTCTTAATTAACGTGCAAAGAAATATAATATCGCTTTCATTAAAGTATATTGCTGAAAAATGATGGTGAGAAAAATGTAATCTGAATGACAGTGAAGCTGTGAGAAAGTCTAGCGCTGCTTATTTGATTACCATGGAAACTGTGACACACACACACACACACACACACACACAGTGCTTTTTAGCTTCAGGAAATTCTAAAGTATAAACCTACTTGCTAACTAATTTCAAATTCACATTTTTGAAAGCAAGGTGTTATTTTTAACCTTCCATCTAAGATTGACAATTTTTAGATTCTTTTATTAGAAAGACAGCTGTAAAATGACTACAGGACAATTGGAATTCAAAGTAGCCTAAAGCATGCATAAAAACTTTTGTAGAGCAAATTTTCTTTTCTCCATACTCTCTAAACCGTTGTCCCTTTGCTCTCTTTAACTTACTAAAGACTGTAGTATGATGTAATTTATAAAAATTTCAGCATTTGCTGCTATGAATCAAAGTAGTGATACTGGACAATCATTTAAAGAGAAGTTCATTCTTCATAGTTTTAATTCTGCATAGGTTTTTCACAGTTTCACAGCCTGTTTCATAAAGCTTCCATAACACTGAAACAACATAGCACTGATTTTGTCGAACATGGTTGGAAAGGCTGAATCAAGCAGAAATCTTTTTTATCTAACGTTTCACAACTTAACCAAGCTGTGAAACAACTGATACAGATATGTGTAAGTATTTATAAATATATAAAGACGCAGAACACATTAAAGATGAGGCACCTGCAACCAGTAAAGTGGATAGGTTGAATTGCATTCAGCTGAAAACATACTGAATCCGGAGTGAAATCCATTTATTTATTCATAAACTATTTTATACACTGCTATTTCGATTACCGTGGGAGAAATGCCAAGTCAAAGTACTCTTGCACGTGCACCTCTATACTCACACACATCCCTAACTCCCCTACCCTGTTAATGATGGAAACTGTGACTCTCATGTTGAAAAGAAAGATATTCTGGTTTTAAGATCTTATAATTACTTGCACTCGATGGTTGATAAAATTAACTAAACAACCTGTAATTTCCTTTTTTTTTTTTTTTTTGCTTTACTCTGCTCAATAGTATTGTGTTTTCCAATTAGAGATCAATAAAAACACTGACTTTTATCTTTGTTTGGATAAAGGAAAATAAGTAATTTCTTGTTTTGTCCTAGGTTTAGTTTACCTTGTTTGGCATACAATTTTTCATTTTGCAAATCTTTTTCCAGTGAACAGCACTTGTGTGTTTCAAGTGCATCCTCTTCCTTTGTCCCTCCCCCAGGTTCCCTCTCCCCCATCTCACCAACAGTAACAGCATGTCATTTCAAACACCAAGGTGGGACCATGCTTCTGGCAGGTGTCTGGCCACACGTTATGTACTATCATTTCTCTTCTCAGAGCTGGAAGAGTCCCATTACCTTCATGGGAATTTCATGTTTATGAATCTATACTTCATGCCCATCAACCAGCCCTGGCCACCAAAAGGCAGAACCAGGCTAGATTCTTCACTTACTATGTGTGGCTTTTACCAAAAAAATAATCCGAGTCCCAATTTCATGATTTAAGATCTAGTAGGGATAATATTTACTAAACTGAATTGTTGAGAAGATTGGATAAGAAAACACAGAGGCCTGGCTAAACAAATACTTGTTCCTATTTTTATTTCTCCTTGCCTTCCTTTTCCCTTATTTCTGTCTCTCAGATTACATTAACTTAGAGGAACACACTCACTGGTCATTTCAAATCAGGGAAATATGGAATTTTTTAGAAGGAAGAATGTTTTTAATCTGTTGATAACAAGACAAGAGATAGATTTAGATCAGATTTGGAACAAGGAGGCAGCCTGGTTCAGAGAGGCGAGCCAGGTGTCTGGGGGTGATGCCAACATTCTGGGAACACTTATACCTATGTCGGCTTGTCTTCACTATATTACAGGAAACCAAAAAAAAAGAAATTGTGTCTGGATTTGACTGGAGTTTTAAAGGTGACCAGCTAAATCTCGTGTATTTTCTGTGTTGTAGCAATGGGACTCAAAATGAAAAATCCTGAAAGCCATACGTAGCATAAGATTTGAGGTCACTTGTCCAAATGTTCAGGTTTTTGTAAGACTTTCCCTTCAGAAACTCTTATGTAAATTTAAACAATAAAGTTTAAGATTTTGTTTTCTGAATGAGGTCACTTATATATTGTTTCCATGGTCATCTATGGGTATTTAGATGCAGGTGACAAGCATACATATATCTTAAAAATGTGAGAATTGAAGGAAAGGAAGACATCCTCTTTCTAGTAACATGTCACCTATATTATGGTGTTTGCATTAGTTGTTTCCTCAGATGGAAAGCTATTCCCCCAGACTTCCTTCTGATGGCTGATTCTTTCTTGTGATTCAAGCCTTAAATTAAATGGCACCTCTTTAATTGACACCGCCTTAATTGCCCAAACTTAAGTTTCCTTGGTGTCTTTCTAAGGTAGCACATTAATATATATCCACCTTAGCACTTACTATTACATGATATATTCTTACTTATTTATTTACTTACTTATTATTTTGAAGCATCCATCCTATATAATAAAGAGGTAATATGCAAATTGACCATCACTTCAACACACAAGATGGCCACCCCCATGTGGTCAAAGATGGCCCCCCCATGTGGACACAAGATGGCCACCACAAGATGGCTGGCAAAGGAGGGCAGTTGGGAGGGACCAGGCCTGCAAGGGAGGGCAGTTGGGGGTGACTGGGCTGGCAGAGGAGGGCAGTTGGGGGTGACCAGTCCTGCAGGGGAGGACAGTTGGGGGGACCTGGCCTGCAGGGGAGGGTAGCTGGGGGGGACCAGGCCAGCAGGGGAGGGCAGTTAGGGGTGACCAGGCTGGCAGGGGAGGGCAGTTAGGGGCAATCGGGCTGGCAGGCAGAAGTGGTTAGGGGAAATCAGGCAAGCAGGCAGGCAAGTGGTTGGGAGCCAGCAGCCCTCAATTGTGAGAGGTATGTCCGACTGTGAGAGGGATGTCTGTTTAGGCAGTCAGACATCCCCCGAGGGGTCCCATATTGGAAAGGGTGCAGGCTGGGCTGAGGGACACACATCCCCCACCCTCATGCACGAATTTCGTGCACTGGGCCTCTAGTCTTATATAAAAACTGCTGTTTGAAATTTTAACCTTGCTATTTTGGCTTCTGTAAATGCTTGCTTGCTTAAATAATAAGGAAAATAAGACTACTCCCATTTCAGAGAGGCCATTAAACCTTCCTCAGATGAAGTTATCAGGGCTGGCACCAGGCCAAGCCTTTGGTTGAGGTCTCAACGCCCCAGCACATAGGGGCTCTTTAAGAACTTGCAAAGGGGACCAGAAAACCCCATATTTGGGAGACAAAGAGGGTAAAAAGGTATAAATACAGGAAAATTCCTGTGTGACTTTGCCCAGAATTTGAGAGACATTTTCCTCTGGGCCCGCACGTAATAATAATAATAATAATAATAAATGTAACTCCATCTCTCTAAGTGTTGCTTGGTTCTTCTCTGGTTTTCTGTAAGAATTTAATTTACTGTCTACCTCCAACCATATGAATGTAAATACCAAGAGAGTGAAGACCTTGGCTATCTTGTTCACTGTTGTATTACCAGTACCTTGGATGTTTGGCACATCATATGTAATCATTAAATACATTTTTAACAAATGGGTAACAGGAAAGCAATAGAGACTGAATAAGATGAAACCTACTTAGTCGAATCACATCAGACACAAGAGAAAATAGCTGGGATGTTACATGAGCCACAATAGCTGTTTAAGTAAGTAATATTAACAAACTGGTTCAAGAGTATAATTCACTTGACATTGATCAGTCAGAGGCAATAACAAGCTTTTCTCTAATTGAACAGGATTCAATCAATAAGGTTCCTTATGGCTAAATAAATTCATCTTCAACGTTGTTAAGTATCCCATAGACATTTAATATATCTAAGATATTCTCTATATGAAGCATCGTTAGATCATTCTCTCAATACTCACAGGGCACTAAATATCTTCCAGGCCCCATTCAAGGCACTGAGGATACAAGGTGAACACGGAAGCATTTGCTCCCCTCCAAGAAGATAGGCTAGTGTCTAGAGTCTAGAGGAATATGCACACCTTGAAACCGGCAGATGCACCATGTGCTGAGTGCTAAGATATTGCCAAGTAGAGAACGCTGTGGGACTATATTAGGATTAGAAGGGCGGAAAAGGTCACAAAGATTCTCATGAGAATGTAAAATCTAGGATAAATAAACTTTCAGGAAGGTTCCAGGGGCCAGTAATCCAACTGTGTGCAAAAGGAGGTGAAAGATTCCAAAATCACTAACAGAAGCTTAAGAACATCCATATATTTGTGCAACAGACCATGAGAGAATGCAATGAACAAACCCTATTCATGCACTGTTATAAACAATTTTGTGCATCACTGAATTTACTAAGAGTTCATGAATTAGCCTTTCTTACTCTAATGGGAAATAAATTCTTAGTGTGTCACATAACTTGTATTGAAAGACAAAGTATGTTTATTTGAAATTTTTATAGTACCTTAAAAATATTGGTGATTTAGGAAAAGCAACCAGTTTTGAGAACTGTCCTATTTTATTCATTGAATATTGTCTGCTTTCTGCCAAATACTGTGGCTAATGCTGAAAACAGAGTGGAGAACAAAACAGATAGAGTGCACACAGCTGTGGATCTTGAAGACTGTGCCATTGGAAGCATCTTTAGAAAAGGCACTGGTCCTGTTCTAAGGGGCACTGTGAGCAGAAGCAATGATGAAATTTCTCCTTGGGGCTTTATGGGCAGTAGACATCAACAAAGATGTCAGGCAAAACAGACATTGTAGACATCATGCAATGGCTATTGGCATAAACCCAGGGACCTGGGAAGCCCCCTAGTGTTTCTCAGAACTATTGATGACTTTGTAAAGGGGTGATTTTGAAGTGGACATGGCTGAGGTTCATTGCAGGCAGAAACAAGAACAGATACATTACTGAGTATTAATTATTAATGTTAAGGTGACTTTATTCATATCCACAGGTGGGTAAGCCAAGTGGTCTGTGGATTATTCTTGTGACCGGGTTGTGATGAATTCTAGCACTTCTGTTTACCATGACTTCATGGGTGAGGGTAGTATTAGTGTCAGGCTTTCCACCCTAAGCACATTTTCTGGGTCCTGGTGCATGACACGGGTGCAATAAGTTTACCTGGTGCAGTTGAGCACTCATTCTCTAAATTGCAGTAGGCATACATCTCCCCTCTAAGGTAGCAATGAAAGTAAAGTTCTGGCCCTGCTGATGCATTCAGTTTTGTGGTTTTTCATGTGATATTAAAAGTTCATAGGCACAATTTTAAAACATTAAAATGAAACCAGACTGAATAAGGGAGTTTGTAAAACACACAAATGTTGATGATGGTATGCGTATCCCTTTCTCTTGAAAGTCAGGAAGAAAATAATGTTTCTAATTGAGAATTTAAATCCCAAAAGCAAGCTGAGAAGCACTGGAATAGCCCCAGACAGTCTCTTTCTAATTTTACTTTATAAACTTAAAAAACAATCTCATAAGGTATATAACTGTCTAATCACTCTATTGTATGCATGAAATGAACATAATATTGTATGTCAATTGTAACTGAAAAAACAACAACAAACAACTCCATTCCACCCCCACTAACTGAGCTATGTCTCATTGACTCTGGAGAGTAATACAGCTCATAAGGACTGCTCCAAAGGTGCTTCTTAAAATGCATTATCCTATATAATAAAAGAGTAATATGCAAATTGACCATCACTCCAACACACAAGATGGCTGCCCCCATGTGGTCAAAGATGGCTGCCCCCATGTGGACACAAGATGGCCACCACAAGATGGCCAGCAGGGGAGGGCAGTTGGGAGGGACCAGGTCTGCAAGGGAGGGCAGTTGTGGGCGATCAGGCCAGCAGGGGAGGGCAGTTGGGAGGGACCAGGCCTGCAAGGGAGGGCAGTTGAAGTTGATCAAGCCTTCAGGGGAGGGCAGTTAGGGGCAATCAGGCTGGCAGGGGAGCAGTTAGGCATCAATCAGGCTCTCAGGGGAGTGGTTAGGGGGTGATCAGGCTGGCAGGCAGAAGCGGTTAGGGGCATTCAGGAAGACAAGCAGGCAAGCAGTTGGGAGCCAGCAGTCCTGGATTGTGAAAGGGATGTCCGCTGCCTGTTTAGGCCTGATCCTACCTGGATCAGGCCTAAACAGGCAGCCGGACATCCCTTGAGGGGTCCCAAATTGGAGAGGGTGCAGGTTGGGTTGAGGGACACACACCCCTGTGCACAAATTTTGTGCACCGGGCCTCTAGTTATTATATAATTATTGATGTTATTAACATTAGGCATTGACATGTTTGTGTGGACGAGGGTGGTTAAGCTGGGTCTTAGGAAGAGCATATTTAGGGAGGGAGAGTGGGAAAGAGAGTGTCTGAGGTCGAATAAGAATGACTAGAAGAGCTGTTTCCCTCTTCTCGTCATGAAACAGGTCTAGAAGTTGAAAAACTTGTCCTTGACACCAAGGTTTGTGTGGGATTTCAGCCAAGACCACAGGCCAATACTGTATTACCCCATTGCTGGGCTTTTAGAAGGGATAATGATTCAGGAAAAATCTCTTACTGTACAATTTTGGCCCATGGTGGTTGGAGATGGGGCAGAGAAGTAGGTGGTGTTGAAAAAAAAAAAGCTACATATACTTAACATATACATTCCAATATTCCATCATTTTGGAACATGATAAAAATAGAAGGAAAACAGGGAGAATTAAACGTTAAAAATAGACCTCTTTGGGCTTTTAAAGTAGGGGGATAAATTTACATTGCACTTTTCAACTTTTAAAGAAAGAAAAACTAGATGGCAGGTAGAAAACTTCTAAAGAGGTATTACAATAGAGCTATTAATTTTATTTGATTTTTAAATTAAAATTAGTTTACTTAGAGACCTATTATTTTTATCCTGTAATCCTGTCAGTTTGAGTTTACATGCCATTCACTTATTCCCTCTTTTGCTGAAAAGTTCATTGAAAATAAGTTAATTCATTTTAACAAATATTTTGTGATTTTAGGAATTAAAAATATGCCACTTTGATTAAATAAAAATATTACTATTATTGCACCTGTAATCATTTCTGTCATGGGAAAATGGTGTTTCTCTAAACCTCTAATGAGATCTGTGCAGGTGTTTGTGTACTTGCCATAAATCTGCACCCACACGAAGATCATTCTGTTGCATAAAAATAAATCATCTCACTCATGTGGCATTGAGCTTTGACTCAGGAATGCTTCTTACTTCTCTTTCCAAAATTCAAGCAACACTAACGTTTCCACTGCCATATGCTATCTTTCTCAGCTGCTGAACTGCTTATTATATACTAGTATATTGGGTCCTTGTCCTTCTGTTATCTTTAAGACCTGACATAAACTGCATGGTAATGTACTTGGGCTTATGTAAACCACTGAGCAGACTGCTTCAGATAGTGAGAGGGAAAGGGCTCATTATGAAGTCAAGATCAGCCAACACACAGAGGCCTCTGGCAGACCTCACTGTTGTGCAGTATTTGCATTTAAATGTGCTGAGATTTCCCTTCCAGAGGTTTATAATCATTTCAAGTTTTTAAATTGGAGTAAATATACACATATACACATATCTATTCCTACACACATATATTATAGATCTAATATATACACACATATATATATATATACATATATATATATATATATATATATACACATATATATATATATATAATAAAAGCCTAATATGCTAAGTGTCTGGTCATCTGGTTGTCTGTTCAACCAATCAAAGTGTAATATGCTAATGATATACTAAGGCCACTCAACTGCTTGCTATGACATGCACTGACCACCAGGGGGGCAGACTCTCCGACCGGTAGGTTAGCTTGCTGCTGGTGTCTGGCCGATCAGGACTGAATGCGACGGATGGACATACCCTGGAGCCCTCCCACGCTCCCTCCCCAGCTGGCCAACCTCCTTCATCCCTCTCTGGCCTCGATCGAGGGTGGGGTCCCTCAGCCTGGCCTGCACTCTCTCTCAATCTGGGATCCCTCAGGGTATGTTGGAGAGCTGGTTTTGGCCTGATTCTACAGGCATAAAAGGCTAACATATGAATTGACCGAACAGTGGAATGACTGGTCACTATGACATGCACTGATCACCAGGGGGCAGACGCTCAATGCAGGAGCTGTCCCCTGGTAGTCAGTGTGCTCCCACAGAGGGAGTGCCACTCAGCCAGAAGCCAGGCTCATGGCTGGAAAGACCAGTGGCCATGGTGGGAACCTCTCCCGCCTCCGTGGCAGCTACGGAGAACGGGCCTAAGCCCTTAGTTGGACATCCCCCGAGGGCTCCTGGACTGCGAGAGGGTGTAGGAGTCCGGGCTGAAGGACCCTCCCCACAAGTGCATGATTTTCGTGCACCAGGCCACTAATATATATATATATATATATATATATATATATATATATATATATGTATATATATATATATATATATATATATATATATATATATATATATAAAACCCAAGTGACCAGAACAACCACAATCAGTCACTATGATGCGCACTGCAGCCAGCCAACTTCCTTCAGCCCCTCCCCCCAGCTGGCCCAGCCCCAATTGTCCCCCCCACAACTGATCGGTGATGGGCTGGCCGGACCCCGTCCATGCACAAATTCATGCACCGGGCCTCTAGTATACATATAATTTTCCTTACACATTGACTATTCTGAGGATATGAACACTTGCTTTCCTAATATGGTAGAGAGGAGTAGCATGTGAACATTAATGATTATTTGTTCTAAATACCTGAATTTCAGGGTGGGAGAACTACATTCTGATTCTGCTTGGCCAGTTACTTGTCTGTAACTTTGGGGAAGCCCTTTGACTCCTTGAGGATTCCAAATTCCCACTTATAAACTGGTGGAGTTAAAATGATTCTAAATGAGAGTCAAATCAATTATTGAGCTATTTTCATTTATCTGAAAATGTGGATCCAAGACAACAAGTAGATAGAATCATTTGCTTTACACCTGGGGGTTTAAGACAACAAAAACACAAAGTGAAACCCTAATAGAGCTACAACACCCATTTTCAGCCTTTCTGCAGGCAACCCCCAATGGGGATCCTAGGTACATGGTCCCTCTGTGTCTATTCTCAAAACAACATACTCTTCTCTTATCAGGAAGGTCAAGAGAAACTTTGTGTACCTGGATCGGTTGCAACAAAGTGACGTAAAAATGTTTAATTTTATTATGGAGTGCCCAGACAGTATTTATATTGAAAGATAAAACATATTTGATATCTGGACACATTCTGAAAGTTAAGAATATGTGGAAGAAATCCTGAGGCCAGCCTTTCTGGCAGAGAGGCCATCATATAAATATAGAATGACATTTCTGAAAATGGCCTGGCTGGTGTCACTCAATGGTTGAGCGTTGACCCATGCACCAAGAGGTCATGGGTTTGATTGCCTGTTAGGGCGCTGGTCTGGGTTATGGGCTCAATCCCCAGTAGGGGGTCATGCACAAGGCAGCCATTTGATGATGTTTCTCTCTCATTAACGTCTCTAGCTCTCTCTCCCTCTTCCTTCTTCTCTCTCTAAACTCAATAAAAATATATTTAAAACATTTTTTGGAAATGATTAAAATTCCCTTCTTCTGTATTTAAATATATACATTCTTAGACATCAACTGAAATATTCTCATGCCTTGCATTGACTCCAGGAAAATTCACATCTAGCTACTGCAATCAACAAGTATGTGTAACTGCAGAGTTCCTTTTCAAAGTGTCCTGCTCTTTTTTCACTTTCCAGGGGAGTAACCCAAGGTGAGGTAGTATGGCATGTCAGGCCTTCACAGGTATTAAGCATTTTCCATGAAAAAAAGTGGCCAGTTCAGCTCTCTGTTCAAACAATCACACAATGCTTTTCCTCAAACAGCCTTGCTCTGATTGCAGCAGAAGCCCTTTATGCATACCTCCTGTCTCCTCACACAGAATAGTAAAAAGAGCATATGCAAGGGCTGACATAATCTTTACTGCTTCCCCAAGGATACTCTTAAGTGAAACTGGCTTATCTTTTCACTCAAGTGCACAGCAGGGAAGAGTACAGTGTGTTGCACGAATTTGATTCATGCTAAGGTGCCAGCAAGGTTACCCCCCGTGCTCCTTACCATTGGTACAAATGTTGACATGGTCAAAAAGAGATATAATGTCATCATATTATTTCAAAAATAGTTTATATCACCCAGAATCCTTGGAAGTGTCATGTGGGACCTCAAAAGGTGCCCTGAGCACATTTTGAGAAATACTAGGTTTCCTTTTGGTGTCCCTTAGTTGGATATTATAATCAATAATCTATTAATTTAATAAAAGATTTGGGGAACTTTCCTTCCTTTTCTGTGTTCTGGATCACTTTGCATAGGACTGAAATTATCTGTATTTAAAAGCTTAGAGGGAAACATCTTTACAATAACCCTACCCAGTATCTATTGGAGAGGTATCATTTTATGAGAATTGCTTCTACTTTTTTCTAAGTAATTGGCATTTTTATACTTCCTAATTATTTGTTGTTGTTGTTAATCCTTACCTGAGGATATTTTCCATTAATTTTTTTTTAGAGTAAATAGAAGGAAGGGAAGGATGGGAAGAGAGAAAGAGAGAAACATTGATGTGAGAGAAACACATCAATTGGTTACCTCCCACACACACCCTGACAGACTGGGGCCTGAGATCGAACCTGAAACCCAGGTATGTACTCTTGACCAGAAATCAAACCTGCAACCCTTTGGTGCATGGGCCAAAACTAACCACTGAGCAATACTGGACAGGGCTTCCTACTTCTTATGAGGCTTCTTCAAGAAATATATGTTTTCCTAGAAACTATCTCATTGAGATTTTCACCATTTTTTTTCATAGAATTAATCAAGGTGGACACTTAGGATTCTATTAACTTTTTCATTGCTATTTCTTCTTTTTTAAGTTTTATTTGGTAAATTGGGCCTTTCCCTTTTTATATTTTTGGTTAAATCTACCCGATTGTTCTATTTTTCTTTAAATAAATATTACTAGCTATTAAAAATTAATTCTAGGCCTTGTGGGGTAGCTCAGTTGGTTAGAGTTGTCATCCCCATATGACAAGGTTGTGGATTCCATCTCTGGTCAGGGCGCAGACAGGAATCAACCAATCTATACTAATAAAAGGGTAATATGCTAATTAGACTGGGTCAACCAGCCATCTTATGGATGTTCGACTACCTTCCAGACAAAGCCATGGTGGTGGGGGCCAAGGCAGAAGTAGTTAGGGTCGAGATCAGGCTGGCAGGGGTTAAGGGTGAGATCAGGCTGACAGGGGTTAGGGGCAATCAGGCCAGCAGGGAAGTGCAGTTGGGGGTGATCAGGCTGGCAAGGGAGGGTAGATGGGGGCAAGATCAGGCTGGCAGGGGAGGGCAGTTGGGGGCATTAGGCAGGCAAGCAGGTGAGTGGTTAGAAGCCAGTGGTCCTGGATTGCCAGTGGGACTAAACCAGTAGTCAGACATCCCTCTAGGGGTCCCAGATTGGACAGGGTGCAGGCCGGGCTGAGGGACACCACTCCTGTGCATGAATTTCATGCACTGGGCCTCTAGTGTATTCATAAAAATAATAAGTGGAACAATAAATCAATGATTTATTCTCCTCTCTCTCTTCCTTCACCCTTCTTCTAAAATCAATAAATAAAAATATGAAAAACAATTAATTCTAGCATTTTAACATTTCCAACTAATTGCTTTCTGCTTTCTAAATTTCTTCTTTTCATAGTTTTGATTGATCATATTCTAACCTCTTTATTTGGATGTTTAATATACTTATTTAAAAGGATCTGAAATTTCCTTATAGCCTTGTTTTAACTATAATACATGTTCTGTTGTTTTCTCTTAAACACTTGAGTTATTTAAGAAAAGACTTTTATGGGTGGTTAGAGGGAGATGATAGTAAACTTTCTAGGTAGTGGTTTTTTTTTTTTAATTCTAGTCTAATTGCATAGTGATTGTAAATGCTGATATATATATACATATATACCTACACATATGAGCATATATACATACATATACACATATACAGTCAATTTATTGTTGTTTTATTACCTGTTTTAAGTAATTGTCTCTTTGTGAATATTCTATGTGCTCTTAGAAAGAAATTGCCATGTATATAGAGTTTGGTGCATGTCAATTAGATCTACCTTAAAAAACAATGCTATTTATGTCTCCTATCTATAATAATAAAAGGGTAATTGCTAATTAGACCAGAAGTCCTTCCAGACAAAGCTGGGGACAGAGGGAAGCCAGCCTGGGTCCCGGGTGCCAGAAGGAAGCTGGTGCTGGCAGCCAGGGGAAGGAAGGCCTACTCTTGCACAAATTTCATGCATCAGGCCTCTAGTTTTCTTATAATTTTGTGTCCACTTGAACTAACATTGGCTGTAAGAAGTGAACTAAAGTTTCCTATTATTAATATATTTCTATTTCTTGTATTTACCTCTTTTTTCTCTTCATGTATACTAATGCAGTGCTATTTGGTACAGATATATTCATGATGTTAGATATTCATGTATTTTGAAACTCGAGTCTTATCTTCTTCATCTTAATGCTTTTCCTCTGAATTGGATCTTATCTAATATTAAAATCACAACCTCTGATTTATGTTTACATTTGTATAGTATATCATTCAAATTCCTTTTTTTCAATCTTTCCAAGTATCTTACTTATTCTGCTCCATAGTGAAATAAGAAACATCTTTCTAAGTAACATTGCTTTGGCTGGTTACTTGTACGTGATATATAGTTGAGATTTCTTTTTTCTTTTACTACCTGTGTTTAGTCTATTTATAGTTTTATATGAACAAGAGGCTTGGTTTTAGATCTGTTATGATAGTTTGTGTTATGATTTCCATTTCCCTGGCACGTGTGCATGTGTGGGGGAAGTTTACAAAATTTATTTGTACTTTTTAGTCATGAATCTATTTCTTATTGAAACTGCTGAACAAATGGTGAAGTTGGTATTATTTTCAATTCCTTCCCCTCCCTGTCCCTTCCCTGCACTGGAATATTTTAATTAATTCAAATATTTGATATTTGTACCCTATTTTAAATATCCCCCTATTGCTTTCTTAATTTTAAATGATCTCCACTGATATTCTTTTTGATATGAAAATTAGGAAATCAGCATGCTTATTACCTCCTACCTTCTTGCTTCTTCCCTTCCTGACTTGTATCAACTTCTTCATTTCTACCTTGTCAGGTTATTGCTATGTACATTCTGTTCTATCATCATAATCATATTTGTTTTTGTCTTAATCCTAGAATTAAATAGTTCAATATTCAATATCACTCCTCTTATAATTGTTTATCAAACAGGTTTTGGTTGGCTGGAGTGTGTTTTCCAGTACTTTCTTTAAGAGGGCTCATGAAATCTACAATCCATGAGCTCTTGCTTATTTAAATGCTTTCCTTTGTCTTTATTCTTAAGCAATTTTTTTAGGCATAAAATTTTTTAGGTATCATTTTCTTTTCTTGATGTCTTTGTAAGGCATTATTTTACTTTCTTGAAATTTGACTGTTTTGTGAAGAAGTTGGACTCCAGCCACTGTGACAATATTTTCCCCATACCATAGTCTTTTGCCTTTTCAACCAAAAGTTCCTTTATTATCTGTGATGTTCAGTAAATATACTAAGTTATGTCTGGTAGTGATTATTCTGCATTCCTGGGATACAGTGCACCCTTTCAATCTTTAGATTCAAGTTCTTCTTACTTCTGGAACACATATTGAACTCTATATTTAACTAGTTGTCTTCTGTCCATTATTTTCCTCACTTTTCTAGGACTCCAATTATTGGGTTTTTTTTTTTTTTTTGCATTTCTTAGACTTATACTCCATATTTAAAATTTTCAATGTATTCCATTAAAAAAACTTGGCTTCATTTCTTTTTGCTCACTTTACTCAAATCCTGGCCTGTCTGTCTTTCCTGTGTTGTCAGCAATGTTTCTTTCTTTAGTGTAGATTCTGGTGGGGGCTTCTTTTCTCTTTAATTTTTAAAATATGTTCAACCAGGTTATATATTATTATTTTACATAGTCTCACCATATTCTCCTGATCTCTAGTAGCTCTATTTTCAATTCTTATATCATAGAAGTGACTTTCATTAAGTTTAAAATTTTTAATTTTATAGCTGTGTGTTTAGACATAGTTTTCTTTTGTTCTATACCAACATTAGCAACTTTAAAAAGTTAATTATTTATGATTTACCATTTAGATTTTTGTCTTTTTTTCCTTTTTTTTCTTAGCATTTTGTTTTGGTTCTTTTTGATTCACCATCTTTAAATAAGGTTCATATTTCCTGAACTAGCTATTTGCAAGAAGGACTAGAGCCATCTTATGGAAAATTAAAATTTTCGTTACAACAGTGGTTCTTAGTGTACTATTTTCCAGTTTATTCCTCACTAGTCAACTGAGACTAGCAGCTTTAAGGCTCCTCATATTGCTGCGTTGCCCTCGTCCATCTTTTCAGCAATACGGAATGTCTGTGCATTTGCCTGTTCAGCTCGAACTCATCTTCTCACAACTACACCAGATGTGGGAGGCTCTCAACAGCAGGCTGCTCACGTGTTTTCCATGTGGCCAATAAAATTTTATTGGTTTTGCACTGTGTCAGTTTTAAAGCATGGCTGCACATTCTTTGACACTCCTCTCATCAAGACTTTGAGTTTGGAGTTTCCCTTAAACTGAGTGGGCTTTCCACTGCTTTGACTAATAGAGCACAATTAAAATGACTCCAAGTGACTTCTGAGGGTAGGTTGTAAAAGGCCATGTGGCTTCTGCCTTGTTTGCTAGCACATTTGCTCTTAGAATTCTGAGCTAAATGTAAGAAATCCAACTACAGTGAGGTCACCATAGTGGAGAGGCCATGGGAGGTACAGATGGAGAGTCCCAGGTGCGCTCAGCATTTCAATCATCCCACAAAGGCACCAGACGAGAGTCAAACTATTTTGGACACTGCAGGTCAGCCCATCCATCAATTGGTTACAATTGAATAACCTGTCTCAAGGCCAAATGGAACAGAAGAATGACAGCTAAATACTCTCAAATTGTTGCCCAACAAATTCATGCTGTGTAAAACATAGCTGTTGCATTACACTGCTAAGTATAGCTAGAATAAATATCTTTGTGGTGCATATTTGAGGAAGTGAATTTAGCCTGATTTCTCTGAGATTTGTAGCTGCAGGCATGATTTATACTTTGTCTTTTATGCTAGTGTAGACGTTCATAGTTTCCGGAAGCCACTTTCCTATTATATTGAGGTTATAGTAATCCCATGGTTTCAAAAAAAAAAAAAAAAAAAGTAGAGTTTCTCTTCTCTTCTACGTTCTCACTTTGGCTTTGGGGTGATTGTTAAAGGAGAAATCTACATTTATGTTGTGAAGTTAAAATCAAAAGTTTCAAGGAACATATTAGATAGGTGACAGAATTATGACTAAGAATTCTAGATAATGTGAAGTTTCTAATGGAATTTTTCTCTACCAAAGCTGATAATAAAGGGGTTCATGTCCAGAATGTGAAGTGACTTTTCTAAAGACATAAAATCCATGTTAAATTTGATAAAATCCCCAAATTCTTGATTTCTTTTCCTCATCTCACCACACTACAGCCTCAAATGCTTGACTCCCACTCTCCTGTAATGTGCAGTGCCCCCTCACCACTTAGTTCAGATACTCCTTCTTCTACGTATGTTCTTCTGCCTCCTCCACCCTTCCTAGTCTAGCTAATTCATAGTCATTCCCAAGTTTTTGACTGCATCACACCTTATCAGTACAACTTTCCTAATGCCCCAGGATCAATGAACCCCTGAATTTAAAGCTGCTTGTGCTAGGCTCTATGAGGCACACTAAATACTGTTATCTCCTCAGTACACAGGCATTCAGTAAAGATTAGATTTATAAAATATTTCTATTTTGAAACAAGAAAAAATACTTAAAATCTATAATAATAAAAGTGTAATATGCTAATTAGACCGGAGTCCTTCCAGACATCCTTCCAGACAACCTTCTGAACGAAGCCAGGGCTGTGAGGGAAGCCCGGGTCCCAGGTGCCAGAGGGAAGCCGGTGCCAGCAGCCGGGGGAAGGAAGGCCTGCTCTTGCATGACTTTTATGCATCGGGCCTCTAGTAAGTTGATAACAACTGTAATCCATTTCTCAAAGAACCATATACTTCCCCTAGTATTTATTAATTATTTTAGGATGAGAATAGTATACATAGTGGTATGGACCACAAAGATTTTCTCATCACAGCTCCGGGAATCATACGAATGCACTCCAACCATGTTATACTTCATCTATATATTTCATCACAAATTAATATTTTTACAATGATGATTTATTTATTTATTACTTTTGTTGGGGGTAAAAACATCTATATTTTCTTCAGAGCCAATCCTTCGTATTTAGCTATTTTTTCATTGGACTCTACAATATTACAAAACTCTGCTGGAGGTCTTCTTTAGTTCCAATTGTATACTTCATAATCCACATGGGAAACACTCAAAATGTGAGCTCAGTTGTTCACCAAAAGAATAGAAAGTGGTGCCAAAATGAAATAGAAATAAACAGTACATCTTATGTCAGTAACACATGTGGAAAGAGCCAAGTAAAATTATATACTTATCAATGTTAATAACAAACTTTATATTTTTGGAAGTAACAAGATTGTAATAATCATACCATTGCACACAGAGTGCAACTGAGAAACAGATGTTTTAAGGGAACATGCTTGAAGCTAAACCCACTAATGATACATACATTAAAACACACTCTTGCTCCCCAATTGTTTATTGCTTTCCCAGATTCTGCACAGATCCTGTTTTTATAGCTGTCTTTATGACTCAGAGGACAATTATGCAAATGCCTATGATGATAGTTTGATGTTGACTTCTTCAGTTACTTGAAATGCATCTTGGTATGCAATTAATACAATATGCATGGAGATATATGCAATTTATATGTTATTCATGGAGAGAAGTTAATCAATACTTAGAGTGTTACATTTTTTAGTGCATCTTCAAACCATGTTTCAATATTATCTGGATCTTATATTTTTTGAAGTATAAGGACTATCATTTTTTCAATTTATTTTAAAAATGATTTTCTTGCATTGTTTTAACACACTGTTCTCTTAGATGCCTGAGGGTGATTTGGGTCTGTATACTATATAAAAATTGTATCATGCACGTGGGAAACAATCAAATTAAGATTACATTACAGCCTGGCTAGTGTCACTCAGTGGTTGAACATCAACCTATGAACCCTGGAGGTCATGGTTCGATATCCAGGCAGGGCACATGCCTGGGTTGTGGGCTCCATCGTCAAGGGGGGGCATGCAGGAGACAGCTGATTAATGATTTTTTTCTCATCATTGATGTTTCTCTCTCTCTCTCTCTCTCTCTCTCTCTCTCTCTCTCTCTCCCTTCCTCTCTAAAAATATATCCTTAGGTAAGGACTAAAAAAAGTAGTGCAATTAACCAGCCCCCTGGAAATAATTGCTCAACTTGTTCCACTGAGTTAGGAACTCCACATCTGTACTCCTTTAAACATTTGAATTCTGTTGAAATTACTATGGAGAAATTACTAAGAGTCACCAGACTTTTGAAAGTTTATTAAAGACCATTGCTTTATTTAGATATAGTCCTAATAATAGAATTTTTCTTAAATGTTGAAGGGGTTTAAATGGAGAGATGTTATTAGAAGAAACAAGGAAGTCGAATGTATCTGCTAAATATTCTTAGTGAAATTATATATTTTAATGCAAGTAAGTCTGATGGTCAAAATATTTGCTTTTATATATGCAGATGGTAGTACTTTTCACATTTCTTGAGAGAAGTTTTGAAAGTAGAGGGATAAAGTGTAACATCTAACCAAAAGATTACAAGATTAATCATCTGCTGAGGGCCATGTGGTTCATTGAGTGTGTCTCGCCAGGAGGATAACTGGAATGTAAGCTCACATTTACAGATGGTCTTGTGGTTACATGAATCTCATTTGGACAGCTAGATCTGGAAGGCAGTGGTAAATCAGATTCAAAACCTGCAAATATGCTTGTCCCGGTTCTGCATGGATTATCAAAGCCTTAAAAATGCAGAACAAGCCTTTTTCGTTATCTTGTGTGCTTTTGCTGTGCAGATCAGTCATGCTGACTTGTTCTATTACTCACAGCCAATCTGAGAAGGCTGACAAAGTTTTGAGAAAATCTTGTGATCTATTACTACTTTGTATTTTGCCAGCAATAATTTTATGTTCTCTATACTTATCTGAATTTAAAAGTGTAAATTTTGTACTTCAAACCAAATTTCAACTTTCACAATTAAAATTAGGAGTGGTTTCTGCAGTAATGTATTATTAAATTTCTTTATTTTAAAATGCATAATAGTTTAAAGTAGTCTGTTCCTGAAATTTCAATCTGGGCTCTTACAGATGATGTTTCTACCACCTTCATAATTTTATTTTCCAAGTTATATGATTCTGACTGTATATATGAAGCAAATAAATGTAAAGGAATGAAATGTGTAACTATCCTTAGCAGTTAATGAAGGATCAGAACTAACTCTGAGTATTTCCAATAGGTTGCATTGACAGACTTCAGATTTTTAAGAATAAGGTGGAAAATGGTTAACATATCAGAAATCAACACATATAACAGCTTTAAAATTCTCTATTAATTCCTCCTTTAATCAACTCGGGGGTTAGATGGATATTAACTAAATATTTTTTTTTACAAGTTCATTGGTCAGTTCTACAGTTTCTTAAAAAACAGATTAACATTTTTGTTGTTTCTAGTGTATGCCCATGGGGAGTTGGGGGGGAATAGCTGCAGGATCAATTTAGTCAATGAAAGAAAAAGAAGTTAATATACATGTTGGTAAATTATAAGAAAAGAGCAGCATTACATTTAGTTACTTTAGATAAGTAATAGATTGTGTTCTCTCTTTGAAAACTTCAATGTTAATCAAATTGAAATAAATAGTTGCAACAGATCTTGAAGTATACCATTTGGGTTACAAGATGATCCTGGCACAGTAATAGCATTTACTTTCAAATGACAAATAGCTTCATAATGTAATACATGTAATAGATTTTTTTTGTAAGTCAGGTTTGTGAAGATATAATTTACAAAGAGTAAAACTCACCTCTTTTAAATTTACAATACTGTTCATTTTGACAATGCAGAGATTCTAGTAGCCATCATCACAATAAAAATACAGATCATTTCCATAACTCTAGAGTTCCCACATGCCCTTTTGTAGCCAGTCATCTTTCCCTATGCCCATGGCAGCCACTGGGCTGTTTTTCCTTCCCATAGTTTGCCTTTTTGAGAATGTCATAAAAATGGAAGCATATATTGAAGAGCATTTTGAGTCTGGCTGCTTTCACTTAGTATAATACATTAAAGATTTCTCCATGTTATTGCATGTATCCAGATCATGCTGAGTAGTACTAGGTTGTAATGATATATCATAAATTATTTGCTAGTTGAAAGATACATATTGTTTCCAGTTTTGGACAATTCTGAATAAAATAATTTTATAAATATTTATATATGAAATTTTATATAAATATATTTTCATTTCTTGTGGCTAAATACCTAGGAGAGGGATTATTAGGTTATACAGTAGTGGATTTTATGGCATGGCTCAGTGGTTGAGCATTAACCTATGAACCAGGAGAGGTCACGGTTCGATTCCTGTGAGGGCACATGCCCGGGTTGCAGGGTTGATCCCCAGTAGGGGGTGTGCAGGAGGCAGCTGATCAATGATTCTCTCTCATTATTGATGTTTCTGTCCCGCTCTCCCTCTCTTTTCCTCTCTGAAATCAATAAAAATTATTTTTTTAAAAATAAAAATAAAAATGTCATTGCATTATTGTTCATGGTGGCCAGGACAAGACAGCAATAAAAGTGTTCCTACATAGATGATTAGATAAAGAAGATACCGTACATATATCCAGGGGTCCTCAAACTTTTTAAACAGGGGGCCAGTTCACTGTCCCTCAGACCGTTGGAGGGCCGGACTATAGTTTAAAAAAAAACTATGAACAAATTCCTATGCGCACTGCGGGCCGGGACGAGTCGGCTGCTAAGCAGGACAGGCAGCGGCACCCGGCAGGGCGGATAAATGTCCTCGGCGGGCCGTAGTTTGAGGACGCCTGATTATATACAATGGAATTTTACTCCATCAGAAAGATTAAATACTGCCATTTGCAATAATAAGGATGGACCTTGAGAATATCATGCTAAGTGAAATAAGTCAGACAGAAAAAGTCAAGAACCAGATACAAAACTTGGAAAAAAAATTTTTTGCATGTTTTCACTTTTCTGTTTTTCACTGTGATCACCATGAAATTGTAGATATAAGAACATCCACATCTGTAGAGAATTTTTTTAAGAATTTATTTGAGCCACACTGATAATGTTTCTGGGAAGCAAGATCCAAATACTCCAGAGAAACAACTTTGCAATTCATCTTAGACATTTGGAAGTAAGGAGGGAACGTAAGGAAGATTACATAAAAGTCATGGAAAGCAAGGTTCAGGATAATAAGACTATGTGCTCTCCTGAGGGTAGTTACAGTTCAGGTAGTTACTGGTCTGAAAAAGAGGCATTTCAAAGGTGCACAGACACAGTGGACAGGGCTTGCTTAAGGCAAAGATAAACCTTTTACTAGGGAAGTTATAGGCCTTACACATGGCTACCCACCATGACCTGCATGGTTAGGAAATGATGATACATCACCCTGTGAAGTTACTTTGTTACATTTATTACAGCACCCCTTTTTTGTTTGTCCACAAAATCATGCCAGCTTGCTGAATGATGAAACTTATGAAGCAGTGCTCAGGTCTCCAGGATAAAGCCAGACTACTCAGTCTGCATCTGACTGAACACTCCCGAGGAAGCCCAGACAAGATCAATAGATCTACCCTGCAGACTCATAAACTCATGAACAATAACAAATAGGTCTATTTTAAGCCACTATTGTTTTAGGTGGTTTGCTTTTGCTCATCTAGCTTTGTTTTCTCTTATATCTCTGAAATTACCAGGATAATATATCTGGAGTTCTATACTGAGAATATCCCCAGGCCAGCCTGCTGGAAGATAAGATGTACAGAGTAGAGGCAGCTTAGAAAGCAAAGCTCTGTTGCCAAGGTCATCCTATCCCAGCTGACCTACAGTTGACTTCAGATGCAGGAGCAAGTCCAGCTGGGACTAAAAGAACTTCCCTGCTGAGGTCAACCTTAAGTACTGACCTAAAACCTATGAGCTAAATAAATAGTTAATGTTTTAATCACATGAGATTTTTGGGCTTTCGTTCCACAGCATTATGTGGCAATAGATAACTGACACACAAGGTAATAGTCATTTGTCCTATATTTAGAGAATGAGGAGAGCTATGCAAAAAAAAAAAATAGTAAGGGGTTTTCTTAACTTTTACAGAATTTCTATAGAATGATAAAGAAAAGAAAGAAGCAAAGGGCAGGGATGGTTGACTTGATCTAATTACAGTATATCTTATCACTGTTCCTCCGAAAATAAGAGAACGTACATTACAGATTTGACACAAGGATTAGAAAATGTAGTGTTCACATTTTATTTAATCTCGTAACATTTCTAATTCATCATTTCTTGAATTTGTAGTGTCAGTGTTTTTAGTATTTTATTAATGATAACTGTAATTCTTCTTCAAGCCATTTTAGTTATGGTTTTTATTCTCTTAGAGAAGCACATACTTTCCATAGAAATACATCTGCAGTTTGATAATGAGAACCACTGGAAAAACAGGCCAGACATGCAATAATTTACCTGTAGGCAATTATTCAGGGACATAGTTAAACAGAAATTGGAAAATTCTGACAATATGAAATGAATTCCATCTCTAAATCTGCATAGTAGCATGAGGTTGAGCTTTTCCTCTGATTAGATCCTTTGCACAAAAGCTCTTTCTTCAGAAAATCTTTGCAAATGTCATAACACAAAAAGCTGGTTAGAATGGAGGCACTCAGTTGCAATGTATAACTATTGCATCTCATTTTTATATAATGATACTATTAATAAATGTAAGAACTTTTAACTTATTTGCATAAGAGGAATACCATAGGGAAAATTTAAGTTTACTTTAAGTATTTTTTTTAAAAAAGCTCAAATTACACATTTGTGGTTTCTAGTTATTGCATGAGCAAAAAAAAAAAAAAATGGTCAGTTCCTTGAAAACTTGCAGTAATGGGCATTTAGTGTCAAACAGTCATGTTTTAACAGATTCAATTAATTCTAAATTTTTATTAGACTGATCAAATATTGCCTTTCTAAACTTTGTCTCTTATTAAAAAATCATTTCTATTTTACATATGCAAATTTTTGTAAAAGCCTAGTTTCTTTTTTCTCTGAAGAGCAATACTGTTTGATATGGATGATGGTGCTCAGAAAAATCTTTGCAGGCTTACTGAGTAAGTGTAACAGAAGCATCAAGGTGGTGACAAAAGCACAGGATCATATAATAAAGGAATTGGACTTCAAAGGAAACTGTAATTAAGATTAAGTTGTAAGATCTGGATTTGAATAACAGATCAGATACTAACTATGATCTTGGGAGATTAGTTTAACCTTTTCCCATACCTCAGTTTTCTAATATGAATATGTGTATAATGGAAATATGCATTTCAAAGGATTGATTTCAAGGTTTAACAAGGCAGTATTCAGTCTCTTCTCCAGGATTAAGGCTGCAGGCCTTGGTGTAGTGGAAGATGCTGGCACTTTAGGAGCCTGGGAGGGCAAGAGAGCTGCTCTGTGACTATGAAATAACCAGGAGAATTAAGAGTAGTAGTCATGATGAGGGACAGGAAGCAGAAAGACTATGTGAAATATTCAGTAAGGACAACATTGACAGAAATAGTGACCTTGTGCTAATGTGCCAAAACCTGTTAAGGGAGTCAAATATATTTTCTCATTTAATGCTCAGAAAAATCTCATGAGTGGATAGAATTATTAGAATGAGGAAACTGAGCATTAAAAATGAAGTTATAGCTGTCAAGATCTAGATAGAGAATACAATTTCTCTCTCAACAATTCACTTATTTTTTTCTTTACAAAAAAAAAAAAAACAACAAAAAACGAAAAACACAAAACAACAAACACAAGAAAATTGAATGCCTGCATTCTCAAGACAGCATATGGAGTGGACATTGCCACAAAGTACAAATGGATACATACACAGTGCACATCTTCTATTAGTTGTAAACTTCTCCATGCACATATTATGTTTTAGTTTATCAAATACTCTCCTTAAAAGACATTATTATTCATATTATTATTATTGGAAGCAAGGTGCACACACATTTACCTGGTAGCCTGTGATATATAACCACTTGCCCTTCTTCCTCAATGTGATACAGAATTATTGGCCATCTCCTCTGCATTGTTCCACTTACCTGCTATTCAGGTGTTGGCCTGACATCACCAGGCCCCCAATGATGAGGAGCCCTGCCTTCATGCGGAGACATTAAATTGAACAATTTCTATCCTAGGTGATTAAAGCTCTAAAAACTTGTCACCTTCACTAAATAAAGTTAAACAGAGCTTTAAAAGCGAGTTCCCATTGATTAAAGGGTTTATTTTGGGCATACTTAAAAGTCATCTTTGACAGAAGTATCAGAATATTCTGTTGAACAGGTACATCCATCAGATACTAATCTGAAGCTTGGTTGTTGTTGTTTTTATTTTATTTTTGTAAGAAGAAAGCTTTGGTTTGTTAGGGACTAAAGAAAAACATATTTCCCATCTGTAATGTCACACTCTGCCTCCAGGAAGGTCTCCTTTGGAATGCAATGTATTCGTGAAAAGCTAAAAGTTGTTTCAATCAGTTTAGCTCAGTAGGAGACCTGTTGGTATTCTGTGCAGTTGGTATTCTGTGCACTAGGGTGTTTTGTGTGGTCTGGTCGTTTAGTGAGTTTTCTAATGAAAGTGGGTTCCAGTTTTTATATAGCTGGAATGTGCCATCTTTGTTTTCAACTGAAGTATTATTCATTTTAAGACCACAGTATTCCTGAATTTTATTTTGGTTACATTATCTGTATAAATCACAATCGGCCATATTTCCTCAATCAGCAAATCAGTTTGGCAGTTTTCTGGGGAATTAAAGCCAATTTGGAATTTCAATAAGTCTTATTTTTGAACAAATCTTTTTTCCCCCTTCTTTCTAAGAATTAGCTCACTGTATACCTTTCTAATTTGTGCTTTGGTCTCAATAGATACATAATTTGGAAACTTGGATTAAAATATAGGGAGCATACCTTTATGAGAGCACCATCTGAAGTTTCTTGGTACCTCGCCCCTTCCCAACCAAAGCAGTGTTACTTTTATTTGTTACTAGTGGCCCGGTACATGAAATTCATGCACATTAAAAGGGAATTAATTAGAGGAAATATTTTAATATTGCTATTTGCCCTTTCTCTATAATAGAAGTGTCAAAGATGCAAGAAAATTAGTAAAATGTGTATGAAAATCTCCCTTATTTCAGAGTCTGGGGGGCGCCGCAGAACCCAGAGTCAAGTCCCCGACCACCCGCACATGCCTTGAAATCACATGAGACCCAGCCCCAGCCAGCCCCACCCCTGTCAAGCCCTGTAGGGAGGGGGGGCACAGCCTCAGGTCCCCTGGCCCCAGCGTGAGGGCGCAAGGGCATGAATACCATTTGCATATTAGCTCTTTATTATATAGGATACCAATCAGGTGCTGCTAAAATAAAAAAAAAAAAAAAAAACATTGCTGCAGTAGAGATAAATTAGCAGACTAATACCACTTACTAGTCCACCTTAATTTAGGAGTCACACCAACCCTGCCTTTCTTTGACATGGACCCATTTTTCCATCTACTTCTTTCCTTGGAGTAGTTGGAGTTATCTCACATACTGTTCACTTTTGTGACTTATTTGAATTTTGTGTGAAATTAAAATATTGGGAAGGTTTTGTTTCCAGACAGTATTTTTCACTGTGAAGTTTTCCTTAATAAAAACTTTAAGACCAGTTGACTTCCTTCCTAATTTTTTAAAACATCCAGTGCTTCTGGGACCCAAATTCCACAAATAAGCAAACATTTCTAAATTTCTATGATATTTTATATATACTAGCTAGCACTGAAAGGCTGTTTTTGCACTATTTGTGTATTTGTTTCTGTATTTTTGTTGTTGTTAAGTCCGTTTCTCTAAAATTAAGTGTACTTATTTCTAAAACACTGTTTGAATTTGAAGGCACCAACATTAGTGTTGTTGGTTTCTTCCCTTATTATTTTACTCTCCAGTGTCTCCTTTGCTGACTGTTTGGGGTCCATTTTTCTTCATATCAAAGTCTCTTGTCAGGCAAGTTCATCATTCTCAGGTCTTTGCTCTCTATCGATTCACAGAGTCTCCATAGCAAACCCAGTTACTGAACTGCCCCAGGAATGCCTGTGCTGTACCTGGATCCCTGGGACCAGGTCACTGCTACTGCTGCTACAATCGCTGAAGACTAAGTCCTGCACGAAAGCCAACTAGCAAAGGCAGATCCATCCGCAGGTCTGCTCACTGGTGGGAGTTGACTGGCAGGGCCTTTGGTTTCCCCATCGTCTTTCTTGAGAACACAGATGTTATAAGGAGAGGTACAGAGGAGTAACTTCCTGTCTTGATAAGAGGACTTTGACCAATGGAAGCCAAGGAACGCAGAGAGGCAGCAGATAAGTATTTTTCTCTAGTTGGTCTGTCTTTAGGGCAATAGTTCGTATGGCCTCTCTAGAGACATTCACAAGTAATCAACTATTTGCTTTGTAACCTGTAACATTTACTCTTTTTTTCTGTGCAGTTTTTTCTCCCTTTCCTCTTGACCTCTATTTTTCTAGGGTTTTATTCCCAGTGAAGTATAAAAACATATGCTTTTGCTTCAGGCTTATTTTCTAGAGAATCTAGCCTAAGATACTCACAGATTTATTTTTCTGCTTTACTCCTCTGTGTTCCAATGCCATGTATCCAATAGCCAACTGTCTACTTGGTTACTCCACTTGTATTTCTAGTTGCAACTCAAAACAGTGAGTTGGAAACACTCCCACCCACCACAGATCCATACATTTTTCTCAATATTTCAATTTTAATAAATTACACATTCAAGCACCCAATTGCTCACCTAGAGGCTGGGAGTCATTGTTTTGTCCCTCTCTTAACTCTCACATATATCAGTCCTTAATTATTCTTAACTATATTTCTTAAATATCTCTAATTTCTCCATATGTTTTTATCTCCATGGCCACCACAGTAGCTCAAGTGCCATTAGCCTTTACCTAGACTATTATAATAGTTTCTTATCAAGCATCTCTGAATCCCTAGTGGGGCCCTTCAATTTTTTCTCTAAATGCTAACAAATGCTTTTATAAATGTGAATCTCATTCAGTATCACTTATTCACAAGTCCTCATTAGCTCCATTTAACTTAGAATAATAGCTTAAATCCAAACTATGGTGTATGGGACCATACATGTATGCCATAGACCCTATATATAACCTCAGTTTCATCTCATACTCCTCTCTTTGCTCTCTACATCCAATCGCATCAAACTTATTTTGGTTTATCAATCAGATATGCTCTTTTCCACCTCAATACCTTCTCAACACCTCAATATCTTCACCCGGGAATAGTTATCCCAAACACATTCACCTGGATAATTTTCACAGTTATTTCAGGTCTCAGATTAAATGCTAATTTCTTTGGGAAGACTTTGATGAGCTTCCAATTTATATTAGAGATTAACTCCCATATTGTCCTTTGTAGCACTCACCATACTTTTGATTGTGTACTAAGTTTTTATATTCTCAGCGAGATAGTAAAGTCCATATGATCAGAGACTTGGACTAAAAGCTGGCCCCATCATGTTCCCTCTGGCCATATATCCCCTCTTTATTGGAGGTAAGTAACAAGGAGAGACTGAAGTGCCGGGAAAGACTTGCTAAAATGTCCAGAAATTTAAATCTAATTTTAAAAGCTATCAAAAGAATATAATCTAGGGCAGTGATTTTCAACTGGTGTGCCACAAGAATTTTACCTGACTCTTTTGTCAGGGGCTCTGAGCTCTTTTCCCTTAGATTGTCAAACAAACAAAAAAATGGCAATAGCCAACATAATAGCCATCCGGTGTGAATGAATCAAAAGTATACCTTTTTTTTGGGTCAGATCCGCAAAACAATATATATTTTTTAGTGTGCTACAGAATTTTAGTAATTAGTTTATGTGTGCCATAGGGTGAAAAAAGGTTGAAAATCACTGATATAGGGCATTTTGGGGTTTCCTTTGTCTTATTTTATTTTTGTTCTTAATGAAAGCAGGAATGACCTTCTGGATAGATGAGTTCATCTGAAGGTCAGAAGAATCAGAGCAGAAGATAAATCCAAGATAATCTCCAGCTTGCAAGTTCAATGTACTCTTTTTATAACGCATCCTCCCATCTGATTTTAGCATCTCAGTCATCATCCTTCTTGTGAATTCTTCCTTACTTCCACTCCAGTGCCTCCCTCTCTCTTGTCCTGTCATGAATGTTAAATGTTCAGACTCTCTCTCTCTCATCATCATCATCATCGTTCCTGCATCTCTATGTCTCTTGCTCAGTGAGATTAGCTCTTCCGATTTATTGTTTTAGTAAAACAATTTCTGTATGACTTTATTCCTCAGGAAAGCATAAGGACATATGGTTTGCTTTAGGCTTATATTCTAGGGAACCTAGCAGTAAGATGCTCCCAAATGAATATATTTCTGTTTACTCTTCTCCACTGAATTTCAAAGCTATTTATCCAATATCCAACTGATTATTTAGATAAACTGAGCTTCTCCCTTTAGACCTATAGTTGCAGCTCAAAGCAGCAGGTCCAAAACACTCTTATTCTATCATTATCTATAGGAAAAAATATAAAGAATGTCAATAAAAATATCTGACTCTAAACAGTACTTCTTAAATGGTACATTTTCCATATAAGACTTTCAGTGATCTACAGTGGAACAATCAGGTGAATGGTCAGGACATTAGTAGGATGAGGAAAATTGAAAGGGAGCAGATCTTGGTAGAGTATAGGTAAGCAAGAATTCCATTTGGCACATTTTAAGGTTGAGAAGACAATTCTATGGAGAGATATTACATAAGCAGTTAGATCATTGTCAGACATTTGTGGGAAAGGTGAGAGCTAAAAGTATACATTAGAGAATGATTGGCCTAATTGGTTTTGCTTTTGAAGCCATTTGATTTAATATTTCTACTTAGAGCATAAATGTGGTTAGAAAAACGTTTGAGGATTGAACCTGAGAACATGCCAAAACTTAGATATCAGAGAGAGGAGGAATATCCAGGAAAAGATTCTAGGGAGAAGTGGCCAGTGAGGTGGAAGGAAAACCAACCAACCAACCAAACAAACAAAATGTCCTGGAGGTGAAGTGAAAAAGTCTTAAGGAGGAGGAAGAGATCCACTATGTCAAGTGTGGCTGATGGATCATATGAAGGGAGGAATGAGAATTGACCTTGGGTTTTTCAACTGGAGGTCACTGATAACTTTGAAAAGATAAGTTCAGTGGAGTGAGAAGGTGGAAACATGACTGGAGAATATTCAAAGGATAATGGGGAGAGGATGAATTAGAGACAGCAAGAATAGAAATTTCTATCAGAGTTTTCATCTAAAGGGGTTCAGAGAAATTGGTGGTAGGTGGGGGGTGAATGTGATTAAGAGAGCTTTTTACTTCATAGTTTTAAAAATCCAGATATAATTTAGATGTCATGAAATGGAATAGATCTTAAAAATACAACTCACTTGCCCAGCTGGCGTGGCTCAACGGTTGAGCATTGACCTATGAACATGGAGATCACCGTTTGATTCTCGGTCAGTGCACATGGCTGGGTTGCGGGCTCAATCCCCAGTTTGGGGTGCACAGGAGGCAGCTGATCAATGATTCTCTCTCATTATTGATGTTTCTATCTCTCTCTCCTTCTCTCTTCCTCTCTGAAATCAATAAAAATATTTAAAGGAATACAGCTCACTGGATTTTGATAAAGGCACATACTTATGTGATACATACTTCTATCAAGATATGGAACCAACCTATCACCCCAGAATGTCCCTTTGTGCCCATTCCAGTCAAGTACAATTATAATCCCACACACCATCATCAAACCCACATGAAACAATCATCATTCTAATTTCTATCACCATAGGATAGTTTCGTCTGATCCAGGAGTTAATATAAATGGAATCACATGCTACATCTTATTATATGTCTAGCTTATTTCACTCAGCATAACATTTCTGAGATTCATCTATGTTGCTGTGTCAGTAGATCATTTATTTTTAATGATTGAGTATAATTACATTGATGAATATGCCATATATTGTTTATTCACTCTCTTATTCCTAAATCCTTCCATTGAAGTGAGCTTTTTCTGTAATCATAGGAAGCCTATTTCATTAGTCTAATAGCACTTTTTGGTGAACAGTTCAGTCTTGTATGGAAATAAAATCCATCTCTCTACAACTTCTAACCACTTATCCAAGCTACATGTCCTGGACCCTAATGGGAAAAAAAATTATTTTCCTCAAGTTTTCTAATCCTATATGAGCTTCCTCAGTTCTTCCAAATGTTTTTGATATGGCATGTGGCTTCTCAAATTACTTTGTTCTTGCTACTGAGATTACGATGATTTATGTCTCTTGAAATACTAAGTGCTAATACAAACAAATAATTAAATAATCTGAATGTAGTTGGTCAATACAAATACTGGAACGATCACCACTTATCCTACATAGCATATTTTTAATGTAATCTATGGTCACATTAGATTTCTCTCAGCCATATAGTTTGTTTTTAAATGTTGAACTCTTTTTCAATTATGTTTGAAACCATATTTCTTTTTTTCATGTCTCCCAAGTTGCAATTTTTAAGTTACTTTCTTCTAACAAATGTAGGCCTTTATAGTTACCTCAGTTAAACTTTATTTTATTAAATCTATCATATTGATCCAATGGGTTAAATTTCTTTCAAGATCCTAATTATTTCACACAATGTATTTCTTGTATCATTCAGTGTCATATCATCTTTGCATGTAATCAGAACACCATGAATATACTTATCAAAATAATTGATAAAAGTATTGTTTAGGCTAAATACTATAAAGATAAATCCTTTGATAGACTTAAATAATTTTCTCAAGATTTACTTCAATGCTTATTAAGCACACTTTATTTATAGTCTACAAATAATTTCAAATTCCCTCATTTATGCCATTATCTAGCTTACACACATCCCTTAATGAATATAATGAAAGGTGATGCCCTTTTGATAACCAGATTCATGATTTCTTTTTTTTTTAAATATATTTTATTGATATTTCACAGAGAGGAAGGGAGAGGGATAGAGAGCTAGAAACATCGATGAGAGAGAGACATCGATCAGCTGCCTCCTGCACACCTCCCACTGGGGATGTGCCCGCAACCAAGGTACATGCCCTTGACCGGAATCGAACCCGGGACCCTTCAGTCCGCAGGCTGACGCTCTATCCACTGAGCCAAACCGGTTTTGGCAAGATTCATGATTTCTAAAGTGTTCCTCTGCTCTACCTCTCCAGCATCCTTCAAAACTAAGAAAGTAAGAATTTACTAGAACCATCACTTTTCTTTAAACAACAAGCTGACTTCTAGTGACCAATAGTTCCTTCTGCCAAATGTCAAGAAATTATTTTAAAATGATTTATTCTAGGATGTTCCCAGGCAACGGGATATATACTAGTAAACAGCATCATGCTGTAAGAGGGAAAAAAGAAAAGAAAAGGCTTTGGATAGAGACAGATCTGATTCAAATTCTAGCTGTATAACCTTGAGCAAATCATTTAGGTTTCTTCCACTCTTGAACTAGGATCCTCATTTCTACCTCACAACATTCCTTTCAGGGTTAAGTAAGTAATAGTGGGATGCAGAGTGAGTGTTTGGGACATTTGTGTCGTCACCTGACGTATTTCACCCTCTTCAGACCATGAAGGGGAGATGCAATTCATGAGATTTCTCAGCACTTAATAATTGTATTTATTTGGGACACAAGACCTAAACCTTTTAAAAGCAATTTCTTGCACTCTACACTTTACCACTTTTAGTTATTTTGAACTTCAGTTTTCTCAAACTAATACTTGTTCTATGTTTTTTAAACTTATTTGTTTTTACTGAAACCATGTTTTCTAGTGATTATTTCTTTTTATATGTGACATGAATCAAGTTTTAATAGTTTATTTTTTAGGATCTATTTCAGACAGCATAATATATACTGATTTTCTTTTGTTTTATGGTAAAGAAAAAATGCAGAGTTCCTGCATCATTAGACACTAATATTACCACTTTAGCAACAAAAAATATTATTTCACTAACTTTTTAAAAAAGCATTGGGTCCATACAAAATGGTCAGATCTTTTAGCACAAATTTATCTGAAAATAATCTAGAATTGCATGCCTCTTCCCATGGATTCTCTACTTAATTTGTACTAAAACTCTTTAAAGTATTAGTAAAATTTGAGAGCTTATTCAAGCCATAATATTAATAATAGCTATTGATTATTGTGAGCACTTTCCATAATTTACCTTATTTAATTCTCATGAGAAAACCTATGAGGTACTTTTTTATTTCTATTCTACAAAACAGAAAATTGAAGCACGAACTGTTACAGTAGCTTTCCTATGATCACACCGCTTGCAAGTAGTGAAGCTGGGATGCGAACTCATACTTCTGAAAGTTAGCTTGATCTGCTGTTGTTAAAGAAAAAGGTGTCTGGAATAAGATATAGTTAAGGAGAAACACTGTGGGTCAGAGTGGGTGGTACAACTATGGAGTAATTTGCATGGAGATTTGTTTTCATGAAGAACCAAGATTCCAGCTGGTTCTCAAGGTCTGGAATTTTTAGCAAGCATGCATCCATACACCGTAGTTTATAAAAGGGGCTGCAGTTCTATCCTGGCAAAAGAGGAGCACTCCAGGGCTTCTCCTTATATCCCATGAAGCCTAGATCCTTACACTCTAGTTGCAGGAGATGAAACTGTCCACTAACCATCCCAGGTTCTGCAGGGTAGAGAACAAAGAAGACAATATCACATGCTCATTCAGGACTCCCTTAAAATATGAAAACCATGTGCAGTTTTTATTTTATAAGGCTGTTCAGGAATTTGATGACATGAATCTAACAAGGGCATGCTGCTTATTTGTGGCAAAGGCTAAGGCCCTTTTGAGAACAGGTCCAGGACTACAAGATTCACTCATCAGCCCATGGGTGAAATGGAGACATGCTTTTTCCATAATTTACATTTCCAACTCCAGACAAAAACTTTTGTGAATGTGAATTGCACATATGTGACCTTATTAATGTGGATAGAATTCTTCCAGCCTAAGTGGTCACCTCCTAGGGCAGTCCACTTTAAGGTTTCATTGTATATTTAAAACTGCATGTGTGGTATTGCTGTTGTTGGCTTTTTATCCCTACACACACACACACACACACACACACACACACACACACACACACACACGTTGTGGTGGAGTTCTTGTAGTCATTTAGGCTATAAGCTGAAGCCATAACTTTTTGATAGAGCCAACTTGCTCATGAATCATACATTCCATATAAAAGAAGTCAATAGAGCAAGTGGTGCCTTGGCTTCCATTCAGTGAGGTAAGCTTTTCAGGGATTTGGAAGGCTCTTTATCCTGCTAAGCACGCCTTTATGACACATTTCACAGTGAATTAAGTTACATAAAGAGCACCATCTACTTCTCATGCAGGTCACTATTTGGGTGAAGTGCTCAGTGCAGCCCTGCTGCACAGCAGATACTTGTTTATTTGCATGAGGTTGTTTTTATAGTAATCTTAGTACCAAATGCAAAATGAGTTTTTCTACTTTAGTAGCAATGTGGTATACCTATTTCCTGATACTTGATAATTTGTTAAGATAAGGAAAGAAGGGATCAAGTATTTTGAAGACAAAACTGAGCCTTTAGAATTCAAGGAAATGTATATTCCTTCTAGTAACCAGCAGTGTAATGACTCACCATTTTACAGATGTTACTGGCTTACCTTACACTTTGATGAATGAATTAATCACCAAATATTAAATGTCACGATACGTTAAAAATTTTTCCTGTTAGGTTTGATGTGATAAGGCTTCTATTTAAATCAATTCACCCAGTGAATTGTTGTGAGATCTTATAAAAACCTTTTTAGTTTTCTGTTGGATGATGCAAGTAATGGCTTTGTTGAAATCATTTGCTCCCCATATATTGTATGTGGTTCTCTTGTGTCCTTTGTGAATGATGCTCCAATAGGCTAAATGCATTTGCATTAGAATTGGTTTTATGTGAGAAAATTTTCAGAAATAGGGAAATACTAGTATTAAATTTACTGAGGGAGCACTTGGAGATAAATTCTAGATTTTTAACAACAAAATATTAAAACCATGAAAATAGACTTATTGATTAAAAAGAAGAAAATACTATAATTAATTACATTAGATAAATTAGGTGTCTCCTGCACTAGGTCAATAGTTAGCAGGATAAAGAGTTTAATGTGAGTCTGGTTCAGATGTTATAATAACCATGTACCTTTCTGGGGAAAATTCAGGTGCTAAAACTCAAACATTCTTTCAGATAAGAAAACCTTGCTTGATTTAACAAAGTGTAGTCTGTATCTGCTCTCTTCAACAACCAGTGCCTTCTATGATACAGTGATGCTGCAGTGAGTCACACTTCATATTTTAGAGCAGAGTTGGCAATGGATCCAAATCTACTTGGTGTTGTGTCACTGTGAGATGAAGATCAATTGATTGACAACTCTATGAGCTAGCAATTAGCAGCATAATACTCAAAAGACTAGAAAAGCAAAGTGAGACCAGACTTTAATTAAAAGATGATTAAATTACTATATACTCCTGAGATAATTAATATAAGAGCTGGTGCTTGTTTATAATATAATTAAATGAGTGAAATTATTAAAATGTGACATGAAAATATGCCTACTCTTCTAGTTTTCAAATGCTTTTTTATTTTACCTTAGTTATTTAAGAAAATTTAAATTATTCTACCTAAGTACATAATATCAAAGCAAATGAAGAACATGAGTTAGGTGATGTGAAATGCATTTTTATTCATTTTCCTTTGTAAAATTATATAAGACAATTACATTATGGCCCAAAAAGATATATTTTCTTAATCAATTACCTTTTTAACATATCTAAGTGAATTATAATTTTTCTCTTAAATTTTAGCTTTCCAATGAATGAAATTAGCTGTGCCCCATACTAATTTGATTTGACTAATGTTCTTTGGTATGTTTATTGGATGTTTCTAATTAGGTTTAGGAGAAAAAGCACATGACTTTCCTTGAATACTCTATATATCTTGTCAGTGATTAATACTCAAAGACAGTGACTTTAAGTGCTCTGATTGAATTTATATTTAGCTTAATTGCATTAATACATTATATGCAGTGATCTATGTCTTGTGGTAATAGCATATATTCTTCTTAATCTCAAGCAAAAATAGAAAATGTTATATTTTAGAAGTTGTCACTTATGTATCTCATAATATATTTATCACATATTTTAAGTTTTTACTTAAGTATCCATTAATTATATTTAATGTTGCCTTTTAGCCAAATACTTTCTGAGTCAATCAGAAGAACTCTAGAGTCCCAAGGATAAAAGAATAATAGTCTATATTTATTGACCACTGACTGTGTATAACACATTTCCAAGTACTTAACATGAATTGTCTTTTGGTTGCTGCTCTTTCTCTAGATACCACTGAGTGGCTGTCAGCACCCCAAGGGTGTCTGAGGACAAACATTCAAATGCTGACACTCTCTGGGGTACATAAGGGAGTTATTTCTTCGGTGGGGTATTAACTGGCGGGTGGGGGGGGGCACTAGTTATTGTAGATATGGGATATTCCCAAGTGTGTGTCCCCAAGATCTCTTACAAATCTCTGTGACAATAATCATTTCATCTCTGCATGTGCTAGTACACCCCCTCCCATTCTATCCTGCCCAGCATTTTGCTACCGTGTTCCTTGCTCAACAACCTGCATTTCTGAATGAGCTGGACAGGATACAAACAGATTGGCTCAAATGTGGTAACTAGTATAAGGTACAGGGAACAGACAAGAAATCCATTGCTTAGTAGAAATTGCACAGAAGATGGATACCAATGGCACCTTCTTGAGGGGGTTCTTAGTCTCTATAAGCAATTCTCTTGGTTGCACCCTTTCCATTGGCTTAAATGGTAGAAGAAAACCCTTTCTATGTCTTGCAAGATTGGGAACTCATAGCTCTAACAATTCCTTCTTTATTTTCATTTTTATATCTCCAGATTTTTCAGAATTGTGTGTGTGTGTGAGACGAAAGAGAGAGAGAGAGAGGAGAGAGAAAGAGAGAGAGAAAGAGAGAGAGAGAGGGAGAGAGAGAGAGAGAGAGAGAGAGAGAGAGAGAGAGAGAGAGAGAGAGAGAGAGAGAGAGAGAGAGAGAGAGAGAGAGAGAGAGAGAGAGAAGTGTGCAGATTATGCAACAAGAAAAATCCCACTTACTGTTTTGATGCACTAGTGTAAGGATGAATTTGCAAGCTCAGAAAAAGGACTAGGGGGAGAGAAAATTTACAAGTTAGATTGAGTTAGATCACAATCCAGTCTTGAAAGCATTTCAGGAGACTTATATACAGCAATCAAACTAAAGAATAGTATATTCTTTTAAAATTAATTTGGATGGCTTCAATGATAAACTCTAAAATATGGGTATTTTGTTCTTTTAGTGTGGATGGTGATATTCATAAGAGTTATTTTTTTTCTTGCTTCTTCTATAGACCTGGCTTTTCAATACAATGCTAGTTCTGAAAAGATAATGTGTCTTTCCACACAACTGATATTTTTAAATGTTATAGTTGTAGTTCAAATACACAAATAGCTTATTGAAGAACTATTAATGATCTTAGGATTTGTGTCTCCCAAAGTGATTTACAGTAACAAGAGAATGTAGCATTTGGTAGGAGACCATCAAAGTCATGGTGAGCATGATGAATTACTATGGTGTTATTTTGTGGAACATTACACATTGAAAAAAATTAGTTTGATCTCACTAGAAAGCAGAATCATGTGTGAGGATCTTATGCTTATTTGTATTTAATCACATGGTCCAGGTAGTTTTTTAAAAAGGTGATTTCCTACTTTTAACTAAAATTGGAATGATTTACCTGAAATTGCTTGTGTCCAACTCATTTTTGCCAAGGTAGCTGTTTGGAAAGAACCAGAGGCTTTATTCATGAGGGGACTTAGGTTTTAAATAGAGAGAGCCTGCTCCTTTCCAGCAGATAGTGTCTTTCAGAATGGTTCCACGATTGGGTGCTTTGCATTTGCTGCCTGGCCTGCAGTGATGCCAGCTGGGACATGTAGCCCTTGCAGAATCCCACTGATGGCCTGAGAAAATTTTGATGTGCCTTTTGGACTCAGGTCATTCAGAAATCATTTCTTAGTGACTCTGCCAGGTGGCTTTATTTATTTATTTATTTATTTATTTATTTATTTATTTATTTATTTATTTTAGTTCCAGCTTGTCTATAATTACTGTTATTGGTGAACTATGAAATTCCTGGTTCAGTTCATTTTAAATTTCTAATCTCACAAAGCAAACAAATCGAATGTAAAATAATGTGGTGTGTGAAAGGAATATGAAGATGCTAAGCTAATCACCGTTTAATTCATTCTTGTAGCTAAGACAGAACTATAATGTACTTGTGCTTAGAAAAATAGTATGTGAAATGTATAACTTACTAGTATTAGTAGTCAATTTTAAAATTCATCACTTTATTAAAAAATGCAAACATTAAAAGTGATATCTTAGTGGAGGCTTTCAGTTTTTCCTCATGTCCAAAGAAAGGGGAATCTTAATCTGGCAAAATTTTGGGACACTGCATCACCTTTGCTAATGGATGGGCATAGGGCACTTTCTGAGGAGAGTTTGAGCCTTTTTCTTGAAAGAAAGTGGCCCCTCCATCTCTCCATTCCCCCTCCTCCTTTATAACATCTCTTCTCTACTCTCTTTCCATGTAGGATAAATAGCATACTCTACATATGAAATTTTAATAATAGATATATTCTGTTTCTCTTTAGTCTTTTAAAATATATTTTTTCAATTTTTTTTTGCCATTGGTTTTAAATCCTTTATAAACTGATTGTCTTATTTATAGACATTTATAGTTACAAATGTTTCTTTTACAAACAATTGATGAGACTCTAACACAATACTTTATATGGTATTAGCCATCAAAGACAGTCAAGATTCTTAGTTCTTGATATACAGTTATAAAAACTCTAAATACAAATTGAGATTATATAAACTTTTTACTTGCTACAGAACATTGAAGATTAAAGGTGTCAACTAAAACCCAGATATCTGAGCAACCAACTTTCCCTTTGTTCTCTTTTTCTGCAATGGGCGTTAGCATCAGGATTACTCTTGTGCTCTTTCTGAGATGCTTCTGCTGTTCCATTATCTGCCAATGGGTTCACCTTTTTACTTTTCTGGAAACTTTCCTCTACTTGATGATTTCTCAATATTTATATATATATAATCATCAGTTCTCTACATTTCTAGATTTGGGTATGAAAAGAAAGTTGTCAAATACTCTTCTAGATTATATTTTTCTTTTCCTTTCTCCAAAGATTTTTTTCTCTAGTTGATTGGGTAATTAAAAGTGATTAATATCAAACACTGACCATTCTATTAAATCAATACACTCTTTTTGAATGACACATAAATGATTTAGTGTGTAGGAATATCATATAGCCAAGAATGCGCGAACAAATAAAAATATTTTGCTTCAGCTTAATGTTAACCTTCCTTTGATGGATGTTGTCCATTTCAATAGATAGCAAATGACAAAAGGAACACTGAAAAATTCAATTATTCATTCATTTACATAACAAATATTTATTGAGTATCTACTATTTAATACTAGAAATTGTATTAACTACTAGAAATAAAAGAGTAACCAAAATAATGTAATATTTTGCAGTTTATAGTATCCCGAGAAAAAAGTAAACAGACTAGTGTAATAAATTATGCACATTATTTAGAAGATCACCAAATCAGAAAAGCACCTAGATCATGATTAGACTGTAAAGAGATTTCCTGAAATAGGTGACACCAAACTGACCCCTTGAGACAGGATAGAAAGCAGAAAAGTAAAGAACAGATTTGATAGCATTTACCACTGCAGGGTATAAAACAGGCATGATCAGACTTGCATTTCCCAATTCTCATCTTAATTTAAGAGTGGGGAGTGAATTGGTGATGCTAGTAAAAATGAAAAGGAGACAGTGAGGTTGGCCAGGAGGTTCTTTCAGTAGTCCATGAAAGAGATGATAGCGACTGAGTCAGGGCAGTGCCAATGGAAGGGGTGAGGGATTAGACAGGAAAGGTATTTAAAGTTAGAGCTAGAGAATTTGGTATTTGATTAAGTGAGGGCTCGGAGAAGGTGAAAGAGGACTCTGAACTGGTGCTCTGGTTTCTGGTGTAAGAAAACGTGTTGGGATTGTGTCTTTTGTTTGAGAGAGGAAATATCAGAGGGTAAACTGAATACAGTCAGTATATGAAACCTCTTCTCTTTTTTATCTTCTTTTCTATTTCCTGTCCTCTTGTCCCCTTCCTTCCCCTCACCTTTTATCTCTTCCCTCCTCTTTCTCTATTCTCTCTCTCTCCCTGTCTTTAAAGACCTTGAATCTTTACTTTAAAATTTCCTACCCCTTGAAGTCACTATCTTCCATGGTGCCCAAAATTATTTTGACAAGGAAAAGTCACTTTAACTTCTGTACTTAGAGCTAATCCGTGGGTAAAAATAACAACAGCCTATCACCTTGCCAAGTTATTTCAAATATCCTTAAGTGCTTAATCAAAGGAGACAGAACACTGATGTATTTAAGGACATTTGCCAAGAGTATTTCTTGACCTTATTTAAAGATTAAAGACGTAGCTAGGCAAATTTTTCTGTGCAAAATAAAATAAAAGCAACCAAGGAAAAATGTATCTAAGAGAAGTGATTTGCTGCCAGGTAAATATAATTTTTATAGATTTTATCTTGAGTACTCAAAATTCAGAAAGGAGTTTTTTATTAAATGGGGCTATGCAAATGGGAGAAATCCAACTTAAAATAATGTCAACAGTGAAAATAATTGAATTTATTTTCTTTTTTGTCTAACAAGACAGAGCTAAATCTAGTTTGAAGTGTGACTTCATACTGAGACTTAAATGGTGCTACTGGTTTCCTTCTCTCCTCATCTCTTTTACATCTTAGCTCTGGTTTGTATTAAGTATTGGCTTTTTCTCTCCTAATGCAGGTGGCTCTCTCCAGGAGGTGATGGTGGTGGTTAACATTACTCACGCAGTGTCCTCAGAGGCTTGAAAGAGCCCTTTGCTTCCAGTGATCTTTGCTTATAAAACTCTAAAATATTCTAATTTGTCTGGCTTGGGTCATGGCTCCAACACTATTTTGACAACTGTGGCCAGGGGTATAGAGAACTGTGGCAGCCCACCAGGATTATCTGGTATGAAGTAGTTCTCCAAAAGAAATGAGGAGAGGATGCTTGCTGTTACCAAATAAAGGAGACACAGAAAACTGGGAAAACTAAAACAACATATGTCCATTCCATTTCTGTTGAATGCACTTGACAATTTGCTCTACTTTTAACTGTAAATTACCAGACTATTTAATCATGTCAAGTCTTTACCCTGGCAATTACAATGGAAATCTATGTGCCAAGACATTGTTAAAAAATGAATTGTGCATTATTCATTTTTTACTTCTTTTAAGAAAGAGACAATGCATTTTGTTGTTTTTTTTTCAACATTTTTCCTCCCACAACTCACCTGCGCAATTACATTTTTTAACTTATTTTTATAATAGAGAATTTTGTTGGTTTCAAAGAAAATCCCCTAAACAGATAACAAATTTGTTGGTGGACCTTTCACCCATGCCAACTCAGCCTCAAAACTGGAAAAATTCTGACTGCGCTTCAAAATAAAAGTTTAATTACTCTGGGAAAAATTGTTTTCACCATTAATATAAATAGAACTTGCCTACCTCGATATACACAGTGTCTTATGCTTTCTTATTATGGCTTCACATTTATTTCCCAAAATGAAATGATGCTAGCAGGTCATTAAACCCAAAATGTTCACATTCCAAGATTCATGATTGTATTTATAGCTAGATTATATCTTACTGGATTATTCTAACTTTTCAAAAAATTATTTAATTTTATTGGGGTGACATTGGTTAATAAAATTATATAAGTTTAGGTATACAATGCTATAATACATCATCTGTATATTGTATTGTGTGTTTGCCACCCCAAGTCAAGTCTCCTTCCATCACCATTTATGCACCCTTTACCCTCTTCAACCTCCCCGCATCTCCCTTTCTCTCTAGTAATCACAATACTGTTCTATCCTGACTTTTCCTGAACCTTTTACTTGACAAATGGCTCCTGTGCTTGTTCAATTAGTTAGACTACTGCACATCCCCTTGACAAACTCCAGGGAAGACTTTCATCACTATGGAAAAAAGTCAATATAAACATTTTCACATTTTATTTATAGACCAACTAATGTAAAGTGCACCATGCACACTTAATATGATGTGAAATAAAACATGATAGATGCTTCTTGTTTTTGGTATTCGCTTCCTCTTTGCCAAACATTCAGTCTAAGAATGACAGAATCACTCTTCCATTTTTCCTCTTTCTTACTCACCACATTGTGTCAGCTGTTTAGCCCCATGATGATACTTATGAAATGAAATGTTTATCATTAAGTCCCTTCCCTCATTTCCTGATAAGCTCTTTATCATTGCTCTGCTGATTTATAATTGTCAACTTATTATCTTAATATTGCCTTAAAATTTTTCTTAAATTTATATACTTCAACCTAATATTAGGAATATCCTTTGAAAGAACAAATCTGTTCATTTTCCCATTTTTCTAAACTTTTGGGGCAGTCCCCACTATTTATAGGGTAAACCTAAATTTCTGAACTTCTTGGCTAAAGCCCTTTGAAATCAGACCCTAATATAGAGTCATATAGAGTGCGTTAGAGCCATATATATTACTAACTTTATATATATATATACTAGAGGCCCTATGCACAAAGATTCTTGCAAGAATAGGCCTTCCTTCTCTCTGGCTGCTGCTTTCTGCCTTTGCTCCAGCCAGAGCCGCTTTCTGCCTTCACTCCAGCCCTGCCGCCCTCCTATAGTTCCCTCCACCCCGCCCCCCCACCGCCATAGCAGGCATCCTGCCCCGCCCCGGCCGCTCCACACCTGTGCAAGTGTCCCACCCCGGCTGCTGCCATCTTTGTCGCGTCAATTTGCATATTCCCTCCTTATTGGCTGTGGGCACCGCCATCTTTGTCACAGAGTGGTGGTCAATTTGCATATTCTGTCTTTATTAGGTAGGATATATATATGTGTGTGTGTGTGTGTGTGTGTGAATATATATATATATATGGCTTAGATAGTGCCTACCACATGGCAATAGCTCCATAAGTTTTAGTTATCATTATGACAGTTTTTCACTTAAACATTTTTTCTAATTATATGTTTATACAATGTATCAGTCAAGATTCATTTAGATGACAGGAATTACATCAGTTATTTGATCAAAACACTGTAGTTTATAACTAGTTATATATTTGTAAACTGGGTAACTGAAAGGGTAAAAAGAAAACTCCAAGGTATTACAGAGACAGCAACTACAGGAAGCATCTGTCACTTAAAGCTAAGGAAAAAATGGAACAGGTTGAAATTATTAACACTTAGAAACTTGGAGGAGAGCCTCTGCTAAACTATTAGTATAACTCAGACATCTGGGAAAAGGGTGCTGCTTGGCTGGTATGAGGCTGGATCCTGAGAGTGTTGGAAAAACTGCAAACTGGATTAAAATGCTGCTATAAGAGTGAACTGCTGCTGATGGGGTGAAGACACTCTGCTTGGTGACATGTACTTGAATCTTACACTGGGAGCTCACAGTTTATCAACAGAAGCAAGTTCCTGCTTCCTCCTCCTGTAGCTCTTCCTGTTGGCAGAACATAACATTGGTGCTAGCTGGCTAAGTAGAAAATGTGTGTGCAGGGTAAAGCTAAGAAATAAACACTCATTAATTGGCATAGTCTACCTCTTCAGCTACACATCATCTATACCCACCCTTTCCATAAACTCTACTTTCACACGCTAAAAACAACTCGTATGTTTCTACCTAACAGTATGCAACTATCCTTTAAACAAATGAAGATGCTCTCACCCTTTTCCTAAAATGAGAGGAGGCAGAGTCCTAAAAGTCATCATGTTCATCTTTGTGTTATATTCATTATTCCTCAAATGCAGTCACAGGCCTATTTGAATATTCTGTTGATATAAATATTTAACTGTAAAGTTAACCTCCAACAAACTTTGTATAAAATAATGAGTTATCTATGAACTTCACACATGTCAAAAAAGGAAATAGACATAGCTCTGACAGTCCCTATATCTGTAACTGCTCATATGGCAATGCTTGATAATTATAACTTTCTTTTTCTATAAGCCATTCCATGTTTTCTTTGCTTTCAGCTGGTCAGAGTTCACTCTCTGATGTGATAAACAAAAATTTCATTCCTGAAGAGCTTAAGTCTTCAAGTGAACCTGCCTTTTTGATTGCTGTACTTTAATATTAATTTTTTATATTGGACAGGGGAGTGTTATAAGGAAGCCTAGAGAGAATTCTTAGATTTCAGACATGACTTGTTGCCATCACACAGCACCAAGAAATTTCCTATGGTCCTTGCGATCAATCACCCCAGTCAGCAGAGCAACTGCTCCTTTGCCTTTTGGTTCAGTGGCATGAGGAACCCTAAATGACCAAGTGGCAGCCTCATAATCCAACTCAATGAAATTACTGTTGTGTCTCGTGTTGGCAGGAGTTCTCTCTTGGCAATCAAGATTTCCAAACCAACAGAGCTCAAAGTTTCAGGAAAGCAAACATTTGATAAATGGGTTATTAGTGTTTATAGTGAGAGTAATCACTCTTCTACTTATTGAAAACTGGATTTGTTTATTCTGGCTATTGAAATACACAGATCACTTATTGGTCTTTGATGTACTGCGTATTAAAAAAAATCCAAATGGTGCTGTAACTAAGTAGGCCATTTCACCTTTCCAACAAGCCAGTTGCTTCTGAGCTATGAAATGAGTTCCTTCATCAGAATCAATATTATGTGTATCACCAAGATTTATGCCTTAGGTTTATGGATGGAGGTACTGGCAGAAAAATTACAGACAAGGGAGGCATATCCATATCCAGAAAACTTGTCTGAGTGAAGATAAATATTTGCCCTCATCATGATGCAAGAAGAGGTACCAGGTGATCAACTGATGACTGGCTGCTTCCCATCTTTTTTTGTGAATCATGCCATATAAGGACTCAGTGTTGGTCTCTGCCATTGCCAGGTAAGGCACTCAGCAATCATGGTAGCCACTGATTTCTAAAGGGTCTCATTCTGAGGGATGCAGCCTTCATCACAGAATCCTGGAATGGAAACCATATATTCAAATGAGCTAATGGGAGCATCATGTTGAATGATTTCAGATTTTAATTGTTTTTTGGTCAGTGCTTAGGAGTCAATTATTGGGAGGAATGTCTATTCATTCCGGTAGGATCTGCAGCTGTGGGTTTATTGATTTGATTTTCTTCCAAGGCAGGACTTTAGGACCCACAAAAGAAACAGGAACATATATGAGTATGAATATATGTAATTTGTATAGAACTGGATATATCTACTTATGTTCTATTAAATAGCATATATCTATAGTATAATAGATTTCTAGTTATAAGGAATTTTTTTTGGCTAAGAGTACAGGCTAGTTTAGAGTATGTGTGTACACAAGGACAGGCCCTAGATATAGTAGATATTGGATTTTGGGAGAGCAATACATCCCAGAACCTACCTACAGATCAAAACAGGCTCCTGATATACTGCTAAGCACTGTCAGGATTGCTTAGGTATCATCCTGTTGGACTATGATGAGCCCGAAGTTTAAAAAAAGTTCAACATTATGATAGATGGATTTTGGAGAAGGCCAATAAATAACAGATCCTGTAAAAATTACTCAATGCCTTTGTATTAAAGTGCATGAGACAATGAGCATATGTAATGTTTCTTTCCTTGTTCAAGTAAGTCCCAGATTCTTGAAGATTCATTTAACAAATATGCTTCATTACTTATTTTTATCTTTAATATTTATAAGTAGTTTATACATGAATGTGAGTAAAAAATTTAAACATAAAAGAAGGTATCTGATGATACCCTCCCTCCTCCCTTCAACCCCATCCTTTTTAAAGAGGAAATCACTATTCTCATTTATCCTCCCAGAAATATTCTATGAATATATAAAGCACATAGCTATCTACTTATTGCTATCCCCCACACCCACATGACAATATCTGATGTACATGTGCAATACCAAGATTACCACCTACTTCATGGGTAATTGTTGTGTTCTTCCAAAGTTCTAGCATTTGACTTTTTATTTGCCACTGAAAACCATTTTGCTTTCCTTCTTGTGTGGAAGTATTAAGATCATAAAGATTACCAAGTAGACAGATCAGTCAATCTGGCTGAACACTTCACATCTTTAAAACATTGAAAGCAAAATATTTTTTTTATCCTTTAGAAATTCTGAGTGTTTAATTTTTAATTCCCCCAAAGCCTTTTTGCTTTGATAATCATTTTACCTCAGGATATAATAATATTCATTGTTTATGATTAGTGGACTGATAGTTTTGTAGAGAGAACAACCTCACACAAAGCACACTAACTTTTATCTACTTCATATATTTTATTACACTACTAGTCACATTGTTCAGTTCACCTGACATGATTTTTACACAAGGATTTCTCAAAATGAAGGCAGAAGTGTAGCAATTATTCAGAATGTTTTTCTGTCACTGCAACTGTGTCATGAGAACATGCTCTCACTCAAAATTAAAATAACATTTGTTGACACCAAAATCCTTTGTAATTTATGGAATTCGGGTCTAACTGTATTTATTGACAATAAACGGAAATAAGTAATTTTTCCCTCAGAGTATCAACATGTTCAAGTGGCTCATGTACTAAAAATAATTGCCATGTTAGCAATTGTCTATATATTTATCAACTGGCTATGAAAAATATTTTGCCAGTTTATTAGTTTTATGAGTTGATTGGTAAAATAAAATTGATAAATGCCTGAGGAGTTGGAGCCATGGTGTCATTGGAATGTGGTGATTAAGCTTTATTCTCTGCCTAGATTTACCCAACATTTGCAAGCCATCTCTGACTAATGTAATCTGTATTCAAGAGTGTCAGACATATGGTTATTTAGTCTTAGCATATTTTGGTGCTGCTTTTTTCCCCTAAATCCTCACCTGAGGATATTATTTCTATTGAATTTTTAGAGCAAGTAGAAGGAAGGGAGGAGAGAGAGAAAGATAAAGAGAGAAAGAGAGAGAGAGAAAGAGAGAAAGAGAAACATCAACATGAAAAAGACACATCAGTTGGTTGCCTCCCACTCTCTCCCTGACCACACCTGGGATTGAACCTGCAACCGAGGTATGGGTGTCCTTGACCAGGAATCAAACTCACAATCTTTCTGGCCAACAGTAACCACTGAGTGAACTGGCCAGGCTAGTGCTGCTATAAAAGAAACCCAAAGAGGGCCCTATTTATATGTGAAATATTAAATACCTGCTTTTGTAAAATTATCTATATATATAAAAGCCTAAGCAACCAAACAACTGAACGACCGGTCAACTGGTCGCTATGATGCACACTGACCACCAGACACTCAATGCAGGAGCTGACCCCAGGTGGTCAGTGCACTCCCACAGCGGGAGAGCCACTCAGCTGACCAACCTGTCCCTGTGGCTGACCATCTGGTGGCAGCCACTCAATCCCTCAGTAGTCCGCAGGTCCAATCTCCAGAGAATGGGCCAGGTACTGACAGACTGGCACTGCCTGCAAGATCCTGACAGCGCCATTGGCCTCCTGGAATTTGCCTTGGGCACTGTGGCCGCTTCCCCTCCCTATATGCTCCACAAGGGAGAAATGATATAAAAGCGGCTGCCAGGTGGCTCCTGACAACTGGCATGAACATCAGCAGGATGGATCCGGATCCCAGCCAGAAAGGACATCCCACCACCCTCCCAGAGGGCCAATTGTGTCTCACCCCCCCACCCCCCACTCTGGGATGGGCGCCAGATGCAGGGCTCAAGGCTGGTGAGTGCCACTGTGGTGGTGTGAGCCTCCCATGATCAGGACTGACTGGGCACAGTGGGGCCAGGATGAGCGGAAGCGGCGGGCAGAAGTGGCAGGTGGCATTGGACTGCTGGATACGGCCTGATCCCCGCAGGCCACGCCAAGGGACCTGACCCATGCACAAATTCATGCACCAGGCCCCTAGTAAATTAATATTTTTCCTTTTGAAGAATTCTTTGGTTGTAACTTATTTCCTTATAATATATATATATATATATATATGTATATATATATCTCCTTAAGTTTTGAGAATTTCATTGCTTTATTAGCTAGTACACCCTCATAAAGAACATAATGTTGTTTTAGCATAAAGCTACAAAACTGAATGCAATTTACGAGGGATTGCACATCTGAGTAAAAATACAAATACTTAGGTTTCACTTGTTTGGAGTAATTTTTATCATCATCATCATCATCATCATCATTACCTGATTTATGACTATGCCACATCCAAAAAGGTGTTTATATTAACAAAAATATAAATGAACACTTGTTTTAGTCAAGAGAGTTAATACTTAATAATACAACTATAATTTTTCTAATTTAGCAAACAATGCTAAATCATTAATTAAAATGAAGTTTAAGATAAAGATTGTAAAAATATATTTTAATGTATATGATTGGGTATAGTTGAGAAACTAACCTTAAAATATCACCTGTCAAAATAAAGGAAAATAGAACTACCATATGATCCAGCAAACCCTATGAGTTAGACACCTAGCTTGCAGTAGTTGTGACAGCAGTCCTAACACTCTTACGTTTATATACAAAGGAAATTAAATCACTGTCTCAAAGAGATATCTGCACCCCCTGTTTATTGTGGCATTATTCACATTAGCAAAGACATGAAAAAATATATAACATTTTCTTAATCCAATCATCCACTGATCAACACTTAGGTTGTTTCCATGACTTTGCATTTGTATATACACTAGAGGCCCAATGCAAGAAATTCTTGCAAGAGTAGGCCTTCCTTCCCCTGGCTGCTGGCACCAGCTTGCCTCTGGCACCCAGGACCCAGGCTTCCCTCCGGCCGTCGGCAGGCAATTGGGATCCGGGCTTCCCTCGCAGCCTGGGCTTCGTCTGGAAGGTTGTCTGGAAGGATGTCCAGTCTAATTAGCATATTATGCTTTTATTATTATAGATTGTATGCAACACACACACACACACATACACACACACACATACTGGAATATTACTCAGACATAAAAAAGTAAACCTGCCTTTTATGGCAACATGGATGGACCCTGAGGGCATTACACTAAGTGAAATAAGTCAGACAGAGACAGACAAATACTGCATGTTTCACTTATATGTGGAATATAAAAAAGCCAAATTCAAATAAAGAGAGACTACAATGGTAGTTGCAAGAGGCTAGGGGTTAAGGAAATGGAGAGATGTTCTTCAAAGTGTACAAACTTCCAGCTATAAATTCTGGGGATCTAATGTACAATGGTGCAACTGCAAAAATACTATATTATAGTTATTACCACACACAACAATGCTAATTATGTGAGGTGATGTAGGTGTTAACTAACCTTATTTTAGTAATCATTTCACAATATATGCATGTAGCAAATCATTACAGTGTACACCTTAAATTTACATATGTTACATGTCAGTAATAGCTCCATAAAACTGAAAAATGTTGCTTGTTAAAACATGGACCTATTTTTCATGATTAGTACCAGTATGCAACTGAGAAAACATGCGTTTCATCATGTGATTGAGCAGCTGAATTTGTCTATACCCTTCCCAAACAGACAAATCTACTAATTGCTTGTTTGGATGTCATAAGAAGTTCAATTTGCTATAACATTTCTAAACACTTAACTTTGAATTTTTGTACCTTTCTAACTGTGGATTACCAACAAAGAGCTTGAGGATCAATACTGTTCCAAGGACCCTACTTTATACAGCAGTGTAGAGTGTCCTCTTACACTCTTAGTGGTAATATGTTTAATAATTTTTCCCATATTTGCTCATCAATTAGGTAAAAATGTAGTGCATTATAATTTGTTCCTTTTATTTTATAAGTTTCTATTAGAGAGCTCATTTTTTCTTATGAGATATTTCTGTTTGGAGAATACTATCTCTATATCTTTATTATATATTACAAACATCTACCTCTTTGTAATTTGTCCTTTCCTCATGAATCTCTGACATTAGGCATCCAGTGTAGATCAGATCTGTTCCCATAAGAATTTACGTATCATTCTTAGTTGGTGCCTTTCAGTTCTCTAACCAAAGAGACTCGCTCACCTTGCAATTCTTTGAATGTTACAGATGAAAGTCAACATTCCACACCCTTCCCACTGAATTAATTTCCTAGGGCTGCTGTCACAACTACTGCAAACTAGGTGCCTTAACACAACTGAAATTTATTCTTTCACAGTCTGGAGCCTAGAAGTGTGAAATCAAGCTGCTGGCAGGGCCCATGCTCACTCTGAGTGGTCTAGAGCAGTGATTTCCAACCTTTTTCATCTAATGGCACACATAAATTAATTACTAAAACTCTACAGCACACCAAAAATATATAATATTTTTTGCCAATCTGACAAAAAAATAGGTATAATTCAGATCATTCACACTAGATAGCTATTGTTGTATTGGCTGTTGTCATTTTTTTTTATTTGACAATCTAAGGAAAAGAGGTCAGTGCCCCTGACTAAATAGCCAGGTATTGCATGTTTGAAAAATCATTATGGAACAAAGGAAAAAATAAACAAATGGGACTACTTCAAAATAAAAAGCTTCTGCACAGAAAAATAAATCGGCATCAAAATGAAATGGGAACCTTCTGTATGGGAGAATGTATTTGCCAATGATACATCTGATAAGGGGTTAATATCCAAAATATACGAAGTCCTCATACAAATCAACAATAGGAAAACAAACAACCCAATAAAAAATGGACAGAAGACTTAAATAGACACTTCTCCAAAGCAGACATACAAATGGCCAAGAGACATGTGGAAAAATGTTTAATGTCACTAATAATCAGAAAGATGCAAATTAAAACAACAATGAGGTACCACCTCACACCCTTGCCATTGATATTTAAATAAAACAATTGAGCCATCACCTGATGATTCTGTTTTCTAGCCTGTTGATGATCAGTTCTTTCTGTGAACTCCAGTTCTCAGCTATTCTTGTCATTTCTCCTCCTAACTGTACTTTATTCATGCAAGTTCATGCCAACTACAGTTTTAACTGGAACATGATTAGTGCAGAGGAAAAGGCAAGGCCAGGAAAGAGCAAAGCCATGAGCATATGTGCAAAACTAAAACCTTGAAAATGTTGTAAAAAACTTGGAACTATTCTGTTTTAAGCAAATGTGCCTACTTCTATGTGTGAACAACACACTTAACCTTCCTGAGATTTTATTTCCTTACTAGAAGCCTGGTGCACGAATTCGTGCACAGGTAGCATCCAGCCAGCCTGGCCCCGATGGGGGCCAATCAGGGGCGGAGCTGGTTGGGGAAGGCACCTCAGGAGGTTAAGGGGGGGGGGGGCGGGCTACGATCAGGGCCCCGATGGGGCCGGTTAGCTGCCACAGTGTGTGTCATAGCTACTACCCATTCGGTCGTTCTGGCGTTCTGGTTGCTCGGCTTTTATATATGTAGATCTGTGTAATGAGAGGACTGAGCTATTAGAGTTCCAATGTTCTGTCAACTAATGACATGCTATCATCCAATGAAAGTTACACTGATCAAAAGTTAGATAAGCACTTTTTAGGTAAAATAATAATTTTCTTACATCAAAGATTAAAGGCTAGAATAAGTTCCTTGAGGAGACTAACATGACCCATACTGAAAGTGCTTGAAAAGTGAATATCATCTCAACTCTCTAGCATGATTTAAGATAAAATCTCCTTGAAGACGTTATATTTTAAATTTTGCTTTTTTGCTCATTGCTTTACCCTCATATTCATTTTGAATGTGATTATAGCTGGTTGAATCTAGTTAATTACTACTACTACTACTACTACTACTGGGATAACAGAACTTATTTTAAATATAGAAGAGCATCAGCATTTGTGGTTGAGCTCTTCAGATCATGGTGTTAAGAAAATGTCTGAATAACTTTAACAATCTCATCCCAGCACTGGTAACTGAACGCCAACGCTCTTGATGTTAATGGGTTCACTCAAAGGAAAACACTACAAGAACTAGAGTTAGCGCCAGTTATTGAAAAGACAAATTATTTTGTTTTCTTTTCTTTTCTCCACTTGTACTCTGTTCTGCAACAATTGACTCCATGCTCACTTGGCAAGCACATCGGTTTTCATAAAAACATAAAGTCTTTATCTCCCATTTCTCTTCTTTTCCTTGTTATCCTGGAGAGGTAAAATTAAGCAAATTATACTGAGCTAAAAAATGTTCTGAACATGGACCTCCCAATTAAGAGCTGCTTCATGAGCTTGGGTTTGCTGTGTGTTTAGAAAGTCATGATTCATTAACTATGGCCTGTAACAATCAAATAAACAAAACCATGCGCTACAAGGCATCCATTAGCACGTTGAAGTGCATAAATCACTAACCATGTGACTTAGAGCTTAACCATTTGCCAAAACAGCTGTTTTCTCAGTTCAAATAATGAAGAGAAAAAACAGCTGAAGCCAATTAGTGGGTAAGCATTCATTCCCACATATCTGCGACAGTGGAGTGGTTTATTTTGCAGGACAGATATGTTGTTATTCAAATCCAAGGAAGAAAGCACCTTTTACAAAAAAATTGAAGGTTTTACATTAACCCTTGTTTGTACTGGGCTGTCCTCCAAAGAGCAAGCACAGAAATAAACAAACAAAAACACAGCTAATTAAAACCCAGTGTTCTTGAAAGAAGAGCAGTGAATTATTTATTCAGGATTGTTTGTGTCTTTGCTCAGAGAATATTTTAAGTCATGAGGACTGAGGTTATGGGCATAGAATTACTCTGCAAAGCAAAGAATCTGATTTCAAACAGAAATTATGTTTACCAAAAAGAAATGATCTATCAAACTGAAATAGAGTCTAGAAAAGACTAAACATATTTTTCATACTCATATTCTAAAAGGAGGTCTATTCTCCACCACTGAAAAACTTTAATACATTCTATTTTAGCTTAAAATCAACACCATTGTAAACAAAATTGTTTATTAAGTTTTCAGAAGGAATATTCCCACAGAAGATTCTAATAGTTTCTGCTAAAATAAAGCCATAACCTGAAACTTCCCTTTCTTTGACAGTATTGATAACTAAGTTAATTAACATCAGTCACTAAATCCAAGAAATATGATATTTTTTCATCCACGGAGACATCACCGGACAATGACCTAGGAAACAATTTTCCCTGTAAATGCTGCTTTGATGCAGACAGAAAAGAGATAGGGTTTGTCAATTAGATAGACTGGATTGTGATTGGGCCACTTATTTATGCCACATTTGGTAACTTTTGAAATCCTTCTGAACCTCAGTTTCTTCATCTATATAACACAGATAATCGCATCTTCCTCACAGCCTAACGAGTTTGTGTTATGAAATTTAAATAAGCCATTTATTTTTTGTGAAGTATAACTATTATAACATATGAGCTTATGCAAAACCAAGCTCAATTCTTGATGAGTGAAATGTGAAAATTTATTTAAAAACTGGTTAACACTGCATTCAAAATAAATGGTAGCTGTTTATGGAATTATGTAGTTGGATGTCTAGGAGAGAGTGGACCTTTATAATTGGGGAAGAGTGGATTGATGATAAAAAAAAGTTACAAAGATTTTCATTTTCTAGAATGAAGACATGATTTCACTTCTGGGGAGGAAACTGCCTCTGTGAAAGACTCTCCTTAGTGTGTTGATTTAAGACAATTACCAATGTGCTGACCTTGAGAGGACTAAGAAGGACAGTGAGTTAACAAAAATAACAGTTGCTTCAGAGAAGATGTGCAGTATTGTATACAGGTAGCTTCTCCTCGTGGGAGCCTGGGAAAAGTCCAACCCCAAAGCATAGGTTGGTTCCCACCAAGGAAATGGATAGATGCATTGTCAATGATTTTAAGAGAGAAGGAAATTAAGGACTTATGAGAGAAAAAGAAAGTTTCCTCCTGTGGAGGCAAGGGGTTACGGATGGACCTAACTCTAGGAAGGAGAGAAATGCTCATGGGAAATCCTCAGGAGAGGCTAGCTATCCTGAGATGATGGTAAACCTGTGCTAGGAAGAAAAATTAACCTTCCCCCTGTGAGGAAGTGGGGACCTAAGCAGCCCTGTGGGGAACCTGGGGTACCTGTAGCATTGGGACAACCATCTCATTCTCTCAACTGTGTATATGAGTCCTGCTTTCATGATGCCTTGACAGTATTCATAACAAAAAAATAAAATCTTGGCTAATTTTATATAGAGAGAGGATATAACCTGACAGCTACCACTTAGGTGTGAGTGGTATGACCTGCTTTATTCTTATAGCTGCTTATGTTTCTTGACAAGTTTTTACTCCTTCTCAACCATGGGAAAACTATACTTAGTTTAATCTGGAGACTTGGAAGAGTTGAGCAGTTTTTAATCCAGTTCAGTTATGAAATTTTTGCTCTCTCTCCAACATGATGTCTCCCCCTCAAAGCATCTTTCCTTTTCCTGCCAGATTTTCCCTTCCTTTTCCTCCCATTGCTATTTGCATTTCACAGGATTTATGAATGCTGGTTTCCACATGTCAGGAGGGAAGTGGTTACATATCTAATCTGTCTTGATTCTGGCTTAGCCACTGGTGTCCTCGGGTCTCCGGCATAGTGGAGCTGCAGGCAGGAGGCAGAGGGACAGAGAATGTATAAGTGGAAGTGTAATATCCAGGCTGTGGGTAGGCAACAGATAATATTTAACTCTGCTTTCCATTTGCGTTTTGATTATGGATAAAAATAAAGATATTTCTACTTGTTGGTTTGCCTTTGTTTATCTTTCTGAGATTTTTTTCCCTTTGACCTTTTATTTACTACCAGAGGCCTGGTGCATGAAATTTGTGCATGGGAGGAAGGGTCCCTCAGCCTGGCCTGCACCCTCTCCATTCCAGGACCCCTTAGGAGATGTCCGACTGCCAGTTTAGGCCCGATCCCAGCAGTCGGGCATCCCTCTCACAATCTGGGACAGCTGGCTCCTAACTGCTCACCTCCCTGCCTGCCTGATGGCCCCTAAGGACTCTGCCTGCCTGCCTGGTTGCTCCTAACTGCTCACCCCTGCTGGCCCCTAACTGCCCGCCCCTGCTGGCCTGGTTGCCCCTATTTGCCCTACCCTGCCAGCCTGGTCACCCCTAACTACCTCTGCCTCAGCGCCCCCGCCACCATGACTTTGTCTGGAAGGATGTCTGGAAAATGTCCAGTCTAATTAGCATATTACCCTTTTATTAGTCTAGATATGCCTGCGGGATCGGGCCTAAACTGGCAATCAGACATCCCTTTCACAATCCAGAACCACTGGTTCCTAACTGCTCACCTGCCTGCCTGCCTGATGGCCTCTAACCACTCTGCCTGCTTACCTGGTCACCCCTAACTGCTCACCCCTGCCAGCGTGGTCACCCCTAACCACCTCTGCCTCAGCCCCTGCTACTGTGACTCTGTCTGGAAGGACATCAGGAAGGATATCTGGAAGATGTCCAGTCTAATTAGCATATTGCCCTTTTATTAGTATAGATGGTATTTAGGTTTACAGTTTCAATTCATATTTTAAGAATTTGATATAGGAAAGATGTTAAGGTTTTATTAAGCCAATTCTTATAAATGTTATGCTATTTTTTGTTTGCCTTTGAATTTTTATGTTTTGGCATGCAGAAAAATGTAATACATTCTTCATTACTTTAAAGTTTAAAAAGCATTCATCATAAAATATACTAACAGAATAATATGTATAAACTTTCAGTTTTCTAAATAAAGTCAACAAAAGTAAATTTAAAATGCAATGAAACTTAAAAAACCAGATTAGGAAAATATTCTTATTTAAAATTACAGAAAGTTGATAAACAAAATATAATAATAAATTTGGATAATAAGTAAAATTACATACGATTGTAAAATAAACTGAGAATATGAACAATTTATAAAAGGAAACATGCATGCACCTATACACACAATAATAATAATTCCAATATTATTTTTATTTCATTAGCTGTTATTTATATAAAAATTTTCTAAAGTGTGAGAAAAAATGTTAATTTTTCTAGAACATTTAAAAATAATCTAAACTAAAGAAAAAATAGTTTATACATATCTGTATGTAGTCAAATTGTTTAGGATGGTCATCATTGTTAAAAAGATTCTTGAGTGTTACGTTTATTTTTTGTAGAAGCATAATTGGGAGAAACACTGAGAAAAGCAAAGTAGCTATATATGAAAGGAACCATAAATAAATCTCTTGATGTGGAAATTTAAGATAGAGGCATTTATACTAGAGAAATAATTCTGAATAAGCAAATAAGCTATAAGTACCCTTGTAGTACATATTATAACTATAAAGAAAAAGAAGTAGAAATAATTTGTTTTATATGTATTATGGGAAATTACTTAGCATACTGTATTCCAATAACAAAACAGAACATTATATGCCTATTAATAATTGTAAAAATTGACCAGTAGAAATTATGCTAGCAATGTCAAATAAAAATATCACATACAAAATGATATTTTCATTCTCTTGCACTATGAAAATATGTGCACATGTGAAAGAGCACAGCTAACAAAACTACTGTATTTGGATAGTTGAAAAATTAATTTAATGCATTTGCTTTAATTTTTTTCTTTAATGTTATTGTGTTTTCCAGATAATTTGTAAAAGATCATAACCGCACTACCAAGGTAACTAATAAGAGTAGCATGTGTACATTTATGCAATGGCATTTCCTGACGTTGTCCTCATATTTCTTTTAGTGGTTAATATTTCTCACCAAACAATTTTCTTGTCTCCAGCAGGAAGGCCTAATAACCAAAACATTAGGATTCAGAACTCACCACACCATTTCGGTTACTTTTGTAAAAATTTTTGTTGACTTCCCTTATCCTTCATTAAGGCAGACCCATTATCCTATTGTGTACATCAATGTGCTTTGAAGGAGGGGAGAAGAGTTGTCTGGGATTCTTGTTTCGGTGTTTGCATTTGAGAACAAAAGCTTCAAAACAAGACTCTGTGTTTGACATTTTTCTTTTGGATTCCACTTAAAAGGCAGAGAAATGATCAAAATCGCATCCCACAACCATCCTTGGCAGGGCTGTGACATGAAGTTCTCTTTATTCTTGCAATTGGCATTCATTGAAGAATTTTTTTAAAGGCAGTAAATGCATTTTAGAGGGAAGTGCTTGCAGTTCCAACTAATACTAGCATATGATTAAATTAATAAGTCTGATTTTTCTGACCTCTAGCTTTGTATCAGAGTGACATTAGTTACCTATAACCTTTTCACATCCTCCATCCTCCATACCAGCCAAGAAGACAACTTCCTCCCAGTATAGCACCAGTGAGTTTAAGTGACTCTTTCGGAGTTGGGTGTATAGCACAGATAAAATTTCTTAAGGCATTTAAAAAGTATTGCTACTTAACACAAAATGATATTAGGCATTATTTTGTTTTCATGAAAGGGAGAAATAAAACAAAAAAAGACAGAAGTACTCTTTTGGCGGGCCCGCTGTTGGCTTTCCTCATTGGCTTGACTTTAAAGACGTTTCTCTAGCCTGAATGCTTTGATTTATGGTCACTTGAAGTGATCCCTAATGCCCCTCTTTTGTTCCTATTTCCTATTAGTTGCCAACCTTTCCAACAGAGTCTACTATTCTGTAATTGGTTTAGTTGTTGCTGAAAGGAAGTTGGGTTTATTTGGATTCAGAGCTTCTCAGATCTGGTGCTTTGTGTGTGCAATAAACATAAGAAGAGCTTGAGTTCTCCATTACAATGTAATATTTTTCTCCATCCTCTGGATCCCTTACTTCCTGTGTGATATGATTTATTGTTTTAGCCATGCTGATACCGCAGTACCCTTACTTTTGTAAGGGAAAATTTGTAAGCCTTAGTAAATGGATTTAAAATTTTAAACTAATGACTTTTGGAGGGCTGTAACTGTTTATCTATGCAGAAAAATAATGGTTTTGTAGAAAATTCATCAAATTTAATTTTTTCCACCCAAACTGATAGATATAGCTGTTTTATGTCTTTATATTTCTTTTAATAGGTTGCAGCCCAACAATGTATGGACAGGGGAAGTATTTTAAAATGAAATTTAAGAAGGATGAAAAAGCTTCTTCTATTTCTTGTTAGAGGCACATGTGACAATCAATCCCAGACTAAGCTTCAGGCTTTTATTCTTCAACTAGAGGCCCGGTGCATGAAAATTCATGCACTGGAGGGGGGCGGGGGTGTCCCTCAGCCCGGCCTGCCCCCTCTCACAGTCCTGGAGCCTCAGGGGCTGGAGGCAACCTGGCGATCAGGGGAAGGTGATGCCCCCATCACACCTCTGCTGCTGCCACTGCCAACAGCACAAGCCTCAGCTGGCCCTGGTTACCTGAGCCTCGGGCGACCCTGGGAGTTAGGCAGCCGCCATCCAAGGCTTGCCTGCACCTTGGGCCGGCCCTGGGTGGCTGGTGGGGCTAAGGGGACTGGGCACCGCCATCTTGTGGCTGCGGGTGCAGCCATCTTTGAGGATGTGGCAGTCAATTAGCATATACCCTCCTTATTGGCTATTTGTGCTGCCATATTTGAGGGTGGGGCAGTCAATTAGCATATTTCCTCCTTATTGGCTGTGGGCGCCACCATCTTTGTGACGGTGTGAGTGTCATTTGGCATATTCCCTCTTTATTAGATAGGACCGGCTCAAGGCTCCTTCTAGAAGACACAGAAGAAATCATTCATTTAAATTGCCTTTCACTCTGAAAGCATTCTGATCTATTTATCCTTAAAATAACATTTATTTAGGAGCAGAAATATATTACTCAGAAAATGACATTTGGGAATCTGACCACGTCCTTTTATTATCTAAAGAAGGTTCACCAGCCACCCTGTGACATTTCCTTTCCTGCTGGAAAGCTTATGCATGACAGAGTTTCTCCTTTTTTTGTGTGTGTGATATTTTTATTGATTTTAGAAAGGAAGGGAAAGGGAAAGATAGAAACACAGATGATGATAGAGAATCAATTGATTGGCTATCCCCTGCATGCCCCACATTGAGGATCAAGCCTGCAACCCAGGCATGTGCCCTGACCAGGAATTGAACCACAACCTTCTGGTTCATGGTTCATAGGTCTAGGCTCAACCACTGAGCCACTGGCTGGGCTAGAGCTGCTCCTTTAATGTCACTATTCTGTCTGCTGACTTAGTCTTGAATTCAGAATCTTTTCATAGGTCAATGCTTTGTCTCCATTATTTGCCTCTATGTCTGACCCCAATCAACCTTTAATGTGTATACAAATCATCTGTTAAATTCCAAACCCTGAGAAAATGCAGATTCTGATTTAGGAGTTCTAAGGTGGGGCCTGAGTTTCTACATTTCTAACACCTCCCAGGTGATGCCAATACTGCTGGATCTGGATCAAATTTTGGATTCATAGCTAGTCTCTAGGGATCATCCGTAGCTCTCCTTAGATGCTACATTGTACTATAAGAGACCTTAAGACTTTGAGGGCTTCCCCATGCAGTCTTTCAATTCTTCTGATCTAACTCAGTAGAGCACATGCTCTGAAATTCAGTTTTCACAACTCCTCCAGTTGGCTACTGCTTAATCATGCCTAGGAATGTTCCAGAGTAAAATGTGCTGGGAAACTGCCTTTTGGTGGAGAATGTAGCTCAGTCACTGGATGAGTCAGAAGCAAGGGGGAAGGATACTTTGAAGTTATAGGCCTAAAGCTGGGATAACAGACACAGGAGTGCCAAGTGAGAAGGAAAGTTAAAGAAGATACCAGTAAGTACTAAAACTGCAGAACAAGTTACAGATTATAGAAAATACCCTGGTTCAAGCTTGGTTCAGATTTCCCAGGAGACAAATTAGGATCGTCAACATGGTGTGGTTGAAGCTCTGATTGAAGTGCTTGCTGGTGACTGAGTTTGCCGACCACTGACCTAGACTATGATGTGAATGTGAATCGTACTTCCTTAAAATGTACAATGTCATCTTTGGTTTCATTCACCTGACTATCAAAGCAATAGACTAATAAGTATACACTTGGGTTATTAAAACTGCAGACATGTTAAAAGAGCATGTGTTCCATCCCTTTGGCCTTGAGTCAATTGCTCCTCATCAAAGAGAGATGATCAATGTAACTTCTTGCCCTGCATGACCTAGGGCTAAAGGCTAGGCTGCCTAAGTAGAGACAAAACTAACATTGTGGTTTAAAATGCTAGATATTTACTTCTCTCATGTAATAATTTTGAAGTGAACTTTGCAGGTGGGTAGACACTCTGTCCTATATGGTGAGTCAGAGATAGTCTGATAGTGGATCTGATACTTTCAACAGGTGACTTCCAAGTAGGTTCCAGCTATTATCTTTCCATTCACTGAAGAGGAAGCTCAGTATCAAGTCAGTCAGAAATCAAACACTTGAATTTGCTCACATTTTATTCATCAGAACTAATCACAAGGCCACAATCAGAGGCAGAGAAACTGTGTTATCACTATCTTAGATGGGGTCTAGGGGTTGGGCATGTCCCAACAACAGCTACCATTATGGATGAAGGGTAGAATATCTTTTTTTTTTCTGGACAGCTAGCAATATCTTTCATATTCTTTAAACATGGGACTGCTTTAATGACCTAAAATTAATAACTTTTCATTTAACTAAAAATTATTGATTAACTGCTATATGGATGAGCACATCTCTTTTTCAAGTTACTGTAGTCTAATTATTCAGAAATGGATAAACTGTCCAAATGATTATATGTTTTTCCCCCCCAATTAGTAGGTTCCCCACCATCCCAGTGTGCCTGGGACAGCCCTAGTTTTCATCTACTATTACAGTGTAATTATTATAGTAAAATACTTTACAATGGTTTGGACAATAAATTCAAGAGTTAGCCTACCCATGAAGCATCAAGAAAATTACTTGGAACCACAATAGACTCTGCTCAGGAAGCTTTGAGGCCAGTCTTGAGAACTAGAATTATAAGCCCCATTCCAAATTTCCAAGGTCTGTGTCAGCCCATAATAATGCATTTGTGTATTTCCTTGATATCCGATGTCAACTAAGAAATAGCAGTTTCTTAAAGATTTCCTGTGTATACACATTGCTCCTTTCCATATATTTTACTGATTTTTCTTAAAATATTGATTTAAATATTGATTAGATATTGATTTATTTATATGCTGATATATTTATCATTCAATAAATGATTGATAAGAGTGCACCTTTTCCATCATTGTTTTCACTCACATCATAGTCTGTGATCTCTCTGTGAGGCATAGGCCAATAAATAAAATTTAGTAAAAGCTGAACTTCAGAAGCTGGATATATGGAAAAGATCTCTGGGTAACTATTTGTGCTTGCAATATGCACTTATTAAAAATGTGGGCATGCCCAGCTGGCATGGCTCAGTGGTTGAGCATCGACCTATGAACCAGGATATTATGATTCAATTCCCAGTCAGAATTCAATGCTTGGGTTGCGATGCTCAATCCCCAGTGTAGGGTGTGCAGGAGGCAGCCGATCAATGACTCTCTCATCATTGATGTTTCTATCTCTCTCTCCTTCTTCTTTCCTTTCTGAAATCAATAAAAATATATTTTTAAAAAATTCAGGCAGAAGATATAAAAGCCTGAAGTTTTTTCATAAAATGCTTATCACTTATACTATGTATCTTGATGATTTACTATTTATTACTATAAAAGTCTTTGGGCATGACCACCATTTGACTTTTTAAAAGATTTGGTATCTTAAATGTTAATTTTTCCCTCTCACCTATACTAATAAAAGGGTAATATGCTAATTAGACCGGGAGACCTTCCAGACATCCTTCCAGACAAAGCCATGATGGCGGGGCTGAGGCAGAGGTGGTTAGGGGCAATCAGGCCAGTAGGGGAGGGCAGTTGGGGGTGAGCAGGCTGGCAGAGGGGGCCGTTGGGGGCGAGCAGGCCGGCAGGCAGAGTGGTTAGGGGTGACCAGGCATGCAGGCAGGTGAGCAGTTAGGAGCCAGAGATCCTGGATTGCAAGAGGGATGTCCAACTGCCAGTTTAGGCCCGATCTCTGGGCCTAAACTGGCAGTTGGACATCCCCCGAGGGGTCCCAGATTGGAGAGGGTGCAGGCCAGGCTGAGGGACACGCCCTCCCTGCCCCCCCATGCACGGATTTCATGCACCGGGCCACTAGTTGTTCAATAAATGGCATTTTGTAAAAAGTGCTGAAATATTGGTTGATGGACATATGTCTATTCAGCATTAAAAAAAAGGAGCCACACTTTTTAAAGCACATAAAATTATTTATCTTAAAATTTCAAGTATATAAAACTAAAGGAGACTTAATTTAAAAATAGATCCATTGCTGGTAGTAGTCTGTAATAATCTGAATTTGAATTACAAATCATGATCTTCTTATATGATATAATCTCATGTTAAACTCAGGGGGAAAAACAATATCTTGTCACTGTCAGAAAAACTAATCGACAAGGGAGAGTTGGAATGAAGCCAAAGTTGAGTTATTTTGCTCTATTAATAAAAATAGATCCCCACCAAAATGTTCATATTTTCTCCCCAGGTCCAATGATTAACACTCACACTTCAGAAATATATTCCTAGAGAAAATTTATTTTCTATCAAAAGGTGCCTTCTTTTATAGGAGGATGCTTTCGTGGCAAAGTAAATTCATCATCCTGAAAGATGTTAGTATATCGAAGTTAGGATGATTTATTCACCTTTTGCAATTCAAACTTTGGAGTAACCTAAGTAAAATATCCATCACCACCCTGTTTGTACTCAGCACTGGCGGCACAGAATTGCTTTGAATATTATTTCTGGTTTCCTGCCAGAGCCAGGTGTTGGTATGCACAGAAATGGGAGCACAAGATTAAAGAACATGTGGACACAAATGAGTCCCAGGAACTTCAAAGTACATTTGTGCATTAGATTCTTGATAGCACAATGCAGCATAGTCATTTGACAGGTAGGTATTTGCTATTTGGCCCAGGCTCCGAGAAAGTTCTAAAATGTACATTTCGTTGAATTTATGGGCAGGCTCTACCTTTCACTTTAAATCTGAGTGTATCACGGTGATTGCTCTGATTCATCAAAAGAGTAATTTCCATAAGTGAATTCACATGTGCATGTCTGAAGCCCCTTACCTATTTTATTCTCCAGCATGCTTCCATGCTGCCTGCCTCTCCAGAGTTTCACCTTCTCTCACAGTCAAAGGTCATGCTTGTCTGTCACTTTCTTGCATAATCCCTTACTTTGGAGAATTGAGTAGGGACACCTGAGTCCTACCTGCTGCAGGAAATTGTTTTCCATAATGGCACAACCCAGAGATATGCTGTCTTCATAATTTAAAATGATTGCACTGTCTTTGAAATAGTCTGGTAACCCCAAAAGAATGCTAAATACAGGAGTAAAGTTTAATTGGTCAAATTAAAATTTTAACACTTAAAATACTATAACAATTTGAAGGGATTTGTGTGCAGTACACTGATATCAACTTGGTTCATGTGTGTGTGTGTGTTTTGCGGGGGGGGGGAGGGGGGTAAGTGTTACTGACTCTGCTAGTGCACCACTTATAAAACTTAAAACTGGAAACAAAGCCTTCTTATGAGATCAGAAAAAATTTAAAAAAATGATCCCAGAGGCATTATCGAGTTTTCCACTCATTTAGTAGTTATTTACTGATCGCTATTACTAGTATGTGGTGAGTACTCTTCTAAGCACTGTGGATACAATAGTGAACCCAACAGGCATGGTTCCTGCTTTCCCGGAGCTTCTAGTCAAGAGGTAGGAGACAATCAAGATCATTTGAAAGTTATAAATGGTACAATGAAGGAAAAAAGAAACAGTATGTGACTTGGGAAGGAGAAGTTTCTAGAAGTTATTAGAGATAGGGTGGCCTGGGAAGAACTCTGAAGAGCTGATGCTTAGAAAAGAAGCATCCAGTTGAATAAAGAGCCAGGAATGTGCTCCAGCAGCAGAGGGTAGTGGAACCAAAAGGTTGTACCTGTATTGAGAAAAGGGGCAGTGAAGTGAGGGAAATTGGGAAGTGAGGCAGTGCCCAGATTATGTAGATCCCTGTAGGCTGAAGTTAGGTTCCAGGTTGGGTCCCCTGGACACAGTTTCTAAGACAAAAATTAGTATGCGGACATTTATTAGGCGTGCTATCAGGATCACCTTTGAAAGACAGGGATGACTGAGGGCGGGCAAAAGGAGATGATGAGCTGCTCTGTAGTTCTAACAAAGGTGCCAGCCAACCCCGTGGAAGCTCTAGAGCTGGAAAGGCCCTTTAGAGTTGTCCCAAGTGACAGTGCAACATGCGTCAGTTACTGGATATGGACCGCTGCTCCTGAAAGAAGAGGTGACCTTGGAGGCAGCAGTTTGCTTCAGCCACAGCAATCCACAAGGAAGGCTGATGATACCTGAGGGCTGGCTGGCAGCATTCCCAGCATCTAGTGAAATAAGTCCTTTGTTCCTGAAGGGAGATTGGGGCATATGGATTTTATTCCTAGCACAATGGGAAGCCACTGAAGAGTTTTCAGAATGAGATGGTGTTGTCTGATTTACATTTTCATAGGATTACTCTGCCTGCTTTTTGAAGAATATAGAATGCAATAGTGAAATCAGAAAAACAAAGTATAATATTTATGTAAAAGAAAAAGGCTCAATCAGATTTGCCCAATGTTGTTTCATCTTGATGACTGAAAAATCATGGGAAAACATTATAATTTAGATTTAGTGATATCAGGCCTAATAAGAGTGCTAATATAACTTTGTTGAATGTTTTTTTAATCTGCCTTTTCTGAGAATTGTTGAAATGAGAAGCTATTCAAAACTGTGGTTTGAATGAATGCATGAGTAAGACTGTATGTATATTCGTGTGTGTGTATGTGTGTGTGTGTGTGTGTGTGTGTGTGAGGGAGTGGAGAGAGTTGATTTTCTTTCTTTCTTATAAGGTTAACTTGAATTTTTGGCTTTAAATATCTTCCCCTTCAAACTTTTGGATTTGGATTCTCACTTAAGAGGCATGTAATGGATTATACATGATATATCCTCTCCTCACCATGTGCCATTAATTTTATATCTTGGAAAGAAATCTCAACATACTCATCGAACTGGCAACCTAGCAGAGTTTGTGCTCAGCTTACCTCAATTCCATGAGAAATAAATGCTCATTGTTTGATTAACCTACTGGTAAAAGAGAGGATAGTACGACTATCCTTTCTAATAAAAGAGTAATATGCAAATTAACCATCACTCCGCTACACCCACAAGCTATGCCCACCAGCCAATCAGGAGCAGATATGCAAATAAACCCAACCAAGATGGCTACGGCCACAGAAAGCAGGAAGGAGGCTTGGGTTTCCCTGGCAATGGAGGAAGCCAAGCTTTTCGTCTACCTTTGCCGGCCTAGAGCAGGAGGCTAGGGTTGCCCGTGGTGATGGAGTAAGCCAAGCTTTCCGCATACCCTGGCCGGCCCAGGCCTCGCTTAAGGCTACAAAGTTTCAATGATAGAAGATACATAAGTCCAAACAGAAATGGCGGCAGCCACAGAGCTGGAAAGAGCAGGAGGCTAGGGTTACCCCCGGTGATGGAGGAAGCCAAGCTTTCTGCACACCCTGGCCGGCCCAGGCCTCACTTAAGGCTACAAAGTTTCAATTATAGAAGATACATAAATCCCAAGAGAAATGGCTGCTGCCACGGAGCAAGCAGAAGGCTTGGCTCCACTCCAGGCTCAATTGTAGAAGATAAATATACCCCAGATACCAGGGCCTCCGCTTGGGTCGCCAGGGGGCGTGACCAGCCTGCAAACCACCACAGGCCCCTTGCCAGGCCGCCCCACGCCCCAAGGGAACCCCTACCTTGATCCGGGACACCCTTCAGGGCAAACCAGCTGGCCCCACCCGTGCACCAGACCTCTATCCTATCTAATAAAAGAGAAATATGCAGATTGACCATCACTCCAACACACAAGATGGCTGCCCCCATGTGGTCAAAGATCCTGCCCCCATGTGGACACAAGATGGCCACCACAAGATGGCCAGCAGGGGAGGGCAGTTAGGGGTGACCAGGCCGGCAGAAGAGGGAAGTTGGGGGCGACCAGGCCTGCAAGGGAGCAGTTAGACATCAATCAGGCTGGCAGGGGAGTGGTTAGGTGGTGATCAGGCTGGCAGGCAGAAGCGGTTAGGGGCAATCAGGAAGGCAGGCAGGCGAGCAGTTGGAAGCCAGCAGTCCTGGATTGTGAGAGGGATGTCCGACTGCCCATTTAGGAACTGGCAGTAGGATATCCCTCAAGGGGTCCTAGATTGGAGAGGGTGCAGGCTGGGCTGAGGGACACCCCCCGCCATGTACAAATTTTGTGCACCGGGCCTCTAGTACAACTATAAAGTAGAAACAAAAGATATCTTTATGGTGATGGAATAGTGTTGTGTGTTGATTCTGAAGGAATTACACTAATGTACACTTGCAATAAACTGACATTAAACTATATTCATTTATTGTTCCAAAGTTAATCACCTGGTTTTGATATTACACCATGGTTACATGAAATAGAACCAGTGGGAGAAACTGAATAATGGGTGCATAGAATCTCTCTGTATTATCTTTCCAACTTCCTTTGGATTTATAATTATTTCAAAAAACAAACAAACACACAAAACACTAAAAAAAACCCTCTCTGCTCTGTGTGATAAATACCCTAAAGATGCCACTGCACACTGGATCACTGCAGCTATATTGAGGACCTGGGACCCTCTGTTTCACTCAGATTTCACCCTGAGCTCCAGATCACATAGACTGGTCTATGGGCACCCAACATTCAACACATCTAGTATTCATCCTCTTCCCCAAAGCAACTACACTTTCAGTATTCAGTCTGTTTCATTTGCTGAAATTCTTAAAGTTCTCAAAATGTTCTTCACTCTTTGAGCTCATATTGTTTCTATATCTGAAGTGATCTCTGATTTTTCTGTGGCAGACCCCTACTCATCTTTCCAAACTAGCTTAAACACCTCTTCTTTCATGAAAGCACAAATGAATGCTTCTGCATCTATACTCTCATAGAAGTGTGGGGAGTTACATACAGTATTATTGAACTGTAGCTCAATTACTTGTATGCATGCCTGTCTTCCACATTAAGTTGTAAGAATCTCTCAAATTATTTTAAATTATGTATTGTGCTTGCAATGCAGAAGGGATAAATATATTTTTCTTAAATGAAAAAAATAAAGAATAAATTAAATTATTGATCTAGCCCAGTGATTTTCAACTTGTGTGCCATGCACAAGAGGCACACTGGTGTGCCGCAAGAATTTTTAAAACATTCAATACCTGAGTATTTAGTCAGGGGCACTGTCTTCTTTTTTACCTTAGATAGTCAAATAAAAAAAAATGACAACATACAACACAACGATAGCAATCCAGTGTGAATGAATCAAAAGTATACCTATACTTTTGTCAGATCAGCAAAAAGCATAATATATTTATGGTTTGCTGCAAAATTTTAGTAATTAGTTAATGTGTGCCATGAGATGAAAGAGGTTGAAAATTGTTGATCTAGCCTATACAATTGCCATTGTTAAGCACAAAATGGATTTCATATAAAATATTTGTTATATATATTTTACTTTTTTAAAACACTGTTAAGTACTTACCTTGTTTGATTCTCACAATATCTATTCTAATTAGCTAGCAGAGATATTATTATCCTAATTTAAGAGCTAAAGAAATGAGAGAGGTGTGATATGATTTGCCTGAGAACCATGGTTAATATAGAGGAAGAGTAAAGATTATAACCCACATCTGATTTACACATATAGTCATACCTGGTATCCACAGAAGATTGGTCCAAGGATAACAAAATCTACCCATGGATGCTCAAGTCCCTTATATAAAATGTCATCGCATTTGCATGCGCATCCTCCTGTATACCTTAAATCATCCCCAGCTTACTTATAAAACCTAGTACAATGTAAATGCTATATAAATAGTTGTTATACTGTATTATTTAGGGAACAATTACAAGAAAAATTCTGTACATGTACAGTACAGATGCAATCATCATAGGTCTAAATACTTAACACATGTCAACCACAATGGAACTGTTTGTGTGTTTTTTTAACCGTTTTCCACAGATTCAGAATGTGTGGATTTGGAAGGCCAACTGTACTATTATTGCTATCTCAAGTTGAATACCAGCCCACCTTTTATATAACCTATGTAGCTAATTTAAAAGTAGTGTGTTTATACTTTATTTTCTGAAGCATCTGATTAAATAGTTCTCAAAAGAAATCCACATTAAGTAGGTCTGCATTCTTGGACATCTTGTCAAATGAGACACAAAATGTAATGTTTCTGATCAGTCATTCAGCCTATATATATATATTTTTTTTCATTTTAGCTCTGCTTCTTTGGGCTTATATTTCAGATGATAGGAGCACTTAATATGACAAGGTATGGCATGTAGCGTTTTGCTTTTTTAAGGGTTTTATGACCAATAGGAGAGATTAACATTCTTGTGAAGGTACACCTCTGAAATGCAAAGTCTCTGACATCTGTTTCCTTCATTTAGTTGGATCTTTTAAAATCAGCTTATCTCTCTTGGCTCCTTGAGCCTGAAATTGAAAACACTGCTTTGATTTATGTATGTTGCCATGATTCATGTGCTGTTACAATGAATATCAGATGGTTTTATGTTTTTGCAAGGGCAATAACCCAAACAGGTAGATTTTATCTTATCATCTGAAAACCAAGATGCTAAGAAATGGCTATCAAATAATGTTGCTTAATTTCTTTAACTACCTCAATATTTTAAAGACCTGGCCTTCATGAAAATTAATTTAATTTGAGCTGTAAGACATACATCCAGCACATATTTACTCAGTACTTGAACATAGACATAGGGAGCTTGGTAGGCCTTTTACCAAGGAAGTTAGACAAAAATACAGATAAATTCCATTTTAAAGGAAAGCAGATGACTGGAGGAAAAGGTACCACCAAAGAGAAGGATATACTTAGATAGTGCAAACTATGATTGACTTGTGTGACAGCAAGAATCCCTCAGGAGAGAAATAATAATCAAGTGAATACAAAACATTAGGTAAATGGCCTAGAGCAACTCTTGTAAGATACAGTCACAGGAAATTTCAATGATGAATCACATTGAAATATACAGAGATTGCTGATAAATCTTAATTTCCAAGCTTGTTCATGTTTCTTGTAGATGAGTGACTTGATGACATGAAGTCAGAAAGCATCAGACACCACAATGTCCCTTAATTCAGTGTTCTAATAGCAAATGTGCTCCTGCTTCATTTGACTAGTGAATAACAGATGAAACAGATTCAGCCAACTAATATTACTTATTACTTTTATTTAATGGATGCCATATCTGAGGTCAGGATGGCATGTGTGTGACCTATGATGATGCATCTATACTGAACATGTACAGATTTTGGGGAGTAGCTAAATAGGTGTATGTTTTGTTTTTGCATCCTTAGGTGACAAATACCAAAAGTCTTATTAAGTTATATTAAGATTTTTATATTTGCTTATGTTATGTGGCAGGTGAACCTAAATTAGTGAACATGAAACTCTGCAGGAGGAGCTTTCCAGGTGAAACATGTGGCTCCACTAATTCTTCAACTCAAAAATCTGCAACTCTTTGAACTAACATTGCCATACTTTTTCTGAATGTTACTATTCACTAGATATGAGGCTCATTGACATGGAATACATCTTTCCCACCAAGATTGAGGGGCCTTGAGACTGAGTTACAGCATGACTTGATTGAATCTTTGAGGGACCTTAATAAATAAGCCCTCTAACCCTCCTTCAAAGTTCTTCCAGAAGAATTATTATATGGTGTTAGGGGTGTGGGGCCGGGGCAAGATGGGGGGTGGGTATGATTGTGGGATGAACAAAGGAAAGGAGGAATGATGTAGAAGAAAGTAGAAGTAGCCACATTCTCAGCCTTATACATCTACTCAGAAACTTCTGAAAATGGAAGAAGTTCTGCAGTTTCAAAATTAGCATAATTATAAACTTGAGCTAGTAGTTTGACACCAAAGCTCTTAACATTATGGTGCAAAATATCTAAATATAAACTGTAAAAATCTGCTTAATTTAGAATAGTGGATCTAAATCAATCCAAATATTTGTATTGAAATAAATGTATTAAACTGGATATTTTGATACCCAAATATTTGCTTTGTATATTTGCTATTACCTAGAGCTTCACTTGCATTGCCTATATTTATCTACACTTCATTCAGATTTCTTGAAATAGTGTTTATACTGCTTTTATTATTAAAGTGTGTTTTTGGTAGGATTACAATAAATAATTTTTAAAATGAGACATCATAATAATTTCTTACAGAGATGATTCATAGTATAAATTCTGCATGCTTTATTTCCCACCATCAATATCAGAAGGTACTAATGGAAAAGGTTGAAAGTATGTTTTCTGAATATTATTTCAAGTTACCTGAAATATATTCTACTCTCATTTTTTATATATAGTGATAAAACCAAAGAATCATAATTTTTGACTTCACAAAATGTTGCACAAAACACTGAAATACAACAGATAATGGAGGAGTCTTCATTTTAAAGAAATAATAAACTATTTTCTGAAATTTGATGTGGATTTGAGCAATGTACAATGAGGAAGTTATTGATTTTTATTTATTTAAAGTATTGCAATGATTAAAAAGTGTGGGCAGAGGGCATATATTTGAGCAGATACATTACCTAATGATATCTATTTTACTGAAACCCATTTTCATTGGTACTAGGAAAAGTATAATAGAAAAGGAAGAATGATTGGAATGTCTGATCAAATCCTCTCTGAATTACTCCATCAAACATGCAGAAAATCTATTATTGTACAGATCTTAAAGTGAACCTGACTTCAATTACTGCTTTAATACCCAATCTCTTTGAATATCATTATTTTCCAAAATATTTAGAGGTAGATATAAATGAAAACTAATTTACTCTGAGCATCCAAACCATTTAATCATCTAGACCACATAGAAACAAATAATGTTCTTGGGGCTGGGAGATCAAAGAAATTGTTCAACTTATTTTTCTACTCATGATTATTTAGAAAGAACTATTGGGTAGAAGATTAAGTACGAACATACAATTCAATAAACATTTCTGAGATGAATGTTAATCTACAGTGTTCAAACCAGCCTAATATTAATTCAACTTCTGTCTATACCTAAACTGTGACCTAGATTGATGAATTTGGATCTCAATTCCTACAGAAAGACCACCTTTTAAAAAGAGAGGCCCCGTTGGTGGTATCTGTCTGCACTAGAAAGGGACCCCTGTGTCCAGTGTTACAAATATATTGGTAATAATATAGTGATAAATATAGTAATAAAATCTAACTAAAGTAATATGATGATATTAACAGCATATGTACTGTATATTGTGGTTTACTAAGCACTAGTCTGTTATTTTGTTTCATTCTCACCATTAGAATTCATGCATATGTACTTTATTTTCCATCACTAATAACAGGGTTTGCTGCTAAAATTAGTTCTCTACATAGCATCTATGATGATACAGAAAGCTTGCAGTTGATATGAATATTTCTACTTCATAGTCCCATAGAAACTGGGACTGTGAAAATGAGGCAGCTGGCCAAGGCCATTTTTGTATCAAGTACTGCAGTGACATTAGCTGTGTGGAGGATCATTCTTTTGCTTCCAGCCAAGCTGTAGCTCACAGCCTTCCAGATGTCAATGGCTGGCACATATTTTGTTTGTGCTTAGGTCTTAAACACTTTCTACAAAACAATCTCAAAAGCGTTCTTTAGGAAATACAATTTAGGGGAATTAGCATGAGGATACAAATAAACATTTGAAGCTATGTTTATTTTATTTTTGTGTAAGAACAAACATTTTACTGTTACTAATTTCAATGTTAAAAGTATACACAAATTTATGAAAGTAAAGCACTCTAATAGCATAAATTTATCTTCATTTTCCAATAATGAAGACCTGCTTGTAATTGCCTATATGAGGAATGCAAATGTCCTATGATGCATTTAATCAGTCAGCCTACAGTTTAATCAAATAATAACTAGTTTATTTTCAATTAAATAGGTTAATTTCACTTTTATTTTTTGAGTTAATCTGTTTTTAATGTAGTGACCTAAGGTGAATGTAGTGTCCACATGAAAGTAAGGTTTAATGACTAATCCTCATAAGCAATTATGTAATTTTGCAGCATGAGCTATGTCATCAGTTTTAACCAGCTATGTAACAGTTATAAAGCCATTGAAATCAAAGCAGTAAGAGCTTGCATGGCCATCCCTAGTTAGATGGAGTCAGTCAATAGTAAGTGTCAAGAGCTTCTGGAATGTACATTCAACTAATAACTAGGAAAATAACACAATCATTTTTAAAACTCTTATGTCAATTATTGTTTTTAAACTTTTATTCAGTTCTCAGTTATATTCTGGTTCACTTTACCTGCAGAGCGTTTTGCTAAGTGGAATAAGCCAGTCAGAGAAGGACAAGTACCATATGATTTCACACATATGTGGAATCTAATGAACAAAATAAACTAACATACAAAATATAAATAGAGTCATAGATAGACTGACAGCTGTCAGAGGGGAGCGGGAGATTATGCCCAAAAAAACCACAAAATAACCCACCCCAAAACAAACAAACAAACAAAAAAACCTCATACCTCATAGACACAGACATCAGCATGATCCTTGCCAGAGGGGACGGAAAGTGGATGGAAGTAAAAGAGAGTATAGGAGAGCTAAATGGTGATGGAAAGAGGCTTGACTTGGGGTTGTGAATACACAATGCAACATATAGTTGATGTATTATAGAATTGTGTACCTGAAACCTATATAATTTTATTAACCAATCTCACCCCAATAAATTTAATTTAAAAATAAAACCAGTTGAATTTTCATTCTAGAAAGATGATTGAAAACCAGTAATGCACTCAAAGAGGATGTGTTGGATAGATGGATGGATGGATGAATGGATGAATTCCTGATCAATCATTATAAGAATCTTTAATTCTGCAAAGGGAAACTAAAGAAACAAGTGTTATATAAAGCATTTTATATGAAAGCAACACAACTTTCCTTTCAACAGAAAGAAAGAGCAGGTTGGACTGGAAGAGAACAAAATTCCTGAAGAATGGCTAAGCATAACAAAAACTCATTGATTAAAGCCCAGCTGCAAATCTATATCATGACCATTACACCTTGGTCTTGTAAATTATTATTATATAACCCCCTTTTCCTCCCAAATGATAATACCCCAGCATTCTGCAGTCACAGAGATAGGAGATCAGAGACTTTCACATTGTCAAGTAGAACGGTGTGCACATATTTTAAACTATACCTCTTGCTTTGTCTAGTTGCCTTACTAGCTTCAGCTAAGCTTTCTCTTGAGCTATTTTCCTCCGATAGACCACTATGTTCTTACAGCAGCCACTACACTGTAACCTGGTGCACTCGCAGTTGTACACGGGAGTTCAGGATCAGTTACATACTTTGTGGGTCCCAGGTTGCATGCCCAGGAAGCCAGCCTTGGTAGAAGTCACTACCTAAGAGTTGCGATACTCCCATTTTCTGATCAGAGAGCCCTAATTCAGGCATTTGTAACCACTGGAGCTCATATCACACTGGGGGAAATGTGTATGTGCTTAAGGAAGGAAGGAGGTTATTCGTTCAACCCACAGAGTCATATCTGCTTGACCAGATCTATGCTGCCCTTTTGATTTCAAGAAGTTACCATTATTCCTCAAAATACGAATGGCAGACATTTTATTTACCCCCTACTATGTAAAGAATTGTGTACATAGTGGTGTTTAGACCTAATTTTATGTCAAGAAATTTTGAATAAAGAAGGAAATCACCCTGGTCTGATAGCTCAGTTGGTTAAAGCATCATCCCGATATGCCAAGGTTGTAGGTTTAATCTCTGGTCAGAGCACAGGGCACAAGCAATCAATGAATGCATAAACAAGTGGAACAACAAATCTCTCTCTCTCTCTCCCTCTTTCTCTCCCTCTCTCTCTCTCCTAACAAGGTCTTCATTGACACTTGTCAGGATTATTAAACAGCCTTTGAACAGGTTTCCTTTGATTCTCCCTCCACTTGGCCATTAGGTGTGGCCCCACATGATTCAGTTCTAGTTCTCACTCTTCAGGCAAAATCTCTTCATTGAGTTTCAAATGCATTTTGAAATTCAATCTAACTAAAATTGCTATTACCATCTTCTCTCCAACCTCCTCCAAAATTTCTTAAAGAAAAATGGAGTCTTGGCCTGGCAGTCACATAATTCCATCATCTAAATGCAAGCAGTATTTTAAATTTTGTCTTTCATTACAAGCTTCCAGCTAGCCCCTTGGGCACATGAAACTGAGTGTTCTTCTTCTTCCCTCCAAATCACTTAGTGTCTGCCCATCCTCCACCTTTGTTGATGCTCATAACCTGAGAAGTCTTTCTTCCATGTCTTTGCTGCCTTTGCTGGTCTTGGAAAAATCTCTTCTAATTTTTCTTGCTGTGTACATATTTAAGTGTTTTACATATTTGAGTTTATTTTATAAAATACTTTCATATTCAATTTAATTCTTTGAAATCTAAATATTTTATTTATAAAGCAGCTAATATAGCATTGTAGTGGTCACAGACACCAACACTATATGGAATGTTTCAGAAAATTTTTAAATAATTACTTCCAAAGATGAGAAAATTTTTATGAAGATATCTACTCCTATGGTTTAGTATGTGAATACTGTTTGCTACCAACTGAGGGATTGGGAAAAATTGTACTATAATTCTCCATAACACCAGAAGAAGGGCCTCCTATAACTTGCAATAAGAAGACATTCATTCAGCCATTAATTTATTCTCTAAGAAAAATCTTGTAGACTTTAGAGATACAGGAATGACCAGATTCACATGTGTACTATCAGGGTGCTTATATTCCAGTTAAGGATATGCAAAAATACATGAACACCAAAAATGGGATGGAGTAATTTCAGATTTTTTAAATTGGATATCTAATACTCTAGGTACTAAAAAATAATCTTATCTAATAAAAGAGTAATATGCAAATTAACCATTACTCCACTATACCCACCAGCCACGCCCACCAGCCACGTCCATCAGCCAATCAGGAGAAAGTATGCAAATTAACCCAACCAAGATGGCTATGGCCATGGAGAGAGCAGGAGGGAGGCTTGGGTTTCCCCGGCGATGGAGGAAGCCAAGCTTTCCTCACACTCTGGCCGGCCCAGGCCTCCACTTAAGGCTACAAAGTTTCAAGTATAGAAGGTAAATAAAGCCCAACAGAAATGGCGGCAGCCACGGAGCTGGAGAGAGCAGGAGGCTAGGGTTGCCCGCGGCAATAGAGGAAGCCACGCTTCTGAAGCCCTGGCCTGCTTTGGCCTCCGCTTAAGCCTACAAAGTTTCAATTATAGAAGATACATAAATCCCAACAGAAATGGCTGCCACCACGGAGCGAGCAGAAGGCTTGGCTCCACTCCAGGCTACAAAGTTTCAATTGTAGAAGATAAATAAACCCCAGATACCAGGGCCTCCGCTTGGGTCACCAGGGGGCGTGGCCAGCCTGCAAACCACCACAGGCCCCTTGCCCAGGCTGCCCCACACCCCAAGGAAACCCCCACCCTGATCCGGGACACCCTTCAGGGCAAACCAGCTGGCCCCCACCTGTGCACCAGGCCTCTATCCTATCTAATAAAAGAGTAATATGCAGATTGACCATCACTCCAACACACAAGATGGCTGCCCCCATATGGTCAAAGATGATTGACCCCATGTGGACACAAGATGGCCACCACAAGATGGCCAGCAGGGGAGGGCAGTTTGGAGGGACCAACCCTGCAAGGGAAGGCAGTTGGGGGTGGTCAAGCCTGCAGGGAAGGCAGTTAGGGGTGACCAGGCCAGCAGAGTAGGGAAGTTGGGGCAAACAGGCTGGCAGGGGAGCAGTTAGGCATCAATCAGGCTGGCAGGGGAGTGGTTAGGGGCAATCAGGAAGGCAGGCAGGCAAGCAGTTGGGAGCCAGCAGTCCTGGATTGTGGGAGGGATGTCCGACTGCCCGTTTAGGCCCGATCCCACCGGGAACGAGCCTAAATGGGCAGTCAGACATCCCTCGAGGGGTCCCAGATTGGAGAGGGTGCAGGCTGTGCTGAGGGACATGCTCCCCCCCCCGCCCCCCCCCCCCCGTGCATGAATTTCATGCACCGGGCCTCAAGTTTGAACATAATCTAAAAGAACTGTGAGTGCAAATCAAGGACCACTACTTAGTAGAATGATCGCAGTTGGACTGATTACTTGATCCCACAAAATTTAGTTTCCCATCTGAAAAGTGAGTTTCTTAGAAAGAACAAAGGATACAATATTCTTAGCAAAGTATCATGCACATAGGAAACCACATAAATTGTGTTAACTATTGTAATAATAATAATAATAATAATAATAATAATAATATTTATTGTTATTGTCATCTTTAGCAGATGCTGGCTCCACAGTGAGAAATCTCACTGGAGAATAGGTTTCCATGCTCATAGATTCATAATTTTAACTGTTTTCTCTGAAAACAAAATAATGCATTGTCAATGCATTATTCCTTACATGTACAGTGACAAATGTTGTTTCACTTGACATTCATTGCCTCCTTCTAGTTTATTTATAAAGGCCATGTTTATATATGATACAAGTACAGATTAGAAAAATGTAATATCTTGCTCAAGGTTACATGGCAAGTACTGCAAACTTTGTCCTATATTATTTTAAGCATAAATGATTCTGACCTCAGGCTTTTTCCTACAGGCAGGGCAATCCTGAGTAGAAATGAACCATAAGTTATTTTAAAAATGTGAATACAAACTCCTCACGAGTATGGCTGTGTGGCCTTGCTCCTTACAGCTCTCCATATTATTAAACACACACACAACAGATAAGCTGAGAGTGTGAAAAATGCAGCAGCAGGAGTGACTTAATATATCCCATATCAAGGATATCTTGACGATTCCACTATAAAAGCTTTTATTGGCTTTTTAATATACTAGTAACTTGTAACACTTTTATTAATTATTTCAACATCTGTGGATGCCTATTTTGTGAAAAAATTCCATTTATGACTCTGGGAAACAAAGAATTTGCACGGGCATTACTTAAGAAGAACTAATTTAAGAAAGCTCCCCAAAGCATCTCCCCAATTTCTCCTCTGAATCAGTGGCCGTTTGCTTAATTTGGCCAGAGGAAATAGAATTGGGAAGAGGTAGAGGAGAGATTGTGGAATAGAAACTGTGTGTTTGCTCACATAAGACCCCTCCACTCCCCTTATCTTTTGTCTGCCTCTCAAACAAAAGCAAATGATTACATTCTCAGCCTCCCTTGCAGCTAGCTATGAGTTGTCAGGTTCTGCCCACTGTCTGCCAATAACTTCTTTTCTTTTTTTCTTCTTCTACATAGAATGAACAGATGATGTCTGAAGGAGCCATTGTAGAAATGGCACAGCAGGAAAATAGGAAGTAGTCCAAGCACTGTCTATCTCAGGACCTCTTGTATGAAATAAATACACTACCAAGTATTGGAGTTACTGACAAGCAGCTTTCTGTTATTTTCAGGGATCTGAAATAGTCAGATAAGAGACCACTGGACTCTTAAAACTGTGGTGTACAGATGCCATGATTTATACTTGGGTTTAGTGGGAGAAACACATGATAGATATTTTTGGTAAGCATTTAAAGACTATGTATTAGAAACATGAAGATAGATTGAACTCTCATAATATATGCTCAATAAGCAGATTTTTTTTACTGCCTAAAATAAATATTTCTCCTCTTCTGGAGTGGAGTAATGATAAATCAAGAACAAAGTGTTAATTACCTCTTCTTCCATAATAGAATATGTCCTTCAGTAACATTTAATAGAAGAAAAATTAGAAAAAGAAAACATATATGTGAAGCCAGATGTCATCATCACAAATGACAGTTCCAACAAAAGGAAGTATGCTTTTTGGAAAAAAAAAACCAACAAGAACAAACAAACAAACAAACAAAAAACAACCTTAAAGCTGGCTGGGAACCTGGAAAACTGGGCTCCTTTTTTCTCTTTTGAGCTCCACTAATTCCTTTTCAAGTCAGTTATTTTTGCTTGAATTAAAAAAATATATTTTGAATGTTATTAATGGTACTTGCTTTCTCTTAAGTTGTTCTTTTTTAAAAAAATATATATATTTTATTGATTTTTTACAGACAGGAAGGGAGAGGGATAGAGAGTTAGAAACATCGATGAGAGAGAAACATCGATGAGCTGCCTCCTGCACACCTCCTACTGGGGATGTGCCCGCAACCAAGGTACATGCCCTTGACCGGAATCGAACCTGAGAACCTTCAGTCCGCAGGCTGACACTCCATCCACTGAGCCAAACCGGCCAGGGCTTAAGTCCTGTTCTTAAGAGGAAAAACGTATGTAAGCACTTTGTGTATCTTTGAAGGGGAATAGTTTTCAAGTGTCATAGATATATGCACCATTAGTATTATGTTTCCACATATATTTAGAAAAGATAACACTCTGCCTGCTGTCAAAATAGATTAGAACATTGACCAATCATCACACTGACATTTAGCAAAAATGAAATTTAGTCTTTTTCCAATCCAGTCATGGTCAAAGATCCTTTTGCTTTGCATGATAAAACCATTTGGTAATTTTAATCAGGGATTTTGCTGTAACTATTGTCAATGGGCCTGTCAAAATAGTCTTTGGTACTTTTGTTATTTAGCTAAAATTTTAGAGATGAAAGATCACTAAATATTAGAAGTAGAACTATAATAAACATGTAGAATTTATTGAAAGTTCATCATTTCCTACCTCCTCTTCCAAACTTGGTCTTATTCAGTGTTTTCTGTCTCAGAAAAGGGTACCATTATTCATTCAGTCTGCAAACCAGCAAATGTAATAATGACAATAACGCCATCATTAATATGTGTGGAGAGATTTTAAGTTTTTAAGTGAATGGAGGATGGGTCAACTATGTAGAAAAGAGTATTCAGTTTTGAAGTCAAGAAATCTGGATTTGAGTCATTATCTGACATTCATTATTTATGCCATCTTGGGCGAGGTAGAGTAAAATGATTTTATTGGGCATCTATCATGTGATAGACATGTTCATAGACCTACTATTAACTTACTTAATCCTCTCTTACTGTGTAAGTTCACATCCTCCTATTGTGTAAGTTCGAGATCTTCATTACCTCATTTTGCTGACAAGAAAAGAAGAAAAGTGAATTATAAGTTCACACAGCTCAGAAAATGAGGCTCTCATACAAGACTATAACTCAAAAATCTAAGCTTTATTTTTTAACTGATGTCTCATAAGATGCTTGAGATTTAAAATCTATACTTCATTGTGGGTAAAATGGGCAGGAAAATGATGCCTTTATAAGAGGATTGTTGTGACATTAATTTAGGAAATGAGGTGAGGCAATCAGTAGTGACAGAAATTTATTATTGTTCAATAAATTTTAGGATTAAATTAACAAGTAGAATTAATGAGTATTGGTAGAATTGTCTAAATTCAATTGCAAAGTACTGTTTACCAAATAATTGTTTAAAATTTGGTGCTATTTGTTCCATTACCACAATACTGTAAGTACATTAAATATATACATAATATATACATATGTTTAAAATTATACAAATAATCTTGAAAGTTACGTTTTGAAGTTTCTATTCAATACTGGTCATAGAATAAAAATATGCACTTAAAATATAAATAAGACAATTTTAGGTCATTTTAAAGATTTTGGAGCTTTTTTCCATTTTTTTCCTCAACCATAATCCAAAATTATGAGGCAATTCATCTGTCAAATGAAGACCTAATATGATCTTCTGTGTTGGACAAATGGGCACTCTAATATTTCTAAAATTGTTTGGAACTAACAGGCAAAAAGATTCGAGTAGGGGAAAAAGTAATATTTTGACTGTGGAAACACCAATAATCTGAGATATTAATTATTAATATAAATTACTATAATTCCCCATTCATATTAAATATTTTCCCTTTTACTTATGTTGCAGGTAAAATATGGAACCAGATCAAGAGTTTTTGTCTAATATTAGCAGTATGAAAATGTCGCTAATAACAATATAACTTGCCATTGCAAATATCACATTTCTATACGTTATAACACTTTAAATAAGCTAGCACTTCTACTGATAATTACAAAATTAATCCCCATAATTTAGATATTGGCAAAAAAACTTCAAGTGAAAGATCTGAGCTACTACATATAGAGTGGGGCAAAAGTAGGTTTGTAGTTGTTTATATAAAAACAATACAATAGTTCATAAAGAATAATACAAGAATAAACTTGCATTTCACATACTCACAACTATAAACCTACTTTTGCCCCACCCTGTATTTTGAAAGAAAAAAAGTTATAATATTTTCAAATTTATAATATTTTCAAGTCAATTCAGGGTCCTGGGAAAATAAATGAGGACTGATGCCTTGGTTTTCCAATGGTCCTGGAGGACTTTCCACATTATGATGACTCAAACATAATATGATGTATGTTCAATAAATAATAGTTGACGGAAAAATACAATTATATGTCAAAATGAAATATTTATGGCACATGCTGCTTTAGGTATTATTTGAGAGCAGCTTTCATACTCAGTCAGCCCAAACAGGTTTTCAGAGATAAGATTCCAATGGTCTGGAATGCAAAAGCAGCACCCAAAAGAGATGTGATATGAATGGCTGATCTCTGTTTTGGTGGCCATATATTGCCCACACCAGCTAAGATTTTGTGTTCCAACCATAAATCAAGCAAACTCACAAATTAAAACAAAATAAAGAAATATAATGGCATGACATATTATAAGGAAATCTAAGATATGGAACAGGAAATTGTGTCTTTGGAGGGTAAAAATCCAAGTTAGTAATTTTTAAAACACTATAACACAAAAGTATTTATAACAAGTAAACTTACTTGTAAATTTTCTCAGATTTAGCTAGTTTGTTATGCCTTTTGCTTATACAATGTTCAGTTTACAATTGATGGAACATTATTTACATTTATTATAGCAACTATTCCTAGGAAATACATGGTGAGTGTTGGCATTTCTTTTTTTATTAAATTTACTAGAGCCCCAGTGCACGAAATTTGTGCATGGGGGAGGGGGGGTGTCCCTCAGCCCAGCCTGCACCCTCTCCAATCCAGGACTGCTGGTTCCCAACTGCTCGCCTGCCTGCCTTCCTGATTGCCCTTAACTGCTTCTGCCTGCCAGCCTGATCACCCCTTAACCACTCCCCTGCCAGCCTGATTGATGCCTAACTGCTCCCCTGCCAGCCTGCTTGCCCCTAACTGCCCTCTCCTGCAGGCCTGGTCACCCTTAACTGCCCTCCCCTGCAGGCCTGGTTTCCCCCAACTGCTCTCCCCTGCAGGCCTGGGTCCCTCCCAACTGCCCTCCCCTGCAGGCCTGGTCACCCCCAACTTCCCTCCTCTGCCATCTTTGTCACCCCTAACTGCCCTCCCCTGCAGGCTTGATCGCCCCCAACTGCCCTCCCTTGCAGGCTTGGTCCCTCCCAACTGCCCTCCCCTGCTGGCCATCTTGTGGTGGCCATCTTGTGTCCACATGGGGGCAGGATCTTTGACCACATGGGGGCAGCCATCTTGTGTTGGAGTGATGGTCAATCTGCATATTACTCTTTTATTAGATAGGATAGAGGCCTGGTGCACAGGTGGGGGCCAGCTGGTTTGCTCTGAAGGATGTCCCGGATCAGGGTGGGGGTTTCCTTGGGCGTGAGGTGGCCTGGGTGAGGGGCCTGTGGTGGTTTGCAGACCGGCCACGCCCCCTGGTGACCCAAGCGGAGGCCCTGGGATCTGGGGTTTATTTATCTTCTACAATTGAAACTTTGTAGCCTGGAGCGGAGCCAAGCCTTCTGCTTGCTCCGTGGCAGCAGCCATTTCTCTTGGGATTTATGTATCTTCTATAATTGAAACTTTGTAGCCTTAAGTGGAGGCCTGGGCTGGCCAGGATGTGTGGAAAGCTTGGCTTCCTCCATCGCCGGGGGCAACCCAACCTCCTGCTCTTTCCAGCTCCGTGGCTGCCGCCATTTCTGTTTGGTTTATGTATCTTCTCTCATTGAAACTTTGTAGCCTTGAGTGGAGGCCTAGGCCAGCAAGGGCAGGTGGAAAGCTTGGCTTCCTCCATTGCCGGGGAAACCCAAGCCTCCCTCCTGCTCTCTGTGGCTGTAGCCATCTTGGTTGGGTTTATTTGCATATTTGCTCCTGATTGGGTGGTGGGCGTGGCTTGTGGGTGTAGCTGAGTGATGGCTAATTTGCATATTACTCTTTTATTATATAGAATTGGGGTGACATTGGTTAATATAATTATATAGGTTTAATCTATATGTTTCTATAATAGATGATCTGTATATGGCATTGTCTGCCCACATCCCTAAATCAAATCATCTTCTATCACCATATATTTGGCTCCCATACCCTTTACTACACTCTCACCCACTTCCCTCTGGTAATGACCATAGTGTTGTCTGTGTCTATGAGTTTCAGTTTTATATCCTACATATTAGTGAAGTCATATGGTTCTTAGCATTTTCTGACTAACTTATTTCACTTAGCATAATATTCTCAAGGTCCATCCATATTGTTGCAAATGGCAGTATTTCATTTGATTCTTACAATAAAATGTGTGCATTTTTACTCCAATGCATTTAGCAATCTTCTAGATGATCATGAAATATTTGTTTGCTTGAGCAGTGCTTGTTTACATAGATAACCTTATCACTGTAAAACATTGTCAGATTACTTTGGTGATGGACTGCTTTTGGGCTTGATTTTCCCTTTCATCTGGCTGTTTTGAGTACCATAAAGACTCTGCTTTTCGTTCAGAATTGATTCTACTTGGTGACCCTTCAGCAAGCATGCTCTGATCCCTCATAATCACAGCCAAATATATTTCTATCTAATTACTTGCTACACTGTAATGTGCCACAGGCTGAATGACGAACCAATGTACTTTCAGCGACCTTCACACAGAACTGAATTTGGAAAGGTGCAGAGATGGCCTGCAGTCAATGTAAATATACATACATATATATTTGAATATATAGATGAATATATGTAAAATGTGTTTTTAATATGGAGGGTGTTCCCCAAAAATATATATACACTTTAACAGCTGATAACTCACTTTTGAAAATGACATATAATATTTTAATAAAATATTGCCTTTTAATTATTCAAAGTATGTATATATATATTTTTGGGACACTATATTGAGAACTTAGAAAAATTAAAACTAGGTTTAGTTTAAGAAACTTTCAATCAATAAATAAATCTTCCTTTTTTTCTTTACATAAAGCATTCTTACTTTCCCCTAGTCTATCCTCATGAGATCCTATGGTGTGGAATTTTTGGGGAAAATATATCTTAGAAATGTGAGTTTACGTTACACACACACACACACACACACACACACACACACACACACACACCTTTGGGATAAAAATATAACCTCAGAAGTTTCCTATTTTAAAAAATGAATCCCTGACCACTATTGTTCATCCCCTCCAGGACTGACCTCCCAGGTTGAGAAAACAAAGCCTGGAAGAAGTCCAAATAATCTACAATAAATGAAATCCTTACATACTTGAGGAAGCAGCTTGAGATCAGGGAGCAAATTAACATATAACCTCATCTCCAGATGTGCCCTCCTTTGCATTTTTAAGCCTACACTGGATCAGTCATCTAATTTTTAAAAAATTTGTTTATATTAAGCGCTACCAACTTATTATATTTCAAGCAAGATTTTCTAAATTCAAGGTTTGTCTGTTATTGTTTTTAAATAACCAAGTTCAGTAGTGATATTTAATACTGATTAGGTTAAATTACAATTGTAGTCTTAACTAATGTTTTAAAAATCTAGACCAAATAATTAGCAGCAGCAGCAGACACCAAGAATTTTTGGAGTCCCCAAAAAACATCCTGAGCAATCTCTGTGTTGGAGTTCTTTTGGTCTATGGAAAAAGTGGCAAAAGTAGTTGAAAGTAAATGAGCTGTTTTTTCCATTTAATTCAAGATGTTTTCAGTACCCTAAATAAAAGACTTTAGAAACTGTTATTTTTTTTTCTTCTGATCTTTATAATGTCCCTTGAATTCAAAGCTAAGCTGGCACTTTAATTGTGGGCAGGCCAAAGTAGGGTATTCATAGACTGGAATGAATGCTAATTTGTCAGCCAGATTAAATTATGCATGTTCTCCTATCTTTCAATTTCCCATGACTGTTCACAGTTGGAGGTTGCTTTTTTATTCCTGGTTTCACTGCCTTCTCTAGAAATCTTTCCAATTGAATCATCGAGATGTTTCCCTGTTAGCAAGAACTATTTCCCCCACCCTGAAGCTCCCACCTCCTATAAGGATATTTGTTGAATGTTGTGCATGAAGACTATAGTATATGGACAATTCTAAAATTGAATGCTTTGAGATTAAGGTAAATTTTATTTCCAAAAGCAACTGAAAGAGAAAATAGACCATGCAGCAACCTATAGTGAGCAAAACGGCCACATTCTTATTTGTTACGGGAAAGGGAGTTGAATAGGTCTTATTTGGAATTTGTCATAACTTTATATAACACATTTGTGTAGAATTTTATTCTGAAAGAGAAAACTTTTAATAGATTGCCATTTCTATATATGGCTGGAGAAAAACTACCTTTGCAAAGCAAAGATAAAATAGCAAACAAAGTAGTAAAGACCAGTAGTTGTAAAGTTATATTCAGGTGTTCCAGGAGGCACCGAATTAGATGAGGGAACTCCATGCAATGGACTCATCCAGGGATAGACAGAAACACTGATAAGAGAGAAACATCATGGACTGGCTGCCTCCTGCAGGTCCCTTACTGGGGGTCGAGCCAAAACCCAGGCATGTGCCCTGACCTAGAATTAAATTGTGACCTCTAGGTTCCTGGGTCAATTCTCAACCCCTGAGGCACACAGGTGGGCTGGATTTTTAATGTAATCTAACTGCTGCTTTAAAAACAAAAAGTTTTGAAAACCACCGAATTTGACATGAAGATAATACAAAGGGAATGACTGATATAAATAAACTAATTTTCAGACAGTCCTGAGCCTTCTGGCAAGATGTCTAGTATTTCTCGAGAATGAAGTTTCTGATTTGTTTGCTTTGCTATTGCTTACTCTGCAGCATGACAAAGACTCCAGAAATGCTTTCCTTCTATGTATCAATTAAATGTACTTATCTTAGCCAATACCCTCTAGATAAAAAGGCCGTCAAGATTTCTAGAAAGGCCCCTTCACTGATTTTCTAGCAGTCTCCATCATTGGATGAATTCAGAGCATAGAAAGCAGCATGAAGCCCCAGGATTTATATCCCAGATTACTCCTGATTGAACACAAATCAACCCTGGATATAAACATCATCATCTCTAGTATTGTGGTTTCTGGAAGAACAATTGTTTAGGGATACACACACACACACACACACACACACGAAATCTCAAGAGAATAAACTTATGTGGACATGTAGGAAACCACTGTTGGTGAGGACTTCAATATTCCTCTAAACTTTCGAGGATGTGATTAAATAGCAAACATAATCAAAAAGCGTCTTCAGTGGCCGGGTCTCTCTTTCTTGTGCACATTTTGGTAGTGCCTTGAAAATTTATCTCAGTGACCTGGATTTTTAGTTTTCGCTCTCAAGTTGTTAATTAATTAGTTAGGTCCTGCTATTCCTTTTTTGGTCTAATTCTGTTAGGATAAGGGTCTCAAGGTCTGGGAACTACTTACTAAATACTATTTTTGCTAAATGTTCACATGCAGCACAGTATTTTGCAGACCAGCTATAAATAGGATGAGCTTGACAGGAATTCAATGAATAAATGTAGTTAACTGCAAAGAAGAAATCAACATGGAATTGACCAAATACTGTATATAAGCAATGGCTAAGTCTTCCTTCCAGGAGACAGGGCTTTGGATATGAATCTAACTCCTCTACTTGCTACAAGCAAATAAAACTACCTTGCGACAACCATGTCTCATTTTTTCAAATAGAGCACCCCAAGTGTCAAACCCCTTGAGTTTGGTAACAATACCATGATCGAATAAAAGATTTTGGATGTACAAAACACACAATCTTGACCAAAATAAGAACTATAAGTTCATTTTCCTATGCATTGTGAACCCTGAGAAAGAAGATACCCACTAAAAAGGGCTTCAGGTGCCTGAGCTCAAATTAAAAACAAACAAAACACACACAATAAAAAACAGCCTAGTAGCCATTTCTACACAGGGGCTTCTCATGCAAACTACACTTCAGGAAGAAGCCTGCACTGAACTACCTGCATGCACTGTGTTTCTGCTAGCTCAGCCAGCCCTTATAAAGGAGTTTCTGGAATCCTATTTCAACCAATAGCACTGAGGCTTTCACCATCCAATCAGAGTTATGCAACTATATCCCTACCAACATCTTCACCAACCAATCAGAGCAGCTCCATTCTGACCAATCAGGCAAGTGCTTTTTGGAACCAATCAAATTGCGAGGATTTGGAGTGCTCATTTGCATGAGGATGGACCAATCAGGGACCAGAGGCAGGAACTTCTGTTTATATGTCAGGTCCTTTCTAACTTGAGGAGTGTACTTTCCCTTTTCACCAAAGGCTGAAACCTGCTTTTCCCTGGCTGAGATGAAACACTGAAGATGTCTGGTCAGAGAAGAGGTATCTAGCCAGAGAGGGACTTGGCACCAGGGCCCCCTGGCCCCAGGGCTACCTCACAAATATGCTGTTTTTATATCCAGTTGCATTACAATTGAGCTGTTTTGCACAGAATAAATTCAGTTTCCTTCTTTACCACACCCCAAGTTGGGGATTCCTGTTGGTGCTGAATTGGCACCAACCATAGGTTGACATCATACATTAAAATGAAACTGTCTATTAATATATCATGCACATTATTAATTAAAATATAACATTCACAGTGCCATAAAATAAAATGAAATTTTAATATAGCCCTTGATCTGGTTGCTTTTTCAGGATAGTATAACAGCTGGCAAACTATGGGCCAAATCTAGTCTACAGAATATTATATGGCTTGTCTGCTAAGAATACCTTTTACATTTCTAAATGTTGGGGAAAAGCAAATAAAAAAACATATTTCATGATTTTTCATGTGAAAATTACATGACATTAAAATTCAGCATCTATAAATAAAGTTTTATTGGAACATTTAGGTGTTGCCTGTTAGTCTGCTTTCACACTGTAATGAAAATGGATTCATTTCATCTAAGACCATTGGCCTGCAGAACCTAAAATATTTACTGCTGGTCATTTACAAAAAAGCAGCTGCCAACCCCTAGAATACTGGACTCCTTTACTTATAGTTGATTTCTCAATCTTAATGTGGCATCATCCACTCTTCTCTCTGGTGCCTCTTTCTCTAACTTCTTGTTAAGATTGTCTTTTCTCCTTAGACGTATTTCCTGAGTTGGCTCATGTTAACTCTTTTTGTTCTGCTGCTTAAAAAAAAATGTGTGAGGAAAATGATAGAAAATATACCAGGTTCCCTTTGCTTTTGGAGGACATATGATCAGAGCTGAGATTGAGATGTGTATCCAGATTTAGACACTCTCGGTTAGACCGGGGTTATCCTAACCTTTTTTATTTTTCCCTTCTTGAGAAATACAAAACATTTTGTCCTCTCCTGCTTCTGTTTTGTAATCCATTTACAATAGCTTGTCAATTTCTCAATAGTTTTGTTTGCTTCAAGGTGTAACTTTCACACCTTGCAGGATATTTAGAGAAGAGAATATCAACCCAGCAGTCATTTAAGAAGTCCTTCAGGATGCAGTATGCCACCCTTTCTGTTTCTTTGTGGTTTAAGTCAGAGTATTGCCATTTGATGCAGGACTACTCAGTAACCTATTTTCTGCCAGATACTTCAGTGACGTGATTTCTTGTCATCCAGATACTGCCTGTCCTAACGTAATGGTAGATTAAAATGAGTCTTGTTTCCTGCAGAAAGTAGCTGGGCATAGCAGCTTTGCTATCTGTAAACTCCTTTTGAATCTATATATAGACCAGTAAAACTAGGAAGAGAAGCAGTATGGCCAACTGTAGAGCATCTTCTTTAGGTGTTTTATCCACAGGAACATCTTTGGAGCTGTGAAAGCATTTCTGTAAGTGTTCTGAATGTGAATTTGTGCAATGTGTTAATTATTACTCTATTTATAGAATGTTTTTTGGCTCACATACATTTTGGGGAAAAGATCAATTCACTGTATGGTATTTTTAAATATATTGCATCCTGAATACATGTTAGATAGTGGATCAATTTTTATAGCACAACAAGGTATTTTAAAGCACAACTAATACCTACTGTGTTCCTTAAGTATGTTAATATTCCTAAATTTTAAAAATGTATTTTAATTTCTCTTTAAAGTGTCCCATCATAGTAAAAAAAATCCAGTGTCCAATGCAAATACAATATTTGTGATAGAGGAGGATTAATCAGTGTTTACAGCACTCTTCATTACTAACTTTACATTACATGTTTATTTATCTTTCTCATTAGAATATAAGTCTCATGACTAGACTGTTCACTGTGGTATCATAACCTAGAATCATGTTTGAGACATAGTAGGTGCTCAATAAATATTTGTTGAATTAGGCAACTGTGAGGCATTAAATCAGATTAGAAAGATTGATAATGTATATTCCTGGGTTATGCACTTAACCCACAGAATCAGAATAACTGGGAGATTTTCCTAGGACATAATTTTTGACAAAAATTCCAAATGATTATTTTTATAAGAAAATTAATATCCTAGTTTAAGAGCATTTAACATTAATCATTTTAGTGACTCTAGGGTTTGCATTGAACTGTGTATGTGAATGTGCTTATGTGTCTAAGTACATACTCATTTTCTGGAACTGTTTCAATTGTGTACCTTTGTAGTCATTAGTAACCTGGCTCTCTAAAATTAAGGTGACATTTGTTATAAAATTATAGCTTAGATTTATTTCAGTTTACTGTTATTAAAGAAAATTCCTTTTAAATTAGAGTATTTCATCCAAGAAAAAAACTATATATATATATATATATATATATATATATATATATATATATACACACATACTAGAGGCCCATTGCATGAAGAGATTCGTGCAATAGGCCTTCCTTCCCTTAGCTTCCAGCACCAGTTTTCCTCCAGCACCTGGGACCCAGGCCTTCTCTACGGCCAGAGTTTGCCATCTTCGTCTTCGCTGCTGCAGACTCCGGAGTCTGCAGTCTTGTCTTCACTGCGGCACTACACTCCTGTAGATCCCTTCGCGCCCCCCTCTACCGCCCTCCCTCTCATAGCAGGCGTCCTGCCCTGCCCGGCCACTCCACACCTGGAGCAGCTGGGTGGCCACCATCTTTGGCCTTCTAATTTGCATACTCACTCTGATTGGCTGTGGGCGTAGTGGAGGTACGGTCAATTTACATGTTTGTCTATTATTAAGTAAGATATATATATGTAGAGAGAGAGAGAGAGAGAATTATTCATGATCACTCTACTAATACTAAAATTCACTCATCAGATTTTTTTAATTCTAGGAGATTTAGAATCCATTCTGATTTGTTCAGCCTCTTTATAGATTTTTGTAGATTGTAGTTAGGATATGTAGGCCTTTATAAAATATTTGTTGAATGAATAAATTCTTTTCTGGAGACTTAGGCATACAACCTGAAAGCTAATAACTTCATAGGCTATAAATGATCTCTCAAGCTCATAAGTCCTTAATTATTATACATTTTCAATTTTTCCCTGAAAATTAGGGTTGGCTTCCTAAAGAATCAGAAAAATGTTACAAACATCTGATTATCTTTTTTGAAATCCTATATAATAAAAGGCTAATATGCAAATCGACCGAAAAATGGAACGACTGGTTGCTATGACACGCACTGAACACCAGGGGGAAGATGCTTAATGCAGGAGCTGCCCCCTGATGGTTAGTGCGCTCCCACAGCGGGAGCGCCGCTCAGCCAGAAGCGCTGAGCCCGGCTCATGGCTGGCGAGTGCAGTGGCGGTGGCAGGAGACTCTCCCACATCTGCGACAGCGCTAAGGATGTCTGACTGCCATCAGTCAGACACCGCCCTGAGGGCTCCCGGACTGTGAAAGGGTGCAGGCCGGGCTGAGGGACTCCCCTGAGTGCACAAATTTTGGGCACTGGGCCTCTAGTATACTATAAAAATCTGATCACACATGCATTCTCTCATCCCCATATAAAATATTTGGCAGTTCAAAGCAATATTAAATTAAAGGTGAAATTACTTTCAAAAAATCACACTTTGCAACTTAATTTCGATTTACATTTTAAACTAAAATTTATTAAAACATGTGGTAGCATATAAATATCTCAGTTATGAAAAGGGTATTCACATATTTTCTGATCTATAATGAACATAACAGGACACATAAGATAGAGTAAATGCAGAGATGTGAATAATGTGCAGTTGAAGAGTAGTACCCTTTCCTACATCAATTTGCCATCTCCTTCAATAACCTTTCTCCAGGCAAAACTTTAGTAGGAGGTTGAGTTGGCCTTAAATCTCAGTTTTCTGCAGGAGGCAGGGATCTTTGCCAGCAGCATCTCCTCTTACCTTGTAACACACAGTTGGCTGATACACTTTGACAGGCACTTATGCATGCTTAAAAATACTGAAAGGGGTCAATCTCTGCTAAAGCAGAATTTGCCTAATTGCTCCTGCTAGCAGCCAGTGGGATTCTAGACAGCGACAGTGTGGGACTAAGCCGTATCAGGCTTTCCTAACTAATGACCTTTCAACGCTCCACTCTCAAATACCTAAGTAGGAACTTTTCCCCCCAGCATTGAAAGTTAAGGTCATTAGGAGTTTGAAATTTTATGGGAATCTCTAATAGGATTTTGAGTTTTCAACAAAATAAATGATCACTTTGTTAACTATCACTGCTTCTCATTCCTTATCTCCATCGTTTTAATTGTAATTTTTCTAAAACTATATTACTCAAGGCAATACCTACTCACCTAGAGCTTTTCCTCTTAAGAATCAATGCATGTGAAATAGCTTTTCTCCTCATAGCTACAAGGTGAGGGTAGCAGCAATAAGTGAATAAATCTTTTAAAAGCAAAGAGGCATATTGAAAGTGACTGAAAATTTTTACTCCCTAAAAAGCAAATATAATAAAATTCATTATTTTAACCATGAAGAGATTACTAACACAGAACTCCCTTCAGTCAAACTTATGAACAGGACGACAATAAACACACACACACAATCAAAATGTTACTAATCCATTCTAATTGTAGGAAAAGTCAGGTTGAGTTAATAAAGTTAGAATTACAGAATATTCTTGTGATAAAATTAGATTTATTCACTTAATTCCATAACAAGAATGCAAAGTAGCAAAGTATTATTAGACCTCTTTAGATTCAATGGAATAGTTTGTTATTGCTCTTGTTTCCAAAGGTTGCTTCTAAAACTATATATCCTATTTGTAGGTTAATGTTTTTCTTTATGCTATTATTGATACTATTGTAAAAGAGAAAAAAGAAAGAAATGAAAGAAGTACTATAACCTTCATTCATTATAGGTAAGTAGGTACAGTGACTTGAACATAGAAAACACTCCAATATTGATTACATATATAAATACTTAAAGAACAAATGTATATATGGAATTGTGCTTATATTACATGTATAATGAAGTTTGTTTACCTCATTGTTTCTATTACATTTATCAAAAGTAATGTAGGTCCATATATAAATTTATAACAAAACACTACTATTTTTGCTTCTGGGAGATAACTGTGTGTGTGGTGTATGTGTGTGTATACATATATACATACACACACACACACACACACACACACACATATATAATCCATATACACATACTGTATGTGTGCAGGGGTCCTCAAACTTTTTAAACAGGGGGCCAGTTCACTGTCCCTCAGACCGTTGGAGGGCTGGACTATAGTTTAAAAAAAAAAACTATGAACAAATTCCTATGTGCACTGTGGGCCCGGGATGAGTCGGCTGCTAAGCAGGACAGGTAGCGGCACCCGGCAGGCCGGATAAATGTCCTCGGCGGGCCACATGTGGCCCGCGGGCCGTAGTTTGAGGACGCCTGCACTAGAAGCTCAACACATGCAATTGCACTTGGTAGCCCACTGCTGCTCACCGCGCTTGCTGCCCCGCCCACTGCTGCTCACCACCCCGCCTGCCTGCCACCCGCCTAGCTATGATAGGAGCCTGTGGGCCCTGGGGGAGGGACCGAGAGGTGGTCAATACACCAAATGGCAACTGGTCAAGCGGTCGTTCCGGTCATGATGCTTTAGCCTCTGGCCTTTTATTATCCTAATATATAAAATTCCAGGGTCTGTAACGTCCAAAATGACCGTGGCAACCCAGCACTGACAGCCACCAATGCCGGCACCCTGACCCAGCACTGACTGCCAAGGGGGCTGTGGATCAGGCCCGAAGAGAGGCCAGGGGAGAGAGAAGCAGGGTCTGATCCATGGCCTCCATGGCAGCTATTAATCAGCACTTGCCTCTCTCTTTCGCTCCTGGCCTGGCCAGCAGCCGTGCCTCTCTTTCTCTCGGGCCTCCACTGGGGCTGCTGATCAGCCCCACCTCTCTGATCAGGCCCGTTGATAGGCTTGGAGATGCTGACTGGCATAGAACTGACCAATCAGAACCAAATCTGGGTGAAGTGTAAGGAACCAATGGCTGCCTAGGAGGCAGAGCTTTTGATGCTGACTGGCATAGAAACCAACCAATCAGAACCTAATCTGGGTGAACTGCAAAGGCAGAACCTAAGGTGGGGGCTGAGTTGGGGTTTTAAGGGCAACAGCTATTTGGTGTAAGGTGTAAGAAAGCGGTTCAATTTTTTAATGACCGGTTTGGCAGTATGTGCATATGGCTGGCTGGCTATCAATCCAGATATAGGGATTATATATTTTTGTCCACCAAGAACATCTCCTTCTGTTGAAAAAGGCTCCCCCCCCATGTAAGCAATCCCATCCTATGTAATCTATCTATACTACTAAAAGGGCAATATGCTAATAAGACCGGGTCAACCGGCCATCTTCCGGACATCCGACTTCCTTCTGGACAAAGCCATAGTGGTGGAGGCCAAGGCAGAGACTGTTAGTGGCAATTAAGCTGGAAGGGGAGGGCAGTTGGGGGTGAGATCAGCCTGGCAGGGGAGGGCCATTGGGGGCCAGATCAGGTCGGCAGGGGAGGGCAGTTAAGGGCGATCAGGCAGGCAGAGGAAGTTAGGGGCAATCAGGCCAGCAGGGCAGAGCAGTTAGGGGTGAGATCAGGCCAGCAGGGGAGGGCAGTTGGGGGCAACCAGGCCAGCAGGGGAGGGCAGTTAGGGATGATCACGCAGGCAGGCAGAGGGGTTAGGGGCAATCAGGCAGGCAGGCAGAGGCAGTTAGGGGCAATAAGGCAGGCAGGCAGGTGAGTGGTTAGGAGCCAGTGTTCCCATATTGTGAGAGGGATGTCCAAGAGGGATCTGGCCTAAATTGGAGGTTGGACATACCCCAAGGGATCCCCAATTGGAGAGGGTGCTGACTGGGCTGAGGGAACCCCCCCCCCGGCCCCCGTCCACAAATTTTGTGCACTGGCCACTAGTATAATATATATATATATATATATATATATATATATATATATATATATATATATATATATGATGGCCAAAAAGTATATACACACACTTTGAATAAAGGCAGTGTTTATCAAAATACATTTCATTTTCAAAATTGAGCTATTACCTGTTAAATTGTGTATACATTTTTTGGGATATATTATACAGTAGCCTACTATTGGTTCAGTTAACCACTCATCATAAGAAGGAAAAAGTGTATTTTAATATAAGGTATTATAGATTTGGAGTTTGGTTTAAATTAGTCTTGCTTTAGTATTATATAACCATACTGAAATGATAAATAGAGCTCATTCTGACTTTTGTAGTCACAGATTTGTATAATAAAAAGTACCAACAAACTCATGGTCTTTCTGTTTCTCTATCACCTGTCATATATTCTAAGCATCTTTACATTAATTTAGAATAAAAATGATATCAGTAAGACTGAAATATTGCCCCTTAAGTTTTAGAACACATTTCTCATTTAATTATCTTAGAGGCTGGTTGATTTCACTAAAAATGACCAGAGTACTCACTAATTGGATCATTAAATCCCAATTAAGAGAAAGATGTGTGAGCAGAAGTGATTTTTAAAATATAGAAATCTAAACATCTAATTAAAAGGATTTTATTTCTTTTGCTATTTTCCTTTGTTTTTAGCTCTACATACAGACCTTGCTGAGGGCTGGAGGCTGTCAGGTGTATGTGAGTGGGTCACTTTATTACAGTGACAGATGCCTCAGGCAGCCATAGCAACCTGACTCCAGCCACAGGACACTGGGGTTGAGGGCAGGGGCACAGACATGAATATGTTGTGCAGAGGTCCTGGGGATGGACCTGCCAGGCAGTTCTTTCTGTCCCTGTAGTCCTGAGGCACCTCTGGAGCAGGTGGTGCAAATACAGTTTTTTTGGTATTATTTTCTGAGTCTAGATATGATAAAGTCAGATCAACAAGTACTGATCTCTCTATTGACTGTAAATGAATATTCATACATAGGTGAAGTATTTGTCAAGCAGCCTTCCTGGTGATTAGCATCCTAAGAAAAGGACAGCTTGGAAATTAAGAATCCCATTCCAGATAGCATTTCTTTTTCACACATAGGACAGTGCATAACATTCTTGAAATGAAACTTGGGGTTAAAATCCATCTTTGTATTGGTTGAGAGATGTAAATGAAATGGCTCAAGTCAAAGCCATCTTGACAGGTCTGTGCTTTACAGTATGAGCACAATCACTTCCTCCACCTTCCAGTGTTATTCCAGAAGACAGGGAGAAGAGACAGGTCCCCTGTAAAGAGAGCAAATGACTTTTCCCCCATAAGAGCTTCCAAATAAACTCTGTGAGGTATGTATGCATTGCACATTATTAGTTATTATGATCCACTAATTATTAAAAGTAATTATTAAAGTGGTATCTAGGTAAAATATATTAGGATAATGTTTAAAACTCAAATGCCTAACCTAGTGATATTATCTACACTAATAAAAGAGAAACATGCAAATTGACCGTATTTTCGCGATGCCCACCAGCCAATCAGGAGTGAGTATGCAAATTAACCCAACAAAGATGGCAGGTTAACTTGCATACACATGCACCGAGCGGCTGGGGGCAGGGCGGGAGGCTTGCATCGTCACCATGGTGATGACGCAGGCATTCCGCACCGGCCCAGGTGCTTAGGGCCTCTGGGCAGCATGGGAAGGCAGAAAGGCGGCTCCGAACCAGTAAGAAGGCAGAAAGGTGGCTCTGGCCTGGGTGAAGACGATGCCAGCAGCCAGGAGAAGGAAGGCCCATTCTTGCACCAATCTTCATGCATTTGGCCTCTAGTCCTATATAATAAAAGCCTAATATACTAAGTGTCCAACCGTTTGACCATTCAACCAGTTGCTATGACACACACTGACCACTAGGGGGCAGACTGGCAGGTTAGCTCAGTAGTCGGCAAACTGCGACTCGCGAGCCACATATGGCTCTTTGGCCCCTTGAGTGTGGCTCTTCCACAAAATACCATGGCCTGGGCAAGTCTATTTTGAAGAAGTGGTGTTAGAAGAAGTTTAAGTTTAAAAAATTTGGCTCTCAAAAGAAATTTCAATCGTTGTACTGTTGATATTTGGCTCTGTTGACTGATGAGTTTGCCGACCACTGGGTTAGCTTGATGCTGGGGTCAGGCCAGTCAAGACTGGACAAGATGGGCCAGACACATCCTGAAACCCTCTCGTGTTCCCTCCCTGGCCCCAATCATGCACCAGTGGTGTCACTCAGCCTGGCCTGCACCCTCTCACAATCCGGGTCCCCTTGGGGGATGTTGGAGAGCTGGTTTCAGCCCAATCCCCACAGGTCAGGCTGAGGGACCCCACCAGTGCACAAATCTGTGCACTGGACCTCTAGTCTTTATATAACATATGCCTGTTTGTAGACAAACTTCATTTACAAGTGAAATTGAAAAGAAACACAATTTATTTTACTTTGGAACTTTGAAACAGATAAGTACTTTCTAGCTGCAAACTAGTTCTCATTGTATTTTGTCAATGATTTAATAGAATATATTGTATTTATATATCATATATATTTTAATGGATATATAAAATTTCAAATGAATGAAAACGACATGTGAAAAAAGAATCAAAATCATGATGACTGAATTATAAATAATTTCACTGTATAACTTAGGATAGGTTAGGTGTGCTAGAGTAACAAGTCAACTGAAAATCTGTCTTTATTTTTCTTTCTCATGATGCATGTCCATGGCTGTGTTCAGCACTTGTCTCTCATACCACACCTTTAATATGTGATTAGAAATTTCTCTAAGTCCATTCCTAGTCATCCTCATCTCTAGCCTGACTGGCAAGATCCTTATTATGGTCTCCCCACTTCCAATATTGAGTTAGTATGGAGTATGGAGTGGGACCTAAAGGAGGGAAAGCTGGAAGGAGACTTTATGAATGAAAATCTTGGCCTTGAACTCTAACTAGTTTTGTCATTTTTTTATCTTTAAAATGATGACCATAATAATAGCTATTCTAGAGACATTTTGAGGATTAGATAGAAATATGTAAACATAAAACAAGTGGATAGGTGGATTGGAAGATGGCAACCGGCAGGAAGGTAGGGAGGGAGAGAGTGTGAGAGAGTGAGGGAACCACAGAGGAGAGTGTAGACATGTGTGGTGTGTGTAGACATGTGTGGTGTGTGTATGAGCTAGGGACAGTTAGATTCTGCAGCTCCTCCAAGGGGCTGCCAAACCAGGCAGTCTTAGATGGCGGAGCCCCGCGCACAAAGTGGACACATCTGGGCTGCCAGTGCGGGCACAGAGACCAAGCCATCTTGAGAAACAGAACTGCTTGAGACTAGGATCCTGGCCACAGCACTACCCAGTCACGTCTCAGACGCAAACCAGGACCCTGCAGCCACTGGGGACAGAGAACTGCGACCACAGCTTCAGACCAACAGACAACAAGAATCCAGACTTCCCGGTCTCAGATTTCTGTGAGTCAAAGAGCCTATCCCCCTCCCCGCAGGATCGCAGATAACACCATAGTAACTGATAGACACACCCCTCGCTCAGGCCACAGCACCCCAAAGGGAATTTGAGCTTGGGAGCACGCGCAAGGACCGCAGTGCTGCTATGGGAATTTGAGCTTGCACACGCACAGAGACTGGAATCTGCTCCCTGAAACGCAATCGGGTGACCAAACCCGAAGCCTACTCAGGGCGGCAGTGCCACCTGACTTTGATTCTGGGCAAGCGCACACGGAAGTCTGTTTTCCACAGTGTAGGCACGCCACAGTGCTACTGTGCTACCCAGTCCCTCATGGTGACCGGGACACAGATTTTCCTGGCAAGAGGCAGCACTGAGCACCACTGACTTGACTCTGTTTCTTACCATGTGTGCCTGGGATCCCTGACTCACAGCGCATTCACAGTAAGAGCCAGTGACTCCAATTCTTGGTGCATGTGCACATGGGGACCCTGATTCTCAGCGAGAAGCCGCACGAGGCAACAGAGACTCTGATACTCGATTCTTGGTGCAGACAAAGGGAAACTCTGACTCCTGGCACGTGCTAGGGGACTCATTTTCGGCACATGCCAACAGCACAGTGCAGGCGGGGTCCAGGATTCTAGGTGCGCACACGAGACCACACTAACTGCTGGTAACACTGACCCTGGGCGAGCCTGGTTCCCACCAACCCATGGCAGCCACACATCCTAGTGTCGGAGCACTTCAGTGACACTCGGGTGGAGTGAAGTTCCCACGGCACATGGCCCAGGTCCAAGCAACTTGAAGTTTGAACCTTCTGGTGATGGTCAGAATGGGGAGATGACACAATCCCCAGAGGAAAGAAAATGAGGAGTCACCAAGAAAGGAAATTAGTGAAATTGAAGCATGCAACATGACCGAAAAGAATTCAGAGTAATGGTCATGGAATTCATACATCGGATGGATGAGAAAATCAACAACCTATGCAAGAATCAGGAAGAAATGAAAAGTGATATAGCTACAATAAAAAACACCATAGAAAGTTTCAACAGTAGACTAGAAGAAGCAGAGGACCAAATTAGTGAGTTAGAGGATCAGGTACAGAAACAAACCCAATCTGAACAGCAACTGGAGAAAAAAATTAAAAAGCAGGAGGAAAGCCTAAGGGAGCTTTGGGACAACATGAAACAAAGTAACATACGTATAATAGGGCTGCCAGAAGGACAAGAAGAGCAGCAAGAATTAGAAAATCTATTTGAATAAATAATGACAGAAAACTTCCCAGATATGGGGAAGAAAAAAGTTACACAAGCACAGAGAGTCCCAAGCAGGATCAATCCCAAAAGTCCCACACCAAGACACGTCATAATTTCAATGGCAAATATTAACGACAAAGAGAGAATCTTAAAGGCAGCAAGAGAGAGACAGAGGGTTACCTACAAAAGATCCCCCATCAAATTATCACATGATTTCTCAACAGAAACACATCAAGCTAGAAGGGAATGGAAGGAGGTATACAAAGTGATGCAAAGCAAAGGACTGAATCTAAGAATAATCTATCCAGCAAGACTATCAATCAAAATTGAAGGGGAAATCAGGAGCTTCACAGACAAAAAAAGGCTAAGGGAGTTTATCACCACCAAACCAGCAATGCAAGAAATGCTAAAGGGAATACTGTAAAAAGAAGAAATGAAAAGGTAAGAAGGAACACAGACACAAAAATAGTTATGACTACAAATAAGTACCTTTCAGTAATAACTTTAAATGTAAAAGGACTAAGTGCTCCATTCAAAAGACATCGAGTGGCTGAATGGATAAAAAAACACGACCCATATATATGCTGTCTACAAGAGACCCACCTCAGAACAAGGGACTCACACAGATTGAAAGTGAAGGGATGGAAAAATACCTTTCAGGGAAATGGAAATGAAAAAAAAAGCTGGGGTAGCAATACTTATATCTGACAAAATAGACTTCAAAGTGAAGGCCATAACAAGAGAAAAGGAAGGCCACTTCATAATACTAAAGGGATCAATACAACAAGAGGATATAACCCTGGTAAACATATATGCACCTAATGCAGGAGCACCCAAATACATAACAAAACTCCTGGAAGATATCAAGGGAGAGGTCGACAACAATACAATCATAGTAGGGGACTTTAATACACCACTGACATCACTGGATAAACCCTCTAGACAAAAAAAATCAGCAAAGACACAGCAATCCTAAATGACTCACTAGATCAGATGGACTTAACTGACATCTTCAGAACACTGCATCCCAAAGCCACGGAATATACATTCTTCTCAAGTGCACATGGGACATTTTCAAAAATAGACCACATACTGGTTCACAAGCAGAGTCTCCCCAAATTCAAGAAGATTGAAATCATAGCAAGCAGCTTCTAAGACCACAATGCCATGAAATTAGAAATAAACTATAATAAAAAAAATCCAAAAATCTCAAACACTTGGAAGCTGAATAGCATGCTATTAAATAATGATTGGGTTACCAATGAGATCAAAGAAGATATTAAAAGCATCCTGGAAACTAATGACAACAAAAACACAACAATCCAAAATCTATGGGACACAATGAAAGCAGTCCTGAGAGGGAAGTTCATAGCTCTACAGGCCTACCTCAAAAAGCAAGAAAAAATGGTAGTAAATCATCTAACTCTACAACTCAAATAATTAGAAAGAGAGCAACAAGAAAAGCCCAGAGTGAGCATAAGAAAGGAGATAATAAAGATAGGAGCAGAAATAAATGACATAGAGACAAAATAACAACAACAACAACAATACAAGAGATCTATGAAACCAAGAGCTGGTTCTTTGAAAGGATAAACAAGATTGATGAACCTCTAGCGAGGCTCACCAAGAAACAAAGAGAGAGGACTCAAAAAAACAAATCAGAAATGAGAGAGGCGAAATAACCACAGACCCCACAGAAATACAAAGGATCATTTAAAAGTACTATGAACAACTCTACTACAACAAACTAGACAACCTGGAGGAAATGGACATATTCCTAGAAAAATACAACCTTTCAAAACCCACTCAGGAAGATTCTAAAAATCTCAATAGGCTGATAACTATGGATGAAAATGAAGCAGTCATCAAAAAGCTCCCAGCAAACAAAAGTCCAGGGCCAGATGGCTTCACAGGGGAATTATACCAAACATTCAAGGAAGAACTAAAACCTATCCTCCTCAGACTATTCCAAAAAATTCAAGAGGAAGGAACACTTCCAAGCTCCTTCTGTGAAGCCAACATCACCCTAATACCAAAACCAGATAAAGAGAACACAATGAAAGAGAATTACAGGCCAATATCCCTCATAAACATAGATGCCAAAATCCTCAACAAAATTCTAATCGGATCCAGCAATACATCAGAAAGATCATACACCATGACAAAGTAGGATTTATCCTGGGGATGCAAGGATGGTACTATATCTGCAAATCAATAAACGTGATACATCACATAAATAAATTGAGAGATAAAAATCACATAATCATTTCAATTGATGCAGAAAAAGCATTGACAAAATCCAACACCCCTTCTTGATAAAAACTCTCAGCAAGATGGGGATAGAAGGATCATACCTCAACATAATAAAAGCCATATATGAAAAACCCACAGCCAACATCATACTCAATGGAAAAAAACTAAAAGCATTTCCCCTAAGAACAAGAACAAGACAGGGATGCCCACTCTCACCACTCCTGTTCAACATAGTACTGGAAGTACTAGCCATTGCGATCAGACAAGAAGAAGAAATAAAAGGCATCCAAATTGGAAAAGAAGAAGTAAAGCTGTTCTTATTCACAGATGACATGATATTGTACATAGAAAACCCTAAAGACTCCATCAAAAATTTATTAGACTTAATAAATGAATTCAGCAATGTAGCAAGATACAAAATTAATGCCAAGAAATCTATGGTATTTCTTTACACCAATAGTAAACTTATAGAAAGAGAGACTAAAAAAGCAATCCCATTTACCATTGCACCAAAAAAAATTAAGATACCTAGGAATAAACTTAACTAAAGTGGTAAAAGACCTATATGCGAAAAACTACAGGACACTGAAAAAAGAGATACAGGAAGACTTAAACAGATAGAAGAACATACCATGTTCATGGGTTGGTAGATTCAACATCATCAAAATGTCCATACTACCCAAAGCAATCTACATATCCAATGCAATCCCCATTAAAATACCAATGGCATATTTCACAGACCTACAATGAACTTTTCAAAAATTCATCTGGAATAAAAACGATCCCAAATAGCTGCAGCAATCCTGAGAAAGAAGAACAAAGTAGGTGGGATCTCAATACCAGATATCAAGCTGTATTACAAAGCCACTGTTCTCAAAACAGCCTGGTACTGGCACAAGAACAGACATATAGATCAATGGAATAGAATAGAGAACCCAGAAATCAACCCAAACTACTATGCCCAATTAATATTTGACAAAGGAGGCATGAACATAAAATGGAGTCAAGACTGTCTCTTCAACAAATGGTGTTGGGAAAATTGGACAGATACATACAAAAAAATGAAACTAGACCACCAACTTTACACCATACACAAAAATAAACTCAAAATGGATAAAGGAGTTAAACATAAGATGGGAAACCATAAAAATACTAGAGGAATCCACAGGCAGAGAAATCTCAGACATATGCCGAAGGAACTTCTTCACTGATACTGCTCCTAGGGCAATAGAAACTAAAGAGAAAATAAACAAATGGGATTACATCAAAATAAAAAGCTTTTGCACAGCAAAAGAAACCATCAACAAAACAACAAGAAAGCCCACTGCATGGGAGAACGTATTTGCCAATGTCATCACCGATAAGGGTTTACTCTCCAACATTTACAGGGAACTCATACAGCTTAACAAAAGGAAGATAAACAATCCAATCAAAAAATGGGCAAAGGACCTAAATAGACACTTTTCGAAGGAGTACAGAAGGAAGGCCAAGAGACATATGAAAACATGCTCAAAGTCACTAATTATCTGAGAGATGCAAATCAAAACAACATTTTGACAGGTGTGAATGCGGTGCCATCTCACACCTGTCAGAATGGCTATCATCAACAAATCAACAAATGACAAGTGCTGCCGAGGATGCGGAGAAAAAGGAACTCTTTTGCACTGCTGGTGGGAATGCAGACTGGTGCAGCCACTGTAGAGAACAGTATGGAGTTTCCTCAAAAAACTAAAAATAGAACTCCCATTTGACCCAGTGATCTCACTTCTAGGAATATATCCCAAGAAACTAGAAACACCAATCAGAAAGGATATATGCTCCCCTATGTTCATAGCAGCACAATTCACCATAGCTAAGATTTGTAAACAGCCTAAGTTCCCATCAGTAGATGAGTAGATTAAAAAACTCTGGTACATCTACACAATGGAATACTACACTGCAGTAAAAAAGGAGTTCTTACCTTTTGCAACAGCATGGATGCAACTGGAGAGCATTATGCTAAGTGAAATAAGCCAGTCAGAGAAAGATAAATATCACATGATCTCACTCATTTGTGGAATATAATGAACAACATAAACTGATGAACAGGGACAGATCCAGAGATAGAGAAGCATTGATCAGACTGCCAAACTTCAGAGGGAAGATAGGGGAGGGTGGGGGAAAGGAGGAGAGATCAACCAAAGGACTTGTATGCATGAATATAAGCCTAACCAATGGACATGAACACCAGGGCGGTGAGGGCATGAGTGGAGGGGGGGTTTGGGGGGTTAATGGAGGGATGAGGACACATATGTAATACCTTAATCAATAAAGAAGTTTTAAAAAAATAAAACAAGTGGATAGCACTTAGTAAAAGAAACATTCAATGTAATTATTATTATTATTATTATTATTATTATTATACTACTTAGGGTTCTACAATAAAACAGAACCATTAGGATATATAGACATATACTTAGAGATTTATAATAAGGAATTTCTTCACATGATTATGGAGCCTGAGAAGTCCTAAGACCTGCAGTCAGCAAGCTGGGGATCCAGGGGAGCCAGTGGTATAGTTTCAGTCCAAGTTCAAAGGCTTAACTGGGAGAGTCAATAGTACAGATTCCAGGCTCAAGACCCAAGAAGACTCAATTTTTCAGTTCCAGTGCTAAGGCAGGGAAGATTGATGTATAAGCTCAGTCAGACCGGAGTTCTCTCTTATTCAGCCTTTTTGTTCCATTTAGATTTTCAGTTGATCAGATGATTGACATCCACATTAAAGAAGGTAATCTGCTTGACTCAGTCCATCAATTCAAATGTTAATCTTATCCAAAAACACCCTCTCCTCCCCACCCCCTACCCAGACACAGCCAGAATAATGTCTGACTAAAAGTCTGGGCATCTAATGGTTTAGTCAAATCAACATATAAAGTTAATATCAAAATTACTATTATTAATCCACTCTTCAATCTGAATAAGTATTAAAAGTGCAAATCAGATCACATCAGGTCACTTCCTTGATCCAAGTCCTCCAAATATCTCCCAACATATGGCTGTGTTCAGTACTTGTCTCTCATACCACACCTTACATATGTGATTAGAAATTTCCCTAACACCTCTGACTGTCAGTGAGCCTGTTCCATCTACACTGCTGTCACAGGCTTCTTCCATAGGTTCTTTTTATTTTGGTACCTCTGATTTATTAGACACTTCTCTACAAGACCACTCCTTCAAATCCCATTAGCCCTCAACTTAGAAATCACACCAAGCTTTCTGAATTGCCTCTTTACTAGTACATTATTTCTCACTACTCTTGAATAAAGAAAAATAGCATCCCCATAAGACTTCAGCACCTCCATGTTTCTCCAAATAAACCCTCTTTAAGCTTTCAACTTCCTTAATTGAATTATTAGCATATATATATATATATACACACACACTAGAGGCCTGGTGCATGAAAATTCATGCACTGGAGGGAGGGTCCCTCAGCCCAGCCTGCCCCCATTTCACAGTCCGGGAGCTCTCGGGGCGGGAAGCGACCTGGCGATCAGGGGAAGGTGACACCCCATTACACCTCTGCTACTGCCACTGCCGGCAGCACAAGCCTTGGCTGGCCCTAGTTACCTGATCTTCGGGAGGCCCTGGGCAACTGGGCAGCTGCCATCCAAGACTTGCCTGCACCTTGGGCCAGCCCTGGGCGGCTGGGCAGCCGCCATCCGAGGCTTGCCTGTGTCTCGGGCTGGCCCGGGTGGCTGGGGGTTGAGGGGACTGGGGACTCTGGAGGCAGGCGCGCGGAGTGGCTGGGCCCACCTGCCACCACAGTGGGGCTCAGGGGACTGGGCGCCACCATCTTGTGGCTGTGAGCCATCATCTTTGAGGGCATGGCAGTCAATTAGCATATTCCCTCCTTATTGGCAGTGGGCACTGCTATCTTTGAGGGCAAGGCAGTCAATTAACATATTCCCTCCTTACTGGCTGTGGGTGCTGCCATCTTTGAGTGTGGGACAGTCAATTAGCATATTCCCTCCTTATTGGCTGTTGGCACTGCCATCTTTGAGGGAGGGGTGGTCAATTAGCATATTTCCTCCTTATTGGCTATGGGCGCTGCCATCTTTGTGACGGCGTGAGGGTCAATGAGCATATTCCCTCTTTATTAGGTAGGTGTGTTGAGTTCTTGTACACTTGGACATTTTCTTTGCAAGTTCTGTAGATGGTTTAGCAGTTATCACCTGTTGTCTTGGGGCCTCAACCAAAACTGATAAACAAAGGGCTTCATTTTTAAACACTGTTATATAAGCATTGCCATATTCTTCCCAAAAAAGATTTCACTGTCACCAATAACGTTTGAAAATGCCCATGCTTACCAGCATTAGATACTTTTATTTGTAAACTTTGTACTTCATTAATAGCTAAAAAACTAATAATAACAGTATCTGACCACTTTTATTATTTATATATGCATAGGATCTCATTGTCTAATGTATTTACAGCATTCACATATTTACATATAATCTAAAAGTACAACACTGATGAGCTTAGATTATTTTTCATTTCTTTTATCACTAGATAATTTACATTATTTTTCTTTGATTAAAGAACCATATGTTTGGTACTGGCCGGGTAGCCCAGTTGGTTAGAGTGTCATCCTAATATGCCCAAGTTGTAGGGTTGGATCCCCAGATAGGACACTTATAAGAAGCAACCAATGAATGCATAACATAAGTGGAACAACAATCAGTGTTTCTCTCTCTTCCCCCCTCTCTAAAATCAAGTGAAAAAACACACACATGTTTATGTGCTATATCAGGTTACTTATGCTAGTCTTGGTGCTCCTTTTGTGTGTTTACGTGAAGTCCATGCATTTCCTTTGTAAAACTTCCTGAAATTTATTTTCAATATTTTCTTTTTTAACCTATTTCTTTAATGTTCAAAAATTTTAGTGTGTATGTATGTAAAGTTGTTTATCTTTTATTTGGATTTTTAGTATTATCTCTAGTGTTAGATATCATGCTATTCCTAATATTTGATATTTTTAATTTATATTTTCTAATTTCTCTATAAAATTTTTGCCTCTTTAATTAATTTATATTTATTTGATAACACTGAGATAAAGAGCTTAAAAAGACAATTTCTCCAACATCATTTATTAAGTAATCAATTCCTTCCACACTTGTCAAGTCCTTAATAATATATGACTATTCTGTAAATGAATTTTTTTCTATGCTATTTGTTCTGCTCAATTGGTTTGTCTGTTTTGTTGTTGTTGTTTTGACTGTTTTCAGTATTTAAAAGTTATTATTGCCTTAAAAATATTAAAAATCTTTGCCTCAATTTTAGGAACTATAGAAAATTTTAAAGATGACAGGATTGTGTGTGTGTGTAGAAATAGGAGCAAAGTAATGTGAAGTGTGAAGTAGAATTAGTAGAGTCAGTGTATGAACTTGCCATGACACTATATTTCAAACACTGTTTAGGTCTTTGGAGACTATTTTTCTTTGATTTAAACTCCCAACAGAGAAATTTATTCTGTCCATTGTCGATTAACTGTGAACCTCTGAATGGAAAATCAGTAAATGAATGCACTGGGAGATACTGTTTATTCGATTTGTGTTCCTCTTCTCTCCCCATCACTTGAGTTAAAGCACTTAAAGAGTTACATACCAATAGGATACTCTATGCCAGTATTTTTCAACATTTTTCATCTTATGGCACATATAAACTAATTACTAAAATTCTGTGGTACACAAAAAAATACATATTTTTTGCCAATATCACAAAAAAACTATAATTGTAATTCATTCACACCATACGGTTATTGTTGAATTGACTGTTATTATTTTGAAATTTGATAATATAAGGGAAAAGAGGTCAGTGTCCCTAACTAAATAGTCCGGTACTGCATGTTTTGAAAATTCTTGTGACCACATCTTTTTTTTTTTTTTTTTTTTTTTTTTTTTTTTATCCACTCAGCTACTGATGGGCACTTGGGCTGTTTCCAAATCTTAGCTATTGTAAATAGCTCAGCTATGAACATAGGGGTGCATATATTCTTTCTGATTGGTGTTTCAGGATTCTTAGGGTACATTCATAGAAGTGAAATCACTGGGTCAAATGGCAGTAAAAAAAGATGTGGTACATTTACACAATGGAATACTAAGCTGCTGTAAAAAAGAAGGATATCTTACCCTTTGGGATAGCATGGAGAGACCTGGAGAGTATTATGCTAAGCAAAAGAAGCCAATCAGAGAAAGACAAGTATCACATGATCTCACTTATATTTGGAATCTAATGAACAAAATAAATTGATCAACAAAATAGATCTTGAGACATGAAAGCATGGAACAGACTGAACAGACTAAGAGATCTCAGAGGGAAGGGGGCGGGGCGGGGGCAGGAAGAGGTTAACGAAAGAATTTATATGCATATAAGCATAACCCATGGACACAATAGTGCCATGAAAGCATGAGGGGGTTGGGAGGTGGGGCAGGGTGGAGGGGGTCAATGGGAAAAAAAAAAAGGAATGTCTGTAATACTTTCAACAATAAAGATAAATAAGAAATAAATAAAAAATAAAAATTCTTGTGGCAAGCCAGTGTGCCCTGGCACACTGGTTGAAAATCACTGCTCTATGGTTTGGCTAAAAGCTGAAAATTAAAGCCATGCTCTCTGTCAATACCCCTGGAATAATTTATAGAATTATTGACTGAATCTTTTCATGGAGGGCTTGTAAAGTCGATTTAGTATACTACTTTTGACTTTGAAGTATAAGATGGCAGACTTGCTTTCCTATTCCTTTTATCTTCTGATAGCTAAGAGTTATGAGTCAACTCAGACTTCCAAAGAAGGGTAATTAACATGGAGAACAGGAAATGGTGGAAATGAGCAAATTATTTAATCTGGATTTGGTGTACAATACTTTTTGAAAAATAATCTTTTTTCCCTTTAAATAAACACTCCCAAATAGCCAGATTTTAATGTTGATATAGGAAATATTGGCTTTGTCTCAACTTTTGTATTAATAAAAAATGTGCAAAATTCAAATTTTTTGGCAATTTAAGCACATTTTCACTGAGTCATCACTAATCATTCTGGCATTTTAGGAAGACTGAACTTTAAAACTGATGATAAAATGAAAAGTGTTAGTATTAACTGCCAGATATTTGGGCCAATAGCTCTTGGATCCTGTAAAGTAACTTGATTCCAAGGCTTAAAGACCTTGGTAATTAGTGGGAGGAGGGCAGTTATGAGAAAGTTGTTTTTGGTTTTTTCTTCTCCTTTATGATTTTGATCATTTTGTTTAAAGGATCTGGAAGTATTCAAGTGGTCTTCTTAGATCCTTTACAAGATAAGAATAGCTTTTGGCAAATAGTTAAAGAATCACTCCAATAGCTTTGGTCAAACTGACTCTGATGGACTTTTTATAGGGTATTTCCAAAGTATCTAGCATGACAGACAGTATACTTTACTGGTATACCTCTTTGTTACCTCAGACGTAAAACTAGCACATAAGGTAGGTATTGTTGTGGTTATTATTATTATTGTAGCTACCATTTTACAGGGAAACTAAGACTCAAAGAAGATAAAGAATTCTCCAAAGCCACCCATTAATAGATAGCATAGTCAAGATCGAATCTGAGTCACTAGAATATGCTGCCTTCAGTCTTTGCACTATTTCTTATTTAGGTCAGTATAAATAAAATGTTCTTTCTAATAGGAAGTGATTTTGTTACTCACCAAAGGAGATCTCATCCTGATCTTGTTTTACACAGCATGTTTATAGAAGAGATATTTGAAAATTCATTTTTAGAGAAATAAAGATAACATGTTTTAGTAAAATGATGCAATTTTTTAAAAATCTATCTTAAATAAAGGAACCTGAAAAATGACTGAAACTTATCTTTATTAAAATGCACTTTTAGGGAAAGATGTTAAATGATAATAAAGTATTCCCATTTGTAGCATCAAAAATTTGGGAGCATTTTCTTTTCCCTTTCAACAGTGTTCCAGAAATTATGTTATAACTTTCAATATATTCCAAGTCATGTATCAACTTGGCATCTTAGTCTCCATGGATTTTATTTAAATTATGGGAAAAATGCAATTGTTCCCAAGCAAAGATTTACATCTTTTGTGCTGATTTTCCTCTTGATTTATTTTTAATAGAGATTTTGCTTTTTCAAATCACATAATATTTTGGACTGCTCATTTATTTGTAAGGCACTCCCAGGATCATATAAAATATTTATAGATTGATGCAACATCAAATAAAATTTAAAGAAATTAATGTTATATTCTCTAAACATATATTAGATTATTTTAATTCTGAATTTGATCTAAAATGCAGAGAGAAAGAAATTTCTGTTTGTACACTACAAAATTATATAGCAATGACATTATATAAGTATGCTACATTAAACCTGTTTGTAAGTCATAATTTCCCATAACAAACTAGATAAGGTTACTAAAACAATTTTGCATATTGGAGAGCTGATTTCACTTGATGATTTTAGTTTTATTATTCACTATATTTGAGTAAGACTTAACTATATAAAAATAAAACCAAAAAACATACAGCTATATCTCAAACTCACAAAGAAGGATGAAGCCATAATTCTGCTTCCAACCTGGTATTCTAGGAACAACTTAAAATTCCTTAAACTCTGCAACGTAATCTGTCTTATGTACCCTATTTCAGAAAAGAACAGAGAAAGGGTAAATTTTTCTGCCACTTTTCAGACTGATGCTGTCCATAAAAGCCATTTGATGCTTTTAATTTTTTTTCATGAGATTACCCTCAAAGGCTTTCATTCTATCACAGCCAGAATGTCACTTCCAGGTTTAAATAACTGCAAATTCCTTTGGGGCCAACTTTTATAAGAATTATTTTACATAGATTTTTAGAAGGCTCCATATGGCTAACTTTTGATGTGCTATGCTAATCCTAACAGAGAAAATTATAATTATTGGAAAAATATGTATTTATGCTATATAATATACTGCATAGTTAGTTTACTTGGTTCTTGACCCCTATGACCTCCATCCCTTGTGTCTTCCTGTGGTTAAGCTCAGGGGAGAGAGAGAGAGAGAGAGAGAGAGAGAGAGAGAGAGAGAGAGAGAGAGAGAGAGAAGGAATTGCGGGAATTCTATTACACATCACATTTCCTTGAAGTTGGATTGAAGGTCATTATTTTGAACTAATAAGTGCCCCTTGGTCTCTCAAACTCCATAAGCTTAATGATCTGCTTTAATTTGCTTGACTGGTCTTTCTCCTAAAAATACCTGCTGCTCCTCCTACTTTTCCATCCCTATAAAAACAGACAAGGTCTGGTTTTAATCTATGCAGCGTAAAATTGCCAAAAGGAACCAATGAGCATTCTGTCAGTGAAAAAGGTTTATGATAATACCTTATTGCCTTTCTTCAATGACTGCGATTGCATGACATATGCAGAGTGGGCAGACAGATTTCAATGATGTAATTATCAAAGTTTATCTCTCTGGCTGGGCCTTCAGGAGTTATACTAGTATATCCTTTCCACAGGAGGTAAGAGGTAGATTTTTGAATGCTAACTCTTTCCTTACTGAACAACCACATGTTTTCTGACTTGGTCTAAATCCACCTTTGACTCTCTTAAAGGCTATTACAGATACTATGTTATGCTGATATGTCTGTATAATAATTTTCCATTAGTAAAGTCCACATGGATAAAGAAGAAGAACTCAGGGGATAAGAACATGAACTTGATATCTGTTGTCAGTATCAAAAAATAGGTAGTTTGAGTTTTAAACCCAGAAAATATGAGCTTTTGCTAAAAATAGAAAGAAAGTCCTCGAATAAACACCATGTTCTAAAGATGATTGGAAAAGGATAACAAAAGCAACTTCCAATTTACTCCTTGATAGTAATTTATGAATTTGTTTTATTTTTTTAAAATTCTGTATAACTTCAACCTATAAAATTTTGTATTGATTTTTCAAAACAGATATAATTAAACATTTGTTATTCATTTTTTCAATACATTAAAAAAAGGTATGGTTTTCTTATTTTAAAGATGTAGTAATTTCTAAAGACTTGATTAACTTTATTCCTAAAATATATGATATAATGTGTTTTCCTTGTGTTTTTGTTTATTGTTTGTTGTCTTTCTTTATTTTGTTTTCTAGACTTGTTCATTTCTCCTTTGTACTATCTGCATATCAATGCTTACTAGGAGCACAGCTGGTCTAATAGTGATATGCATAAGAACTCCTGTAGGTGGCGCTGCAATCCTGTGAGAATGATAGAGTGACCAATAGGTTCCATTATGGTTTACCTAGATATTGATTTGAGATACCTTCAGAAAATGGAAATGCTAATAAAAAAATAGCTAAGTCTAAGCAACCATGACTTGTCCAATTTAATAATAATAAAAAAGAAAAAAATATGTTGAACAAACAGGCAAATAAATACAAGCATGTTCAGCATCATACCAAGTCTCCCTCAACTCCTAACACTCCCAATTTATCCTTCCTAGAATCTGGGCAACCTCAATTTACACACATTGAAAAAGAACAGTAAATTAATTTAAAAAAAAAAAAACTTCATTGACTTCTTTAACTGAGTTTTCAAAAGCATGGAAAGACATTGTTAAACAACATATATATGTACATGTGTGTGTGTGTGTGTGTGTGTGTGTGTGTGTGTGTATCCCTCTCTCTCTCTCTCTCTTTCCTGAGCTTAACCATAGGAAGACACAAGGGATGGACATGGTCATAGGGGTTAGGAATCAACTAAACTAACTATGTGTGTGTATGTATATATATGTGATGTATGTGTGTGTGTGTGTGTGTGTGTGTGTGTGTGTGTGTATAAAATAAGCCTTTCTGAAAAAACAAGTCACTAAACAGGCTCTGTTTGTATTTGTCAAATAACAGAAATTGTTCTCCATGTTAGCATTTTAAAGATTTTCAATTCTTTATATATTTGACACTGATAGAATGCAACAGAAAAATAAAAGATTATGCTAATTGAATAAAAGCCTCAATTTCATGATTCATAAGGACAGGAAGTGGAGGAAAGTACTTATCCATAGACTCATACAAAAGGAAATAGGAACTTGCACTTAGAGTTTACAGCAGGGTTTCTCACTTGGAGTATTGACATTTGGGGTGAACTTTTCTCTGTCATGGGGCCTGTCCTCGACATTGTAGGCTATTTAGCTCAATCCTTAACCTCTATCCATTTCTACAATATCACCCCCAAGATTGTGATAACCAAAAATGTTTCCAGACATTACCAAATGTCCCCTGAAGGACAAAACCAGTCCTGGTTGAGAGCCACTGGTCTATAGTGATGCACTTTTTATAAACAAAGAAGAAAACAATTTTGAGAGGCATCCTGGTGATAAGCTATTTGAAAAATTTATAGGAAAGAGTTTGTTTTCTAAGTAAACAATATCACAGAGAACCTAGAAACGTTGTGTTGGTGTCATCATAGACATGATGATTCGTCTCTACTACTTGAATATACCCAAACACGCACCCATTCCAATATTGTTTCCACTAGATTTAAATGAACAGTATTTGTCTGTTTGAATCCAGAACACAATATCTTTTCAGAACTCAGACAATTACTGAATGAAGTTTCCACTAAATTAAAATATCTGCAATTAAACATATACTCTTTTAGAAGAATAACATAACCCATAAATAATAGTGATTAACAGATTGTTGGGGTTCTTTCTTTTGGACATTTTATTTAGAATAACACTGGAATCATTCACTCTATTTTTCTACTTGAAAGTGAAGAATGCTGATAGAATATGACAAAAAGTACTATTCATGGAGTACAGAAATGTTAAATAACTAAAAATATGACATAAATTTACATCAGATACCTAGAATATCTTTTTTACAAAGAATGTTAGAACTGAAAGAGATTAGAAATAATCTTTAGTGTAGACACTGAGGCCTGAGGAAGTGAAGTTTTGTGCCCAAGATAATAGAGTGAGGAAAGTGTCAAGATGAGACCTCAGGTTTCCTGAATGCCCTTTCAGTGGCCATCTGCTACATCACGCTGATGGCAGAAGGATGGCATCTCAGTGCCCGTTCTACAATTCAACTATTTCTATATTTTGATTTTAATATATCAATTCAAAGAATGCTGGTTGGCCTGTATATATTGTCAATACACTGTTTAAAACATTAAGGCCCTGTTTGCTAGTCCAAGACACTCAGATATCCTAGCTAAAACTGAGTAATTCTTGAATATCTGTTTAATGAGATAACATTTGATAATTTTGTAAAGCTGTCTTGTTCACTTGTCTGTTATATTATTACTGAGATTTGCATTCAATAAATGTCTGGTGTTGATTTTCTTAGAGAAATAATAATGTTTTTTGCATATTTGTTTCTACACTTATCATTAATAAACTGTTGTTACTGGCAATATAAACAAAAGATTAGTGCAATATATGACCTCAGACATAACTACAACAATGCCTGTCATCGCATGTTTATTGTTGTTGCTGTTGTCCCAAGTTCATCATATGTTGTGTGATTAATCATTTGCCCTAATAACTTTAGGTTTTTTTCATAAACCAAAGTATTGGAAAACATTCACTCAGCTTTGGACTCCACTATAAAAAAAAGTGCTGAAATCTTGCAGTATTTGGTTATAAATAGGAACATCAGGTAATTCAGAAGATGAATGAATTATTTTTAGATGATCACTGAAATAAAAGTAAATTAAAATATTCTTATATAGAACCTGCATGTCTAAGTATTCTCAAACCCTAGTTTGAAATGAATAATCTAATAGCAAGAATCCCTACCATTTGTAAACAACTAGAGGCCCAGTGCACGAATTCATGCACTGGCGGGGCGGTGGGGGGGTGGCATCCCTCAGCCTGGCCTGCACCCTCTCGCAGTCCAGGATCCCTTGGGGGATGTCCATCTGCCAGCTTAGGCCTGATGCCCCCAGAAATTGGGCCTAAACTGGCAGGCAGACATCCCTCTCACAGTCCGGGGCTCTCACAGTCTGGGACCCCTTGCTCCTGGCTGAGTGCTGCTCCCCCTGTGGGAGCGCACTGACCACCAGAGGGCAGCTCCAGTATTGAGCATCTGCCCCCTGGTGGTTAATGTGTGTCATAGCGACCAGTCATTACACTAGTCTTACGGCTATTTGGTCGATTTGCATATTAGGGTTTTATTATATAGGATGATATACATAACTAGTTCTGACCATTGAAATCACCCTTTATTTATGCTTAATGGGATTATTTAGATTATAGTAAAGAGAATCACTGAAAATGGTATATATTATTTTGAGATGTTAGGAAAAAAATTAAAAAAAAAATTTTAAAGATATAGTGACTGTCTAGAATACTCCTAAATATTATTTTTAATTCTAGTGATATAATTCTACTTTCAATTAGAAAACACTTGAGTCAATCATAATATATATATATATATATATATATATATATATATATTTTCAAGTCAGAACTAAATTACTTGTGTCATTTATGGATCATAGTACTTTATGTAATGGCACTGAGGCTGCAAAACAAGTCCTAAGATTATTACAACTTCAATGAATGAGAGCAGAAAAAGCCATTACTTAGTGATCTTTCTGAAAGTGGAACTTTAAGTCATTTATTGTTCATTTTGAGAAACATCCTAACATGCTTCTTTGCTTGAACAAATGAAAAGCAAATGCACACTATTATTCTTGCAGAAAAAATGTGAAGTAATCTGAGAAGAAAATGAACTGTTTGTAAATTATTACATATGACTGGAATCAGAGAAGGTATTTTCTTGTTTTAGTGGGGAATTGCTTTTTGACCCCACTAAATAATAATAATAAATAAAATTATCTCATTTTATTCTCCCTTTTTATTTATATATTTTTATTTATTTCAGAAAGGAAGGGAGAGGGAGATACAGATAGAAACATCAATGACGAGAGAGAATCATTGATTGGCTGCCTCCTGCATGCCCCTTACTGGGAATTGAACCCACAACGGGGGCATGTGCCCTTGACTGGAATTGAACCCAGGACCCTTCAGTCCACAGGCCAATGCTCTATCCACTGAGCCAAACCAACGAGGGCTATTCCCCCTTTTTGATGGTGACCCTATTTATCCATTCCAAGAAGAGAGCAATTTCAGAACTACTGCCCTAGAATAGATAAGGAAAAGAAGATGCTGCCCTAGCCGGTTTGGCTCAATGGATAGAGCAGCAGCCTGCAGACCAAAGGGTCCCAGCTTCTATTCTGGTCAAGAGCATGTACCTTGGTTGCAGGCTCCTCAGCCTGGACCTGATTGGGGCTCGTGCAGGAGGCAATCAATGTGTTTATCTCACGTTAATGTTTCTCTCTGTTTTTTCCCTCTCTCTTCCACTCTCCCTAAAAATCAATGGAAAAAACCTCGGGTGAAACTGTCAAACCTCAGAGGGAAGGTAGGGGAGGGAGGGGGTAAGGGGGAGAGATCAACCAAAGGATTTGTATGCATGCATATATGCCTAACCAATGGAAACAGACAACAGAGGGGTGAGGGCATGATTGGGGGTTGGAAGGCAATGGGCAATGGGGGGATAAGGACACATATGTAATACCTTAATCAATAAAGAAAAAGAAAAATAAGGTGCTGTGTAGAGTGAAATGTTATAAAGAAATCACAACAGAGAATGGACATCTATGTCTTTCTGTCTCTGTGTTGTAGAGTAAAGCTGGAAATTGACTTTTTATTTATTTATTTATTTATTTATTATTTATTTATTTATTTATTTATTTTTAAAATATATTTTATTGATATTTTACAGAGAGGAAGGGAGAGGGATAGAGAGCTAGAAACATCGATGAGAGAGAAACATCGATCAGCTGCCTCCTGCACACCTCCCACTGGGGATGTGCCCGCAACCAAGGTATATGCCCTTGACCGGAATCGAACCCGGGACCCTCCAGTCCGCAGGCCGACACTCTATCCACTGAGCCAAACCGGTTTCGGCGACATTGACTTTTTAGACATATAGGAGTGTGAAGACCTCTTCAAAATGTGAATTATGGAGTTGAAATGCAATTTGTGAGCTCAGTGAAGGTGACCTACATTTTTAGTATGACAGGGTCAAAGAAGACTGGAAGAATCAAGTCATCTCTTTGAATCATTGCTCCTATATTTTCTAGCTGATACATTGAGTCATTTATACTCATTGAACCTCCATTCCTATATATGTAGAAAAGGGAATAATATACCTGCCTGAAAATTTTGTTGATAAACAAAAAAAAGTTAAAAAATATAAGTGCTAGAGGACTTAAATGCATGCAGAGAACCCACCTCAGATCTACCACATGTGCAAAGCTAATCATTTCACTTCCTGCTTTCCTTCCTTCCTTCCTTCCTTCCTTCCTTCCTTCCTTCCTTCTTTTTTCCTTTCTTCTTACTCCTCCCTTCTCCCTTCCACCCTCCCTGCCTGCCTCCCTCCCTCCATCATTTTCTTTCTACCAATTTGTTGATGAAATCATGCATTTATCATAAATAGAAACCTGGGTCCTCTTTTTCAGCTTTACCTTATCATAAGTAACGTCCCAGCAGCTCACAGGGAACTTGACCACAATTTTCCTTACCTAAGGGCTTGGAAATGGTGGATCCCACTCTTGTCACAGACACTAAAGAGCCCACTCAGTAGAGACCATTCAGAAGACCACCTGGAGGGAGCCGAACATAGAGGCTGGTGGCATAGACTGAGTACAGTATATGGGTAACTGGCTCTTGTCACTCTTTACTTTTGGTCAGTGGATACAGTTGTCAACAGGTACTTCATGTGAGATCTGACAGACTCTTAATATCTCATGATTTGTCCTAATCATGCTAATAGTGTCAATTCATTTATTACCTTGAAACAGGGAGACAAACTTATCACCTTTTCTAATTTTGCAATTGTTGGTTACTATTGCTTTCTTTTCTTTATTGATTAAGGTATTACATATGTGTCCTTATCCCTCCATTGCCCATTGCCCCCCAGCCCCCAATCATGCCCTCACACACCTGGTGTCTTTGTCCATTGGTTAGGCTTATATGCATGCATACAAGTCCTTTGGTTGATCTCTCTCCCTTACCCCCACCCTCCCCTACCTTCCCTCTGAGGTTTGATGGTCTGATCGATGCTTCTCTGTCTCTGGATCTGTTTTTGTCCATCAGTTTATGTTGTTCATTATATTCATACACAAGATAGATACACACACAATGAGAATGCATATTTCTAAGATCCCAAACTTGTCTACCTAAAGTTTTTTCTCCCTGAGCTTAAAAACTCATATAAAATTATTTATAATAATTAAATTGTTATACTTATTTCTTGCCACTATTATTGTGATGGACAAATTGCTGATACTTTTTATTAGTTGTAGAAACCCTCAGTTATTTAGAAAAATTAAACTGTTATAAATTATTTATTTTCTTTATAGTCTCTTTTAAGCCCATATTAAATTTTTATTATATTTTACTTATTACTTTTTATCACAACTAAAGGAGTGTTTAAAAGATAAAATAAAATCCAAATACAAAAATATTTATATGGCATAGTTGGAAAAGTTTGGAAAGAAAAAGTCTTCCAATTAGAGGGTTGTGTGTGGCATATGTTTTTATAAAGAAAACTAGATTTTACATTTTGAGACTATTACTTATAGTATGTAATCAATTGTTATTTGCTTTTGAAGAAACTATGATGGAAATTATTTGTCATTTAAGCAGGAAAGAGAACAGATTAAAGAAGGCCTGGGACTCCATCTTAAAGAAGGAGGAAAAGAAGGAAATAATGTTTTGATAAAGCTATCACAATTTAAATATATGTACTAGGATTCCATATCTGTTTTAGTTTAAAGAAAGACTTTTTAGCTGGAAAATCTGACAAGATTTGAGGAGAAAAACCAAAAACTATCTGGATCTTGTCTCCCTTTTATAAAGTGTGGTTTCATCATGTCACTCAGGAATGTTTTATTACAACATAATGCACAACAGAAAATTGACTAATGCTGACATTGCTTTCTTAAGTCTCTGTACTTGTATTTACCTGAAATACGAACCACAATTTCAATAAATGCATTTGTCAGATAAGAATAAAAACACTAAATCTGTCTGAAAACTCCGAATAAAATATAGGTAGTCTGGCTATACTCATTTTTTACAGGAAAAACATATATGAGAGAATATCATATTTTTAAAAAATAATTAAGAATGACCAATAGTTTATAAAATAAAGAGTAAAATTATATAGTCTTCAAAACCAAAAAGCATTTGGTCCTATTACTTCACTCCAGCTAATATTTAATTCAGAGAATGTTTTCCTTCTCTCAATATGTAACTTCGATTTTATTTATTTTTTCTCTGACTCTGAAGTGTTGGATATTTAGAGAAGATGCAACTCTGGAAATCTCCCCTTTCTCTATTCTCCTATTAAAGGCTATGATCCTGATTGCCTTCTTAAGATTTGGTAAAGCCATTTATATCCCTGTTGTTAACTCTCACCTTGAACTCTGCATGCTACTACTTGCCATAGTTTTCTTGAAGCCCATATTCTAGGTAAAACTTCTTCATAATGGGGCTGCTTTGAAGCTAAAACTACCCTGAATGTGTTCTGATGCACATTTTACTTATGCCTTCAAAGCTCACCCAATTTTGCAGTTAAAAGCCTATAGTTTCCTATGAACCAAAGCAAAAAACAACCTACTTAGGTTTCACAAGTTTCAATTCAAACAAGATGATCTAATGGAAACCTGTGATAGACATTTACTTAAAATCATTTCTAAGAGTGATAAGAAATCCAGTAGGACAGCTGTATAAACCTGAAAAAGTAAAATGTGCATGCTACACACCAACTGTGCACACTATATCCAACTGATATTTAATTTAGAGAATGTTTTCATTCTCCCCACAGGTAGTTTTGATTTTATTTATTTTTTAATCTGCCTCAAAAGTGTTGGATATTTAGAGAAGAAGCAACTCTATAAATTTCCCCTTTCTCTGTTCTCCTATTAAAGGCTATGAGCCTTTCTGTGACAGGAAGCTAGCTCTATCTATAATCCTTTAAAGTATGGTCTCTGTATGGTTATGGATTCAGAGCATAAGTGGTGTTGGTCACGGGGCCATTCTTATAACTTGAAAAGTAATTACCCCAGAGATATGAACCTTTTGATTTTCAGAATGTGTGCAATGAAGAAGTACACGTTTAATGTTTTGTAAGCTTCTTCACTGATGTGCACATTCCTGGATTAATTAAATTGTTTTCTGAGGAAAAATCTGTGAGTATGCTCATGCTGAAGCCAATTGCTTTTGACAATCTGAGCATTATTTTTAAATTCCTTTATAAGTCAGTAATGAGACAAGTTGTGGATTTTATTGGTTATTCATAATTAGCTAGATAATAGTGTGAGATGCTGCCTGTTCTGGCTGACAGTTGATAACAAACACATTCCCTATGATTATATTTGAGAAAAATGACTTCTTATAAGCCTCTTCCAATGGTAGCAAAGCCAAGAGGGTAAATTATCTGGAGTGTTACTCACTCTACAATCTTCAATTACTGTTTATAGTTTCATTTTTATTCTTTGTCTTTGTCAATCTCAGTCTGTCTCTGTCTCTCTGTCTCTCTTTCTGATGTCTCTCAAGCAAATTGCCTTTTTTTCTCCTTCTGATTTTATTTAGCAAATTGATTTAACCTTTGTTATTACATTTCTACTATGAACCAGGCGCTGAATCTCATTATAGAGTGATAACTGAAATAGTCTTAATTTTAAAGGAACTCCCAGTAGTTAAGAGGTGTCATGCTAAAAAAAAACAACTGATGATTTCTTCTACACAACCTGGTATTCCTCCATAGAACCAGCCATAGGACAGTTAGGAGAGTTAGGAATTCAGAATAATTGCAAAATTCTCGAGGGCCCTATTCACACTGTAATATCAGTGGATGGAACCTCACTAACGTATACAAAGCAATATGAATGTGTTCCCTGGACTATAAAGTAATGATCATGAGAAACTCAATCACTAATAAAAAAATTGAAAATCTTTTGAGAGACAAAAGATGGATTTTGATGGAAAAAAGGTATAGAGATGGGGAAGTTTGCAAATTAGGGAAGGCCAGAAGACTCAATGAGACACAGGCAGGGCTAGATTTCCTAGGTGTGCTTCTTCCTCCTCTAAGACTTCATTTTCCTGGGCAGTAATATAGCAGCAGCAGAAGCCCCACTCTCAGCCAATTAAAGTGAGGTTAACATGGAGGAGAATTGAAGTCTGGCTGTTGTGAGGATCCTCTATTAACAAGTGTACACAGCCTAGGTGCTTACTAGACAATTCCTAGAAGTAAGACAGGGAGGCCTGAGGTGGGGGTAAGGGGGTGAGTCTAGAATGCAACACTAGAATTTCCACTCTTAAATCAAGGGGAGCCCTAATTTCTGTAACTCCTCACCAGTAACAAATATTAGTCAAAGCAACAGATAGATTCAATAAAACACAAGTTTTCAGTTACTGAGGAGCTCAAGCACTATGCAATAAAAATCACTAATGAAAAACATCATTACCTGGAAAAGCAGAACTAATATAACAGAAAGAACAAATATTTAAACTTCATATTATAAATAATTGAACAGATACAGAAAGATATTAAAATGAAACAAAACAAATTTTAGAGAAAATGGTGCAGGTATTGGGAAGATAATCTGAAAGGAGAAATAAAGAACAACATGTGGGTTGAATAAAAACAAATATAAAGTAGGAGACTGAATCAGTGAGGTGAAAATTGGGTAGGGGACTATTCCAGGGCACATAGAAGGGGTTAGTTGGGGATGACATGGGAGAAGGGCAGGAGAAAAATCAATGAGTAAAAATGATGCATGAAGGCAGAATTGTCAACAATTGGACAAGAGGAGTCACCAAAAATAAAGAAAATAACAGTTTTCTGATTTTTGTGTTAGGAAGGAGATCTTAAGGTTTCAAAGAGCATAAACCCCAAGGAGAAAAACTGAAAGGTGTGATTTATCAAAAGTGAAGATTTCTGTTCCATAAGAGATACCAAAGGAAAAACAAAAAGGAGAATGTAAAAATGGGAGAAATTAAATGCAATGTCTAAAATGTACAAGGAATACTAACATGGATCTACAAAGGCTTTTATACACTGTTGCTGGGAATGTAAAGTGGAGCAGGTATTCTCAAGAGGAATCAGAAAATACTTCATGAAATAGAATATGCATATTCCCAAGACTTAAAATTCCACTCAATATATCCCAGAGTTAAACTGCACAGTGGTAAATAAATAAGAAGACATTCTTGGTATCTTTGTTTGGAGTTGAAGGCAACCTAGTTGATTACTGATGGGAGAATGATGCTGTTAAAATGCAGGATATGCATATAATGAAATACCATACAGTACTCCAAAATGAGAACTATATTTACATATAACAACATGGATGGAACTAAAAATAATGTTGCCTGAAGATATTAAGAAACAATGATGTTTAAAGTTGAATCATATGTGGAAATTGAGTACAAACATTTGTATGTATACACAATACTATAACTTTTCAAATGTGAAAGTTGGACTTGACATACAAATTTGAAAAAGCTGAAAAAGAGGTAACAATGGTCTTGGCTTGGTTGCTCAGTTAGTGTGGGTTCAGTCCCCGGTTAGGCACATACAAGAATCAACCAATGAATGCATAAATAAGTGGAACAACAATTTGATGTTTCTCTCTTGCATTCTTTCTAAAATCAGCAACAACAACAAAAAAAAGGTAACTGTGGTTGGAAGGACATTGAAGTAAGATGAGAATACAGGAAAAATATCACATTAAAAGGAACAAGACATGGGTTTTGTTTCGAAGATTATACAATGTCATAAGAGAGATATATTGTCAATATTATTATCATCAACTAGAAGAAAAAATAAATGAAATGAATTATTCCATTGATAATCATTATAAAGGAAGGTAATAGACTTGTCATTTTTTTTTAAAAGAGCTAAAAAAGACTGAAGTTCTGGCGAGGACTGAGAGAGATGGAAGAGAATTGTGAAATCTTCCATATAGATGATGATTTAGAAAAATAAAATCAGAAGGATATCTCAACTTTTTAGCTCACAGCCACCACACATACAAAGTGAGAGATATTAATTGAATTTAGGAAAAGAAAGGACTAAATAAAAAACTTGAAAATAGCAATCTCTTAATATCCTATCTAATAAAGAGGGAATATGCTAATTGATTCTCATGCCATTGCAAGATGGTAGCGCCCACAGCCAATAAGGAGGGAATATGCTAATTGTCTGCCACGCCCTCAAAGATGGTGGCACTCACAGCCACAAGATGGCGGTGCCCAATCCCCTCAGCCCTGCTGGGGCGCCTGCCTCCGGAGTCCCCCAGTCCCCTCAGCCCCCCAGCCGCCCAGGGTCAGCCCAAGGCATAGGCAAGCCTTGGATGGCGGCTGCCCAGCAGCCCAGGGCCACTTGAGGCTCAGGTAACCAGGGTCGGCTGAGGCTTGCACTGCCGGCAGTGGCAGCAGCAGAGGTGTGATGGGGGTGTCACCTTCCCCTGATCGCTGGCTTGCCTCCCGCTCTGAGGGCTCCCAGACTGAGAGAGAGGGCAGGTCAGGCTGAGGGACCTCCCCTCAAGTGCATGATTTTTCATGCACCAGGCCTCTAGTATCATAATATTATCTTATTATTATTTGATACCAATTTCAATATTAATTGAAATAGATTATCAACTGGCTAAGAGTTCTGAAAATCTGTGATAAAGATTTATTTCTTGCTCTCTTCTCAGAGCAATGCAAGAAAGTGGGGGGTGGGCGGTAGTCATGGGAGTTGATGGTGGTGACACTCATTCCAGGACCTATACTCCTTCCATCTGGTGGCCCTACTATCTTTAAAGGCCTCAGAGTCCTCTATTGGATTTCTGCATCTGGCAACAGATAGGAAAAAGAAAGCGAGGGGAAGTTCCTATGGGATATTTTATGGGTTTAGCCAGTGTCATCGCCAGCATTTTAAGACCATCCTCAGGATTCCTGGCTGCCTGGTGCCCACATACTCTGAATATGAGGCACTTCCCTCCTATGATTAGGTTATGCTAGATGGCACAGTTGATTTTTAAAAAGGAAAATTATCAGGCTAGCTAGATCTAACTATATGATACCTGGGAATAGAGGTCAGAGACAGTGCTGACCAAAGTTTCAAAATGAGAGAGGAATTCGATGCACGGCAATTTTTCCATGGCCGGCTTTAAAGAATGGGGTGGGGGGCGGTGCGGGGGTCACATGACAAGGACCTGAGAGCAGTCCCCAGCAGATGGACAGCTAGTAGAAAATGGGGATCTCAGTGCCACAGCTGCAGGGAATGAGGTCTGCCTACAGCCCATGAACCTGGAAGAGCTCCTCCAGCCCTAGATGAGAACGCCTCCCAGCAACATCGGATAAGATAATGCTCAAAGAATCCGGTCATGCCAGAATCTCTTCCACAGAAACTGTGAGTTAACTCATTTGTATTGTTTAAAGCTGCTGTGCTCATGCAGCAATAGGAAGCTAACACTGGTTGGAGTGACTTGGATCACTTTCATCCACACTACATTAGCCGAAGTTCAGGCATGGAGCCCGTCTAACTGCAGAAGAGGCTGAGAAATGTGCATTAGCTGGCTTCTAGGAGGAAAAGGGTATGAGGTATGAGTTGGTGAGCACAAAGCAGTGACCTCCTCACTATCATCTACTTTAGCCAAAGGTAAACAGAGCATAAAATCTCAGGGGCTTTTAATATTCACTTAGTATTTATTCTGATTCACTCATTTTATTTTCCCACAAAAAAATTACAAATGTATTAACTGCAACATGGGATCATAGGAGGACAATGTCAATATCATTTCATTTTTAAGTCTGGTTTTCACTTGAATATATTAAGTGTGCTTCAACAAGTTATTTAGCCACTCTTTCATTTCTGTTTCTACAAATAGGACAAAAAATAGCAGGTGGATAATCAAAGTCATATATAAAAGGACATAAACTAAGCTCTTTATTGAACACCTGGGAGGAAGAGTTTAGGTACATTCTTAACAGGTGTGGAAATTAAAACTATTCTCTCTTGTTTCAATTTAGTGACTATACCAATGCACTCTGATAGCCTCAATAGGAAATCAATCTGAGTGATGTTTGGGCTCATTACTCTCTTTCTCTTTCTCTCTCTCTCTCTGCCTGATATATTGAAAAAAAAATGTAACATATGAGAATGTAATTTGATAGTAGCCTTTAAAAATCTATCATCTATATTCTCTCTCTTCAGCATAGGTTTCTGTCTTGGGTTCCTGACTTACATTTCGAGCTGCCTAATTGACATTTTAACCTACATCAAACTGTCTGAGACCCAACAACATGTCAAAAATTGTAGTCTCCATATTTCAACCCAAACCCACAATATTTCACTTCCAAACCCTATGTTTATTACCTTACAGAACCACATCCATTCAATTCCCCAAAACAGAAATTTATGGTAAGCCTAAACTCTTTTTTTTCCCCTATGTCATCTAATTTACCATGAGGCCCGGTCTTCTCTATTTTCTAAGTATGTTTCAAATCTATCTTCTGCTTCCCATTTCAACTAGATTCCATTAGCTCAGGCCTTCCTTATTTCTTACCTGGAATACTAAAATTGCTTTTTAATTGATTTCTCTGATTCTAATCTACTAGGTTACCTACCATACAGATGTCAGAGTAATCTTTCTAAAATGTAAACCTTACTAACAGGTGCTTACAAGCATTCCGTGGCTCCCTTTTGCATTTAGGGATCCTTATGATCTGTCTTTTTTATAGTTTTTTCCTTTTAATCTCTTGCTATAACCTCAAAAGATAATTATTATCTAACTTTATAGAAATTCTTGCAGTTTCCTGGGGGAAGTATGCTCTCTTTTATCTTTGAGTCACTTCAGATCCATTTTCCTTTACCAGGAGCATCTTTACTTACCTTGTCAACCTTAAGTAACACTTGTCATTAAAGACTCAGTTCAAATATCACTTTTTCTTTGAAGACTTCTCTAACTTTCTCAGGTCAAGTCAGGTGTCTACAGAAATTTTGTAACTGGGAGCCTTTACCGTGGACACTTTTCCAATTATGTTGTTATTGCCAGTTATTGAATGTTTCCAGCAATAGCTATTTCCATCTCTGCTCCTAGGAAAATAAATAGCTGAGCACTTGAAACATGGAGGCCACTCAAAAAAGTGTTCCATTAATGGACAAATGCAAGAAATGCAGGGAGGATGTTAATTTGAGAGGAAATATTGGGGTAGAATTTAAAAGACATAGTAAGTGGATGTTTGAGAAGGTTTATTCTACTTTACTTTTTTATTTTGATTGGCAGAATAAATGTTTCCTTTTTTGTTGCTCCTCAGTAATTCTATATTGAATAATGATCAAAATGCAAAATTGTTATATTTGATTTAAAAAATAAAAAATTATAATTCATAATATAAAAGTAACATCTAAGATTTAAATGAGCCTTTTGAGATTTTATGTAATTTCTATTTAGACTAACTCATAAATAAAGTAGGGAATAAGAAAGACTCATAGGTAATTTCTTATTCAAGAGAACAAATATTTTAAGCACACTTTTTAGAATAAATTATCATCTTTCTTCTAAAATTCCTTTTAAAAGTCAAAAAAATAACCTACTTTTTCAAGAGGGGCATTTTCTCTCTTATACATTTAGTACATCCAGGAAGATATGATAAATTATTGTCAGGTCCAGTTAAGTTTTATAAATGGCCTTTTGTAGAAAAACAGAGTAAGCTTGTATTTCAATATTGAAAATTAATATACTGAAGTCAGTTTATAATAGTAAAGCTTTATATGAAGTTCATATGTCTACCAACTCAGTTCCCAAAACAAGCAAAAAGAAAAAATGTATGAACAACTGAAATAGGTTTCCCAAGGTTGAGGCAATAATGCTTTGCACTTGAATCCATTTAACTAAAAGCTATAGTTCAAATAGTCCTAAGATTCATCATCCAGCTAATTAGAGAGAGAAAAAGAGAGAGACTATGTGTGCACTTATACAGATATATGTGTTTGTTCATGATTGCCTTATTTTTGCATGAATAATCCATGAAGTCATACATATCATTTCAATGAGTTCTTTAATTGGGCATCCTATCTGTTAAATTAAATATTCAGTTTCTTCCTTCTCTTCCTTTCCCCTCTATATTTAAAATTTGAGTTGCATAGAAATGAAATTTAATTCAAGGATTAACCAATTAAATATTCATATTCTGATATACTGAACTCATTCAATATATCAGAATTGAAGAAGTTTGAGATACGCTTGATGTTTTTTACTATTATTTTAGGCCTTTTGATTTTATAAGCTCTGGGTTTTTATCTTAAGTTTTAATACAAAGAGCAACTTAGTCTCATGATATGCTATGTGAAATGCCATATGCTTCATTTTCCTGCATTCCTAGCGTATGATGAATCCTGTTCTCAGTTTACAGGTATGCGGACTATTTAGGGTCATGTCCAAGCATTTAACATTCTACTAGTAGAAAAGGCAACAGCCTTTTAAAGGGTCTCTGATCTCATCAGAAAATCTCTGAGATTTTAGAGCAATATAAAAATGAAAGTTATTCTCAAAGTATATTGCTTCATATTATACTTATTATTTATTTGAAGTTCACATTCATCTCTAATAGCATTATTTGTTGACTTTGTACTTTCCTTGAATTGAGAAAAATATGAATTATGGTCTCCCAGCCAAAAGAATGTGTCATTAATTTCGATGTTGTATGTGAACGCATGTGAACAAGCTTTAATATTTATTAAACATATTATTTCTGTTTAGCCAATCCAACATTATATGACTTTAAAAAATTTTAGTAATAAAATGCTCTTCGTTATGTATTGAATTATTTCAAGTGTAGAGTGAAAGTTTTTGTTATTTTTTAATAATGCCAGAGAGTACAATATTTTTGATGCACATTTTATATAAAATTTATTTACTTACTCTAGCTGTATAATTTGGCACTTGCCTGTAGAATTGTGTTGAGGGAGTAGGAAGAAAAATATGTATCTAGATCAATAATTCTATGATCTTCATGAAGTCTGTTTTGTAAGCTAATAGATGTTTAAAATAAGTCTTTAACCCCCAACCAGAAAAAGGATATAAACATTGAAGAATAGAGAGATTTACTTTCATGAAATAAACCTATTTCAAAGTTACTAAATGTTTCATGTTAAAAGACTGGACAGTTAGTGAACTATCACAGGTTTTCCCCACATTGTCCCAAGGTACCATTTTCCTGGAATTCTTTTGTAAGCCAAAATGGCTTAAGGTAAAGAATATGCCCTGGTTTGTGGTACACCACTTTGCTTTTACAAAAGACCTACATTAGTATTGTAATGCCTTTTTTCTAAAAGCAAAAATCCACATTGGATTTTTTTTTCACCTAGCAAAAACAGGTACTAAGGTACTAATGTAGGTCTTCTGTAAAAGTGTAGTGATATAACACCAACTTTGGGAAAGTGGGAAATATAAGTACATAGCTCTGGTAACATTCCTAAAAATTAAATTTATGAGACAATGGGTATTCAGAGAATTCCTAAGTACTTTGCTTGGGCCTAGATGCTATAGACTTGGTTATATAGCTAACAGTCTATGCCCACAATGAAATTATAGACTACTTGGTGAGGCAAGGCATACATATATATGGAAACATCATAATGTATGGCACCTTATTTGATACCCAGATGTAAAGGTGTGACACAGTATTTGGTACAGAAAAAGAGAGAATAGAAGTGCTTGTAATAAAATGATAAGTGTAGCAAGACAGAGGTGAGTGGGTGGGTGGGAAGAGATCTACCAAAGAACTGGTATGCATATATGCATAACCCATGGACACAGACAATAGGGTGGTGAAAACCTGGGACAGGGCATGGGGGGCGGGCTACCAGGGGTCAATGGGGGAAAAGGGGAACACATCTAATAACTTTTGACAATGAAGATTTAAAAATACGAACAAAAAACAAATAAAAAAAAAAACAAATAAAACCCAAAAATGATATGCATAGTAAAATTACAAAGTGTAAAAGAAGGTGCAATAAAAGATATTTTCACTATCAACAATAGGAATACACTGTCATGGAGTGACAATAAATTTTGGATTTTCAGCCCAGCTGGCGTGGCTCAGTGTTTGAGCAATGACCTATGAACCAGGAGGTCAAGGTTCCATTCACCATCAGGGCACATGCCCAGGTTGCAAGCTCCATTCCCAGTGTGGGGCATGCAGGAGGCAGCCAACTGATGATTCTCTCTCATCATTGATGTTTCTATCTCTCCTTCTCCCCTCCTCTCTGAAATAAATAAAAATATATTTTTAAAAATTTTGCATTTTCAAATAGCTCTGCCTGAGAAATGCATATTTCTTTTGGTGCTAAATCATAGGAAATTTTAACATTACATTATGGTGAGAAGCATTATACCTGGGATGTAATTTACCAGGAGTCACTATTTATACTCATTTCCTTTAGCTTACCTTTAAAATGAGATAATAATATCTACATCACTAAATTGTTTTCAGAAATAGGTGATTAAAATTAAGATTTTCTAGTAAAATGCCTGGTAGCAGCTAACATTCAATAAATAATGACTTTTATTACTTGTGTATAATGTTAAAAAAAGATAAAGTCTGAATGACTGTGATATATTAAGTGTTTATTAACATTTCAAGGTAAAATACATTACTGTTTGGATGCACATATAGATTATTTACATGATTCTACTATATTTTTATTTCATTTGTGATTTTACTTACATTTGTTTATATGTGTGTCCAGACTAATACAAAATTATGAGTGACTAATACTAGTATTAGTAAATATAAATACTTACATGTATTTATACATAAAAACTTACTTATTCATGTTTTAGCTTTCTTCAATGTTGAAGTAGGAGTCCTGCTTTAAAACCAGTTACTTCTACTCAGGCTCATGTACAGCAATTTCTCTTTGATGGACAAGTTCTCCATTCTGCCCTGATTTTAGTATGATTTATCATTTTGTGATATAAATTAAAAAAGGCAAATTGTCTGTTTTTGTGATAATTTAGAGAAATAAGGTGGATAACATGTATAGTCTAAATAAATATGTTGAACATGATTATTTAATGCACATAATGATTTTGTAACTCAATATATTTTAGTGAAACATTCCAGGTACTTAAGGGCATTCTAACATGTAGACTATATTCCCAGTATCAGAAACTTCAAGATCAGTTATCAGCATACTAAATGGGTGCTAAAACAATTCTGCCTATAGTGATGGCAGGTGCTGGGTATCCTTTAAAAATGATGAAGGCAATGCCAACATTATTTTGTCAGTCTCTTTAATAAAAATATTTTCATAACTGTAGTGCAAATGGGTACTAATCAGCCCTTTCCAATTGTTAACACACCCTTAGAATCATCAGCTCAACATATAACTATTATTTAGCCCCTCATGAGTTAATCTTTCAAATTAAGTAGAAAAAGAAAATTCTCAGCATAGTGAAAGACTAGTATGGTTTCTTTTCTTTCTTTTTCTGTGACAAAGAGAGGCTGAAACTACTTGTTGAGCTGGTTGGGAGCAGAAAGGAAATGCTAGAAAAATAGTAGCTAAAATAACAGAATATAGTAGTAACCTTGAGTTCCTCTCCCCTAAAGACATTATTCAAGTGTTTTTATAATTATCTTCATTTGCACATTCTCTGAAATTATTACTTAACAACAGGCTCACACTACCAGCATCATTTTGTGTAGCACTAACAGTTAGAAAAGGCAAATTTAGTATATGTAGCCCGGAAGCCTCAGGGAGATGAAGCAGATAATGTCCATAGTGGTGTCACACTAGCTTAGCAAATGTTTCCCCAGTTGAAATGGGATTATCATGCTTATTTACCTCAGTGAAGTTAAGCCATAAATCTGGTAACAGCAATTTTGCAAATTGTTAAAACTGTGCCCAATTTTGAAACAACAACAACACATAAACATAGTATTTTAACAAATCCTCCTGCTTTCATTCTTATCATGTAAAAGGCATGTATATGCTCTCACGTGTGCGAACAGAACCCCCATTGCAAGAGAAAAAAATGCAAGGCATTTAAACTCAGTATCAAAAATTTGTTCTGGCCCTGGGGTTGGAAAACTATTAGTGTTGGACAAATGTATTGACAAGAGTGGGATATAATCTGAAAATGGTTTTAATTAGTTTTTCTTCATGTGTGTTTGTGTTTGTACAGTTATTTATAAGAATTCACTATTTTAGAACATAGGAAATGTTAAAAAATGTTACACCAATAAACTGGCTCTAATAATTCCAGTCTAGAATATTTAGTAATTATAATCCCTGTGGATGCATGTGATATGTCTCCCAAAGAATGGCCTCCAAACGCTTAGAAAACTGTTAGAAAATCACTGTCATGCTCCGTAAAACATCAACCATTAGTTCCTGTTCATGTATCATTTTGCCAGTCCTTTGGGGCATGTGGTGCAGTAATGCTGAGTATACTCATTGAGTTTAGCCCTTTAAATGCTGTTGCAAGTTCATCACACTTCTGGCCAACTCTGAAAAATGGCAACTATGTTTGGGGTTGGTGGTGAAAAGGAAATGTGCTTAAGCACTTGTAAATGGCAAACAATGCTAACTCATGCTCCAGAATGGCACAAAATCTGTGTTCTTGGAGTATTAACAACCACCCCCCACCCCACCCCACCCCCCCAAAAAAAAGCGGCAAACAGGCTGTCAAAAACCACTGAAGAAAAATTCATTTTTTTTTTTACTTACAAATGCTAGGAGAAGAGATAAAAAGTATGTGGTATACCTTCCAGTCTATATGTTGGTAAGAAAGAATACTTGCTCTGCCCTGTGTAATTTGAACATAAAGATTCAAGCATTTTACCTCTTGGATTGCTTGCCCCCAAATATAAATGAGTGATATATAAGATATAATACTGTAGTGCTTAAAAGTCATTTGAAAATCGAATTGCTTTGACATATCCTATATAATAAAACCCTAATATGCAAATCGACCAAATGGTGGAATGACCAGCGGCACAACCTGTCGCTATAATGCTCACTGACCACCAGGGGGCAGATGCTCAACATCTGCCTCCTGAGAGGGAGGTGACCGGAGGCCGCTACGGGGGACGGGCCAGCCAGTGGGCAGCGCCAGGATGCTAGCCAAGGTGGGACCCCCTCGATCGCCCCACCAGTCGCCCCACAGATGGCCCTGATCGCCGGCCAGGCCTAGGGACCCTACTCTATATATTGGGAACAGTCTCTTAGATTTAAAAATTAAAACCTGGCAAGGCTACTCTAACACTGATAAAACAGGATGATGCAGCGATGACGTGCATGGACTCTGGCTTGCACATTTTGTGGTTAGTCCTGATTCTGACACTTAGAACTATGTGACAAAGCCAATTACTTAACTTCTCTCTGCTTCAGTTTTTCCACCCATAAGATGGGGAAAATAGTACTACTACCTCAGAAGAATCATGTTATGTACTACTTTTTATAATCAGGGCAAAAAAATGTAGCTGCCCATACAACAGCAAGATGTCTTTTACCTGTATGAAAAGTATGATCACTGGTGCATGCAACGTTCCGGATTGTGAGAAGAATGTCCAACTGCTGGTTTAGGCTTGACATCCCCCGAGGGGTCCCGGATTGAGAAAGGACATGCTGAGGGACGCCCCCCACCACACACACACACATTCACAAATTTCATGCACTGGGCCTCTAGTTAAATATAATTTTAATTGCATCTTAATTGTTAGATCTTATATATTCAACAGCATTATGTGCCACTTACAAATATATCTGACACTTTCATCAACCTGATTTTCGTGGGTATTAATTCTTGTTTTGAGATGAGTAAATCATTAAAAGAGAGGCTAAATGACTTGCCCATGATTGCACAGACAGCAAGCAGGAGATAAGGCTAGGGCTCAGAGCTTCTCATACAAGAGTATGACCTTATTTTTAGTTTCTGGTCTTTGGGGCCCAAGCAGAGGGGCTCAGGTTTAAGACCTTTGGCTACAAGAATACTTTGAATCCATTTTATCAAGTAAGTTGACTCATCCAATTCCATTGCTGCCATAGCCCTCCGGCTGTTTCTATACAATCTCAAACATGGCTGTTGAGAAGGGAATGGCATTGTGAAATAACAGAGCATAGAAAAATATCTGAATTTGTAAATATAAAAATAATGATTTTAAATTCCTCATTTCATGTATTCAAGTACCTAGAGACATGAGGCAAACCTTTATCTTTTCTCATGTGATTCATGGATGAATGATTGCTTGGTCCTTCCAAGCACACACCTACCAGCATCTCACTCACAGAGAAATAAGGCATGCCCTTTCTCCTTTAAAAGTGCTTACATAGGCCCTGCTGGCATGGCTCAGTGGGTGAGCATCGACCTTTGAACCAGCAGTTTGCAGTTGATTCCCAGTCAGGGCACATGCCCAGGTTGCAGACTCGATCCCCAGTAGGAGGCATACAGGAAGCAGCTGATCAATGATTCTATCTCATCATTGATGTTTCTATCTCTCCCTCCCTCTCCTTTCCTCTCTGAAATAAAAAAAATATATATATATATGTTTCTTTAAAAGAAAGTAAATTTTAGTTCTTGGCCCAACAAAGTTTGATTCAGTAGGTATAAGTTGGGCCTAAGAATCATCTGTTTTTGAAAACATGTATGCCTGGCTATCAATTTTCAATAAATACTGACCTGGAAGAAAAGGTTTATGCCTGCCTTCTTTATACATTCACAGGCAGGAAATTCTATGGCTATGAACCTACCGAGCTCTAGATATGTTTTAGGAGGCCAAAGGACAATGTGAAGGTCCATGGTGGTGGAGAGAACTACAATCCATGGCAGCTCAAGCTCTGTAACCTGGTCATTGAGAAAATGGAGATGGTGGCACTATAGCCACCTGCATTGCTGGAGGTAGCTGATGTCATTCCTCAGTCTTTGGCCCAGGTGGTCTGGCCTTCCAGTGCCCTGATCAGAGACTGTGTGCAGATGAGAGTTTCCTGGGCCCAGGCATCATGGAGCCTTCTCTTATCATCACAGCTGCCATCCAAGAGGAAGATGACATGCATCCCATCTCTAGTCCTACCCATCATAACCCACTTGGCACCCACCCCCAATAAACCATAGGGCTTTGGAGAGAACAGAAAGATATTAAGGACACCTCTACTGATGCTTTATCTTTCTGTTTTGATATCAAATGAGATTAACTAGTATAAGTAGTGTGACTTTAATTAGGCTAAGGATTTCTAAACCTAGGTGCATATCAGAATTATTTACAGAGCTGTCTACTAATGTAATATATGTGATATATATGAATTGAGTGAATGAATAAAGTAATGGTTTACATATATCTTGAATCATTATTACCAATACCTTTTGATTTACATTAATGTGTGGCACTACAGGGCAAAAAATTACATTACACCTAATAAAACCCAATATCCTCTATGGTCCATAATAAGTGTTTTCATGAAACATAAATGTTTTTCTGTGTGATTTTTAACATCCCCAAAGTAAGATTGACATTATAATCCATCTGTAGTTAGAATGATTAAAAATGTACCAAATTTATACAATTCAAGGTTTGAATGTCATTTATCTGGCACTCTTCTTTGATGGGCTGGCAATGTGACTTTTCATTAGCATCTGTGGAAAGAGCCATAATGTACCCATGATATCACAGTCAGTTAAATGTGGAATGAAGTTTACCTAATTTTATTTCTTCAGTTTTACACCCAGAGTTGGATATTTTCATTGTACAAAATTCAAAAGCCTAATGACTCCTTGTCTTACTAAATAAAGCTACTAGCAACAAAATGAGCTAGATTTTTTTTCTTCTTTACATCACTAAAAGTCATTGAATCCCCTTTACATATCTTCCCCCTAAAATTTAAAACTAATGTTTACTTAAAGGAGAACAAAATCCATGACATTCCCCCCCCCCCAAAAAAAAAGATATCTCCAGAGACCAGCTGTTATTAATTATTCTTTCAAAATAAATCAGGAAAAATGTTTCTTTGAAGTTAATTATAAAGGCTGTGCCAATAGTTAATAAAAATTCATCAAGTTCAACATCTGTACATGTTTCTATAAGTATAAACATTCTTAAATAAATTAGTGTAGAGAAACTGTCAGATGGTTAATTCTAAAATCAGAAATATTAAATTGTCATGTGTTTGTTTTTCACCACAACATAAACATACTTTGATGTGTAATTAGTAATGGCTAGAATCTGATTGCTCCACATTTGTTACTTGTATCTGATTATAATTTTCCATCTTCCATAGTCACTAATATTTAAATATACCATTGTGCTCTTATAACATGCTTATTATTACAGTTTTATTCTGCTCCCAAAAGGTATATGTTATGTTTTGATATTGAATTGCTATTGCCTTCTTTGAAGAAGAGCTTTGAAACTGTCTAAGAGATCCTCAAAGAGAAGAATTTTAAAGTCAGGCCACCTCTTCCATCATGTCATATTGTCCCCATATACAACCTGTATCACTTCCCATGTCACATTACTCTGAATGGGTTTAATTTTGAAGAATCCCCAAACCTGAGAATCAGAAGGAACTTCACAGAGTATTTAAATCAAGTCCTTTAACCTACTCATGTGTAATTCTCTTTAATAATATTGCCGCAAATTGTGACTAAGTTGGGACTTGACTGCATCTTATGGAAGTCCATTTCATTTCTTATCAGTTTGAATCATCAGGAAGTGGTTCCTCATAACTAGACAATGTATTTTCCTTTTACTGGTTTTAATTACACCCTCCAGAGTCATGTGAAATAAAATAAAATTTTGACTTGCCCAATTTTGCCCTACTTTACCTAGATTCTAGCACACACACGAAAGTCATGAGGATTGGTGTCTTTTAGGCTTATCCATGATTTAGCAGCTGCTTCATGCTACTGGGAACTTTGAAATAGTTATCATAATTCCTCCTATTTGGGCACATAATAAAAATTCAACCTCTAAGTATATGGACTCATGTTAGAAGTTGCGTGGGTGTAGCATTTTGCCATTAATATTTTGTGATTTGCAGAGTGATGTTTTGAAATCAATGGTTCTTTGTGAGAATAACAGAGAGGGACATTATTTGTAGGGCAAATGTTTCAGTATACCATGTTTCCATTTTCTTCATCTTCACCAATTAAAATTCCAATCAATTTAAATTATACCTCTTCTAAAAAGTCTTTGATTATTCCAACTAGAAATTCTCTCTCCACTATGATACTTTGGTTATAATGGTCTTATAGCCCTAAACTTCCATTATCTCTATAAATGTAGGTTTATATAGCCAGCTAGCTAGATTATAAGTTCCTCATACTGCATCTTATTTATTTCTGCATTCTCTACTCCAAGAGTATAAGACATATTAGTTGCTTAATAAGTGCATGTAATGAATATAAAGCAGTATTACAATTAGCCTTCCCCTGAGAAGATTTTACTACATGGGATAAGATAGAAACTTGTTTTCCTTAGACAGCACTTGACATATTTTTTTAAAATGGCATCCTTGTTTATTATTTAGGCATTTCAGTTCCAAAAAGGCTCATGGTTTGATGTTGAGCATTCAACATCAAATACATATATTTTCTCATAAATCATATACTATGGATTTAGAAACCCAGGTTCTGTGTTTTAAAAAGTGACACTCAAATATACATTCCATTAAATCAATTTTTGAGTATTTTAATTAATAATAGATGGCATTTATTATTGCCTATAAAACTAAGCCCGTAAAATACATTAGCAAAATTTAAGTAGCACAAAAATCTTGTGTTAAGTACCATAATTTTATCCCTCATTTGGCAAAGAAACTCAGGGACAGAGGAATAGAGTAACTTGCCAATGGTTATGTGGCTAGTAAAAGAAAGAGCTGGAATTTAAACTCAGACTGATTTAAGAACATTTTCTCCTGACCATTTACTATTCTATTCCACCTTGGAGCCTTGAGATAAAAATCTCATAGACAGAAAGTCTGGCTTTCACTCTTTTAGAATAAGTACAGGGATTTGCTTATCTGGATAGAAAAAAGAGGCAGAAAATATGTCACCACAGAGCGAAGCCAAGAGACTGTTTAAGCTCAATATTTTCCCTTGTTCTTCAGCCTCATGATCCTTAACCTGTGAAAGAAGGTAAAGAACTACAAAGATAAAAAGGGGCCTCTACTGGGTTTGAAATAGGGCCTATGATGCTGTGGTGAAAAGCAAAATGTGTTACATAAAGGCATCTTACTTTAATGGACAATCATTGGTTGGTCCAAGAGTCAACATACTGCTTGTCTCCTTTCAGTTCCTTCTAGACTTAGACTATGACTTCCTGTCCCAGGCAGTGGCCAGCTCAGTCAGCTCCTGGGAGAGTGCCATTTCTCAGGCTGTTTCACTATTAAACCAAATTATAGCTCAGCCAGAGGAAATGGCAAAATAACCTCCTGTTGTCTTGTGTGTGGACAACAGGAGATGCACAAATAGTTTCCTGTAGCCAAGCTGCTTGATGAAAAATAAAACTATTTCTCTTGATGGATCTTGGTCAAAGGTAACATGGACCCATAAAAAAAGTCTTTGTTTAAAAAAAACAAAAAACCCACGTGTGTGTGTGTGTGTATTTTTTTTTAAAGATAAACTGCTTTAAGTTTGTTATTTAGGGCGTTCTTGGTTAGCGTTTAGAGTGAAACTGACAGCTTATTGCAAGGCATGAACATGCAGAATTGTCTACTCAGTACGTTGGGAACAAGAGCCTGGTTTTCCTATTTTCTTTAAGTAATGATCAAAAGGAATTTAAACCTATGTTTAAAAACTTTTACTAAATATTACTTTATTTCAGCATGCCTCAGTGATATCAAGCAAGCACATCAAGTAGGGATTTCATAGTTTTTAAACCTCAAGTTACAGAATTGAAGTGATGACTCCCTCTCAATTCCTTTTCTTAAAAAGTGATTTCTTTCTTCAGCACACCTTATAATTATCCCTGCCTATCTGAATTGCTGAGTATACAAAGAGCTAATTTACAATACAAAATTGAGAGAACACTTTTGTATTGCAAATTAGAACTTTTCCTTCAGTATTTCCCACAGGTTCATGAAAACCATAGAAAAAGGATAAGCATGATAAATAGTTGGGAAGGACGTTTTGATTAATTTTCACAGAATCCTTGCTTTAAGGAGGAAGCTCAGCATCCTTAGAACATGTTAGAGAAGCGGTTCCCCCTTTACTCATATAGCGCCATCCAATATGGTTATTGAGGACATGGATCAACAACCATTTGTAAATAAAATATTCTACTTTAAGAATCATGATATCCAAATAGTCAGTGGGTTAAAACGGAACATGAAAATTGTAACTTAATCTAGTAGCTTCAAATAATATATTTAAATGTTCATGTCACTTTTATAGATTAGACATTGCTCTAGATACTGTATATATGACCAATATAGCCTTCAGAACAACTTTTCTAGATGGATACTTTTCCAGATAATCTTCGTTTTACAAGTGGAGCAATTCCCAGGTCGACACTAAGGAATGCTGCTGTTGGGTCAAAGCTGGGAAGTTGGAAAGCCATTGGAGTATGGAGGGGAAGATTGCTGCCGTCCAGATCTCAGGCCTTAGATTGTGTGTGGTACTCCATTTCTAAGGAGTACCTGGAGAGAGTCAGAGCAGCAAGAAAACTGGAAGACTGCCTCCTAGGACAGGGAATGATCTCCCAGAGGAAGAAAGTGGGAAATTTTTCCTAAACTCAGACTCACGCATGAGAGGGTCCAGGAAGAATGTCATGCATACAACAGGACTGAGTTTTTGCATGTCTAAGTTATTTTGGAGACTGTCTTTGAAATATGTCTTATAGCATTAAAAATATAGGTATTTGTTTTTGTTAAGTGAAAGTTTGCCCTCTTTCCATAATGCTTGAAGAAAGATATCAGAGAGAACTAAGTTTTTGTTGTTGTTGTTTTTTTGTTTGTTTTCTTTTACTCAGAAAACAGAATCAGTGCCATTGATCAAATTTATGTTTTTTTCTTGTTTTTAGTGAAACAAATGCCAGCTACTTTGATAAACAGCTGGAACAGCTCCCCCCCCCCTTTCTCTCTCTCTCTTTCTCTCTCTCTCTCTCTCTCTCTCTCTCTCTCCTTCCTTTTTCTTTCCTCAGTAAGATAAATTACTTGCATTTTGGAACATAATGTATAACTTTTCCAGTACACTTTTGCTTTATATAAACAAAACTCTGTTAGGTTTTTCTTATCTATTAATAATAATAAGAAAATCTTGCTAGGGTTTTTTTTGTTGTTGTTGTTATTGTTTCCAGTAGTTAACCATAGGATGGCATATAAATTACATCTTGATTGACCCACCAGTTAACTCATTCAATAAATATTTGTTAATTGCTGGGTACTATTATTGGCTTTTAGGATAGTGGGAACTTGATAGACACAATTCCTGTCCTTGGTGCTTATGGCTTTATGGTAGGGTAGAGGCAGAAGGAATGAGACAGACATATAATAAAATAATTGCATAATTAATTTTATGTATGTCATAGTAAGTTTTATAAAATATCAAAACAGGGTGTTACGAGGACTTCTGTCAGGAGAAAACTCTCCTTGAAGAAGTGCCTTCTTCACTCACATCTGAAGGACTGACTTGGTTCCATGTGCATTCTCAAAATTCATAGCAACTTTTATTTTATTTATTTAATCTTTTATGCTCAATGAGAACATGCTTATTGATTTTAGAGAGAGAGGAAGGGAGAGAGAAAGAGAAAAAACATTGATGTGAGACAGAAACATCGATCTGTTGCCTCTGTATGAGCCCCTGACTGGGGGGTTGGACACTCAGTGTAGATATGTGCCTTGACTTGGGTATTAACCTGCAACCTTTTGATGTATGGGACAGTACTCCAACCAACTGAGCCACCGGCCAGGGCTCATGAGCAACTTTTAAATGACTAGAAATAGAGTGAGAAATATCTAAATCTGGAAAGGAAAACTAAATTTTTATTAAGAATAGAATATGGTAAAAGAGAAAAATAAAACAACAGTGGGAAGATAATGAAGAGATTTAAGCAGGTTAGACTGACTTGCATTTTTTGAAGAACATTCAAGTTGTAATGTGAAACACGGATGGTAGGTATACAAAAATGTACACTGAGAGCACCGCTGGGAGGTTTTGAGATGAGAGCAGTTGTGTACTAGGTTGATGTCTGAGCAGACAGAGAAACAGCAGTGGTAAGATAGTATGGATAGAGCAGCACATGAAAGAGGAGAAAGAGGGAGATGTGAAGGTGAACTACCAGCAATCTGTCTTGCAGGAAGATTTACACAAACCTTTGCTACTTCAAAGAGCAAATGGGAAAACAAAATTGTGTAGCATCTTAGGCCCCAGTGCTATATTGTAGAGCTGCTCTCAGCACAGTTACACTTAGAATACTGAGATACTTGTGATCCATGTTGTAGCCACTGCACAGCAAAGAAAGGACCCCAGACCTTTTTTAACATCATTCAAATAACTTTATGCTATCTTCCTTAACATAACATGAAGCTTGATGCCATAACTGAGTTAGTTCAACTGTTTCCCAAAAAAGAGGCTGCACAATGTTTAAATTCACCAGCATAAAGTTACCTTCCAGAATGTCAAGTTGGGGTTGATTGCCAAGGGTCTACTGTATGCCTTGATGAGCATTAAACATCATTTTTCTCCAGTGAAGACTCAGATCATGGTGGTCCAATATAACAGGTGGACTACCAGCAGCAGTTACTGTCTATTCATGAACTGCTGCATCACAGAATAGAACAATGTACATATTGACAAAGACATCTTTGCTATTATTATGGGAATCATGATGTTCTACAACTTCTTTCTATCAGATGCTTTTTAAGTTGTGTGAATAATAAGGCTTTTATAAGAAACAGTTTAAATCCTTGATTATGGAGTATTTTACATGTTATTTTTGGCTGGGTGCTTATAACTACATGATAGTTGTAAACCTTGAAGGATCCTTGATTATTGAAAATTCCAAGATGATGTTGCCTTCTTAATGAGACCTACCCCCTCTACACTTTAAAAAATTGTAGCCCTGCCTTCCAGACTCTACTTTTACTTAATTTTTTCATAGCACTTATCACTTTCTAATATACCATAAACATTACTTATTACTCTTATTGTTTATTGCTTATTTCCCTCCATCAATAGGTAAGGACTGATATCTTCTTTTTGTTAACTAATATATCCCAAATGTCTGGCCCATAGTTGGTGCTTATCAATGTCTGTTAAATGACCAAGCCTGCTGATGAATAATCACCCAGATAAAGTTGCAGGATTAACTCTGTCGAGTATGATTATGTTATTCCCTCTGTGAAAACTGCTTTGATGACATCTCATCACCTAAAGAATTTGATCTTACTCTTTAGTTTCAGTATTGGGCTCAAAACTGTGTCTTTCAGCTTCTGTCTTTCTCTTTAAGTCATCCAATGTCTAATCATAGAAAAATAATAGCCACGATCTTTCATGTGGTATTCTCCCTACCAAGCAAGACTTTCCCTCTGTATTATTCAGTTATCCTATATATTAAAAGCCTAGTATGCTGTGTCCAGTGGTCTGGTCATCCATTCAAACAATCAAAGCATAATATGCTAATGATATGCTAAGGCTGCTCAACTGCTCGCTATGGCGTGCACTGACCACCAGGGGGCAGACACTCCTACCGGTAAGTTAGCTTGCTGCTGGGGTTCGGCCAATCAGGACTGAGAGAGACGGGCTGGACATGACCTGGCTGTCCCATAATCCCTCCCAGGCTGGCCAACCTCCCGTATCCCTGACCTGCACCGGTGGGGTCCCTCAACCTGGCCTGTGCCCTCTTGCAAATGGGACCCCACAGGGGATGTCAGAGAGCCAGTTTTGGCCCGATCTTGCTCAATGCAGGAGCTGCCCCCTGGTGGTCAGTGCACTCCCACAGGGGGAGCACCGCTCAGCCAGAAGCCAGGCTCACAGCAGGCAAGCGCAGCGGTGGTGGTGGGAGCCTCTCCTGCCTCTGGGGCAGTTGGACATCCCCCAAGGGCTCCCAGATTGTGAGAGGGCACAGGCTGGTCTGTGGGAACTACCCCCCCCCCCAGTACACGAATTTCATGCACCAGGCCTCTAGTGTAACAATAAGAAGGTACAACAAACTACCTCAAACCCAATGCAGAGGCTTGCAGCAACACACATTGTATGGAGCAGCTCTGTTTCAAGCTAGGCTCAGCTGGTATCTGCTGGTTTGGTTCCAGACTGGAGTTAGGTCAGCTTCATATGTTTCCTCATTCTCCCTGTACCAGCAGCTATCCTGAGTATGTTCTCCTTCTGGCAGATTACTGGCCACACTAGATCACACTAGCACATTTAAGGACTCTGCTTGAATCATGACCACTAACTTCCCCTGACTAAAGCAATACACATGGTAAAACCCAATGTGGTTGAGAAATATGCTCCACCCAAAAGGTAGTGAGTATTTTTTATCAATAGTTATATCTTTCACATTTTCCTTTATTGACCTATCCATCAAAACCCAGCATAAATTTCCTCCTTTGTGAACTGTTCCCAATTCAGTAGGTAGTCAGAGCAGAAACAGTCTACTAAAATTCTCACTCTCCAAATATTATAGAACTTAGAACATTTTAAGTGTTAGATCAATATGAAAAATTATTTGTGCCACTCTGAGCTTGCTTGCTCTAAGATTCATTCCCTGCCTTCCTCTGCTAAGCTCTGTCTCATAGAAATCTGAATCCTATAAACAGCATTTCCCAACCTCCTGATTTAGCTGGCTTTTCAAGAAGTTGATCACTATTCCAACTTTCATTGGGTAACTCCAGCTCCTGGATTTCAATAACATTTCCTCCTCTCTTGTTCCTTTTTCCAGGTTATAGGAGTGGTGGTAGAGCTTCTTGTGCTAATCTCTGTATTGTCTCACCAGACTGATTTATCATCAAATTACTACATTACATTTTCCATTTTAAATGGTTTCTATTTTCCTGACCTGAAACACTAATTATCATCATTTACTTAGTTGTTAGAGAATATACCATTTCTAACCAAATAACTATATAAACTATTCAGAATAGTAGCTGATCCTGACCATTAAAAACAATTTTTTGTATCAATCTGGTTAGATGAAAAACAGGGAATTGTATTCTTGTAATGCCATTTACATGGCCTGCAGCCATAATCATGGTCCCACTAAATGGTTCTGCTCCCCAGATTTAACTAGAAAGCACTGGAATAAAAGTGTAATTGCAGAAAGTGCTGAGTGTGTAACATGTATAAACTAAATGAAGCACAATCTTTGAGTCCCAAAGGCACTTTCATCCATCTCCTGGGAGATAACTAAAGCATACAATGGCCTAATAAAATCCAAAGGGGTGCTCTTTTCTTGAGATTTTGCACAAATCAAGTAAAAAGACAGAAAAGTTTAACTGGAAAATTCTGCAAAAGGAAAAGGGTTGGAGTAATCATGAAACTAAATGCAAGAACTTTGAACACACATTTCTTCAATCTCTTTGATATTTCCTGAATGGGCAGCAAGGAAGGTCACATCTAGACTGGCATGTTCTACTTAAATCTGTCTACTAACTGTGTCTCTTTAACCTCCATATCCTTCTGTTCCTTTGGATTGTTGAACTAACAGCTGATACTTTCTCTTTTTTATTTACAAAAGTTGTTATTCTATCAATATCTTGAAAATATTCTTCAGAAGATCCCCAGCTTGAGGCAGAAATTAAATCAGGAGACAGTTCTAGGCTGTCTTATTACTTGGTTAATTTATTGAACCTCTGTTATCTCCTTAATAAGCCACAAGTGCAATGAATATCAGCTTTAGAAAAGTGCAGACATGGACAATTCAAGTATGGTGGCAGACTTGCTAAAAACCAACCTGCCAAGACAAACACAAGCACGCACGTGCGCACGTACACACACACACACACACACACACACACACACACACACACACTCATACTCACAAACCCAAATCTTTCTAAACTAGGCAGGTAATTACTGGTAACTGATACTTGTTTAATATTTTGGAAAGCATTTATTTCTCTTTATCTCATCTGACCTACACAACAACAATTCTGAGAAGGTAGAATAGCTATCTTTAGAGAAAAGGTAATGTGTCTGGAGCATAGGGAATAAGAAAGAGGAGAAATATGGGATGAAATCAAGATTTAGGAATGGCCCAGGTTATGAAGGGTTCACAGCTCATTATAAGGCTGCTTTTATTCTGAGGAATTGGCAAGCCATCTGGATCATTTTAAACAAGGTAATAATATGTCCAACTTTTATTTTTAAAAGAGTACTTTGATAAGCCTGTGGTTACTGGATTATGGAAAAAGCATAGAAACATTTACTAGAGATTTGTAATCATTTAGGTGAGAAGTAGTGACTTAGACTAGGATGACAATGGAGGTTATGCTGAGAAGTAGATAGTTTTATGAACCAAATACATAAAACTTATAGCAAAGTACCTGGAATAATAACAGTAGTTGCAATATTAATAATAATACCTAGCAACCATCTTAGCTTTAGAATATGGCTTTATATTATTCATTTCTCCCTTTCAGTTCCATGCACTATGAACAATTGTATCTCATTTATATCCTTTCCAAGGTCATTAATAAATTTATCAACTTTTAATTTAAGAGTGAATACTTTTACCTGCAATCCCTTGATACCCATTAACACGATGTTAAATGAATCAACATAATCTAATGCTACAATCGCAAACATAGTAGAAAATGGGACTTCAGCAGAGCAAGTTCTAAAACACTTCAGGAAGATGGAAAACAGTTGGACTGATGGAACCCAGAGGGTGCTGCAGTCAAGGAGGGGACTACGCTGTCCCTGACAGCAAGGTGAGCGACTCAAGGTTGGAGAGATAAGTGGGTCTAAAAGAAAAAGAATAATGGAGGTCCTGCATATGCAGACATCCTTGTCTATCCTTACCCAAAAGTCTAGACAACTCCCTCACCTCCCAAAGCTTTGGCACCATTGATCTCTCTTCCATCTCTATAATTTCCCCTTTTCCAGAATATTATATAAATGCAATCATACAGCATGCAGTCTTATAAGACTAATTTATTTCACTTAAAAATATGCATCTAAGATCCATCCATGTTGTGTGGATTTATGGCTTTTTTTTTTATCACTGAATAATTATCCTGTAGTGTAAATCTACAACAATGTGTTTATTCATTATCCTACTGAAGGACATCTTGGTTACTTCCAGCTTTTGGCATCTATCACTTTTTTCAACCTAGCCTAAGACATCACACAGCATCACTTATTCCATAGATATTCTAGTCATTAAAGTATGACACTAACACGAGCCCATATTCCAGTGGGGAGGAATTAAATGCCACATTTTGTAAAAGAAGTATCAAACAGTTTGTGGATATGTTCTAAAATTACTTCAAATAGATAAAGAAAAAATCCCAACTGTTCTTGAGGATTTTGTGACTCATAAAACTCAGTTGACAGATTTTGCATTAATTTTCCATTGCTACAAAACACATTACCACAAACTGAGCTGCTTAAAACAATAGAAACTGATTGGTTCGACCTGCATTATCTCAGTCAGTAGGTCAGAAGTCTGGCACGTGGGACTGGCTTCTCTGCTCAGGGACTCAGAAGGCTGAAATCAAGGTGTCTGGGTCAGCAGGACTACATTCTTACCTGAAGGCCCTGGGCAAGAATCCCCTTCCAAATTCAGTCAGGAGTTTGGCTGGATTTGTTTTCTCTTTGCCTATTGGACCGAGGTCCCTGTTTTCTTGCTAGTTGTCAACAGGGACTGCTCCCAGTTCCTAGAGGATACCTACCTTCACTGGCATTTCACAACATAGTTGTTTACTTTTGCCCTAGTCCACACATTTGCATCTTTCTGACATTTTGCTCTGCTTCCTCTGTATGTAAAATTAGTGCCCAGATTTAAAGGGCTCGTGTGATGAGGTCAGGCTCTTGCAGATAATTTCCCTTTTTAAAAAGTCAGCTATGCCCTATATCATAACCTAATCACAGGACTAAAATCCATCATATTCACATTGTGGGGATTATACCAAGATCTGCACACCAGGAATCTTGGGCGCTGTCTTAGAATTCTGCCTACCACTATTATATAAACAATTTAAAGTAAATGACATTTTGGGTGAATGGATAAAGAAAGGGGATTGAGCAAAACAGAGAAAAGAAAAAAGAGTAAGAGAGAACTCATGAACACGACCACAGTGTGGTGATTGCTAGGGGTTGGAGGTGGAGGTGGAAGAGGGCTTAGAGGGGCTCAATGGTGATGGAAATTTTTAAAAATAGAAAAAGTAAAGCAAATGGCATTTAAACAGTTAAGCTATTGGAGTGTCAAAAAGGAGAATCCATTTGAACATGCTTTCTTGCAGAGTATAAATCTAATTAAACTACTAAGAAATCAAATTGAAAGTAAAATACTGAGTTATGTAAGGGGCACTATAATCATAATGTGATAATTGTACTGAATTTCAACTTTCAGACTCAACTCACAGATAAACATTGAAAGCTATGTAATAATGGCAGAATAGAATTTAAATGTCATCTTGACAACGTAAAAATCAAAGCAGTTGTCCCTTTAACAACGTGGGTTTGAACTCACTCTGAGGGTCCACTTATACACAGATTTTTTTCTATAAATATACAATCAGCCCTTCAAATCCCCAGTTTCCATATCTGTGGATAGTAGTAGCTTCAATCTGTGGTAGGAATACATAGATACAGAAGGCAGACATGGGCATTGGTGGATTTTGGCATCTGCAGAGGTTCTGGAAGCAATCCCTTATGGATTTAGGGAATTAAAAGTTATACACAGTTTTTCGACTGTGTGGGAGCTGGTCAGTGTCCCTAAGCCCTGTGTTGTTCAAGGTTCAACTGTGTAGCTTATACAAGTTGGTGAGTAGAAGAGGGATGAGAAGTAAAGAAATGATTGTGGGTATTGATATATTTATTTAGCACTAAAGAGGTTCAGTACATATTGTCTATGTTTAAAAATCAAATCAGAAGTTTAAACCAGGGGTTGAAAATTTGTTTTCTTTAGAGGGCATAGAAGATATTTTAGACTCTGTAGGTCATATGGTATCTGTCGTAAGTGCTAAAGTTGGCTATTGTAATATGAAAGCAACCACAGAGAACCATAAACAGATGAATAGAATGTGTTCCAATAAAACTTACAAAAAAGGTGGCAAGCTGGATTTGGCCTGTGGGTCATAGTTGCCAATCCGTGGTTTAAAGATATTATTTAAAAACATAAAAAGAAAAGTCACACTATTACTTTATTGAGAAGATGCGGGAATAAAACAGATTTTTTAGTGAGCTAAATCTTTAAAGACAAAGCATCATAAGCAATAAATAATACCTACTGTTGATAAATCAAGAGGTAGCAAAATGAACATATCATTTAGAGAAAATAGAGGTAACTAAATGTATCTAAGCACAGAAATCACAAATGATTGTTTCTGGGGAGTAAAATTATGGTGGAAAAAAATAGAGTAGTGACTTGTTTTTAAGCATAAACTACTCTGTACTATGAGATTTTTAGATAATTGTATATAACTTTAATGTAAATTTTTAAAACTGAAACAAATTGGTAGATATGTCTTCCACTTACTAAATTAAGATTCATTAATAATTTTATTATTACTATTTAAATTTACATACATTTTTCAAACTGCATTATTATTGAGAATATAATATTTCATATTATTCCTAAAGCTATAGCAAGATTTTAAAAAATTCCATGCTAAAATTTAGAAATAATATGAAACAATATTGATATAATTTTTCCAAATGACTAGCTTTTGTCTTATTTTCATAAAGACGAGTAAGCAATGACTTGTCCTTAGTGAACCTATGCAGGTTTCTCTCTCAATACTCAACAACCATCCTGTGAATACAACTTTGTAGAAAAAATTAGTGTTTATTTCAATTTCATAGTGAAAAGTTATATTTGCTCACCTTTGATATTTATTGTGATTTTTCTTGTTCTATAATTCCTTAGAGATTTTCAGCTGTGGTTCAGCTATCTCATCGGTGAATTTCCCTCAGACCTGTGTCATTTACCATGACACCATTTGTCCTGGTCAGACATTACATTTTAGTATAATAGCCTCTTCACTTTGATATTCTTATATTTTGAAACTTCCATTCTTTCTTATTAATGCTTATTTTCTACTATTTAATATGAAGACCATTCTTCACATAGTAAATGGAATAAAAATGAGACAGTTTCATTTTTTTCTTTGGGAAATTTATTAATATGATTGGCTGTAGGCAATGAATCAACACTTTCTATGTTGTACATCCAAACATACATGAAACATGAATTCCACAAAACTATTTGGTTGAGTTAGAGGGTTCCACATCATTTCAAATTATTGTTTTTATAAAATTTGGGGCTATGAGTTACTATCCATTGGAGAGTATTTTATTAAAAACCATTAATAATAAAATCAGCGCATCATCAAATTAACAATCTTTATGAGTACCATTAATTTGGTTAACATACAAATTGTTCTTCCTATGACCATATGATTATGGGAAATAAAAACATAATAAAAGTACTCATGGGAATTAGAAAACTGGTTCAAATTAACTCATTACAGTTCTGTTTTTACAAGTGTTTTCAGTATTTGGAGAAGTATAATATGTCACTCATTCTGAACAAACCCAAACCAATGTTAATTTCCAAATGGAAATGTAAAGTGTTCTTTCCTAATGATGCCATTTTAAACTATAACTAAGTATAGTAAAGTTTTCCTAATTATTTGACTTGAACTGCCCAGTAATATTTGTAAATAATTGTAACAAAGCTATCACAGATGAAATACTTACCATTTGCCAGGCACTTTACATATGTTATATTTCTTTTAATTCTTTCCACGCCCGATGTGTAGGTGTCATCCTTTTTATATGCAGAAAACTTGGATCTGAGGTATTAAATATTGTGCCTTACAGGATAAATGTTTAAGCAAAAATCAGGCTAGCACTGACTGAATTTGAAATTTAAAGTTTATAAATTTTTCTGAGGATAAGGAATAGAAGAGCAGAGAGGAATGACATATTGATGAAATAGACTCACAACCAAAAGGGAGCCTCTAAAGATTTAGGTAAAGAAAAGAGGCTTGTTCATGTTTTGTGTACCTGAAAATTTGAATATCATAAATCAGAAGACTTCTAGTTTTTTTTTAACTAATATGACTTGATTATCAAGAAAGCAGAATCAGGAGAAATCTGGAATAGAGGAATTTGAAGTTATATTCTTTGGAAAGGTTTAGAGATTAGAGGAAGCAGTAATGAAAATGGTTGATAGAAAAGAGATGAAACAACAGAGTGATATGGGGGATTGGAAGAGATAAGAACTTGACCATACACAGATAGATAGTTCTGCACAGATGGTTCTGAATGTCCATGTGTATAGGCTATCTTAGATACGGGATGAAATAGTGAGGGAATGCTCTCTCTCTCTCTCTCTCTCTCTCTGGGGGGGGTGGGTGTTGATCCTCATCTGAGGATATTTTCCCATTGATTTTTAGAGAGAGTGGAAGAGAGAAGGAAAGACAATGACAAACATGGATGTGAGAGAAACACAGTTATTGGTTGCCTCCTGCACTGCCCCGACCAGGGCCCAGGCCAAGGAGAAGCCTGCAACTGAGATACATGTCCTTGACTGGAATCGAACCTGAGATCCTTCGGTCCACAGGCCAATGCTCTATCCACTGAGCCAAACCAGCTAGGGCAGGGAATGCACTTTAGATGGGAGTAGATGGGGTGAATGTAATTTGGAGCATTCAATCTATCAAAACTACATACATTGTAGAAAACCAAAAAAAAAAAAAAATCAAAATCATGAAACCCATTGAACCACATTTAACATAATGTCATAAATTATTCTCACATCCTCCAACATAAGTGTACACACACACACACATACACACACATACTTCTAGAGCTGCATCTGCATTCTCTCTAACAGAGCCACCATGTGCCCAGTTGCCCAACAAATAAACCTAAAAGTCATTTCATTTCCCCCTTTCTCTTGGGCCCACATCTAAGCAATGACAAGCCCTTTCAATTTAACCTTTTCAGTATCTCTACCCTCCTACTTCTGGATAACTACAATAGCCTCAATGTCTTGTCACCCCCACAGACCACCAACCTTTGTACTGCCTGCAAGGTGATATTTCCAAAACATGTACACACACACACATACACACACACTCGCAGGCACACTCATCCACATACTGATTACATAGTTTCTATATTCATATTTCTCCAAGAACTGCTTATCACCTATGGGATCAATGCTTTGAAACAGAAAGCCCTTCATAATCTGCTGCCATTTACTAGTACATCCTTTCCAGCCTCATTTCATAACACAGCTTCCACCTTTTCCCATTGTTGTATTTCAGCAAAGATGAGCTAATTTTACTTGTTCAATCATACCTTGCTGTCTCATACCTTTACACTTGCCACTCAGTTGGCCTAAAATAGCTTTCTCACCTGTGTATGGACTTGTCCACCAGGAGACCTCCTGAAGGTGCTAATCTTTTGCTCCTCCTTAGAATTTTAACCTGAGAAAGGCTCATTGCTTTTCCACTGTGCTTTCTCCATGTTCTCTGGACATATCTCCATTCTAGCAATCATACTGGATTAGTATTTGTGTTCTTACATGTTTCCTTTGCCCACTACACCTTGATCTCATTGAAAGCAGAATTAACGTTTAAAATATTGTAATTTCTATGTCTAGAATAGTGCCTGGGTTGTAATTATATTTTATAAACATTTGTGAATATTAGATGAATGGAAGTAATTTATTTTAAATTAAAACTACTTTCCTTTAGGGATGACCTCCAGGCAGGGCAGATATCTTTTGAGTATGCATATTTTGGGAGTGTTAGAATGCTTTGTATTCCAAATTTACTTGACTATATCTGTAGTGAATAATTATTGCATTTACTTTTCACCCAGCACCTGAAATAAAACATGCTTTGCAAGATAAATTTTTATCTTGCTCCTGGCAATCACATGAAAAGCTATAGTGAAATAAAAATAGAATCTGCACTTGATGCTGTGGAGAATGAAAGCTAGAGGCAGTGCTGAAAGCATGATTTCTTCATAGCACAGGTGCTTTTCCCAAAGAGAAAATATTTGGGGCCCAAAAGAATGCATTGCCCCAAGCTGCCCACAGTGAGGCTTTATTATGGAAGACAGTGTTCCTGATATGCCACCTTCTCTAATCTTCTTAAAATGGCTATTAAACAAATGGAGCTATCTTTCAAGATTTTTAACAAACCAAAATTCATTGAGCTGTTAAGTAAGCTTATCATAATGTAAATATTGTAACAATATATATCCTAAAGTAGTTTTATTCTGGGCAGAAGACATGTCTTGCAATAGAAAAAGCGGCAACTGGAGGTTTATGGAAATTGGAACAATCATGAAAAAATTTTACACCATTTACCAACTGCTAAATACAACAACTGCTAAGTATACTAGTATACATGTTAAGTACTCCACTTTTTAAAAGAGAACTATATGACACATATTCTGGTTGTTAATTATGCAACATGTACTATAGATGTTAATATCATAGAAAACTGTAGAAGTATAATACTAAATACATGAAATAAATGAGAGGAGAAATGAAAGTGGGATAATTGGAGTTTGTATATTTATTTTAAAGTTTTTATACAGTAGGTGCTTTCCTGTCACTGAGACTCTGTGTGCCAGGCACTAAAAGTAATGGAACTCTTGGTGGCCTAAGAGGGAAGATGAGTAGAATTGGAGTCTGCCCTTTTCAGGAGGGCAGGAGCCTCTCTTCTGACTGGGCAAATCCAGCCATGGGTATATTTTTAAATATAGCTGCTTTTGGGTGGGAAGTGAGGGATGAACTGATGTTATGGTGGGAGAAGTCTGTGGAAAAGGAGAGAAAAAGAAATCTCTAAAAGTAGAAGATGAGTGGTTCTTAAATATATTCTGTCATGGAAATATTTGTACAGAATTTTTCAGTTCTGATCTTCTAAAAGAAAATAGCGCACCTGAAAAGGACATGTGGTTGGAATTTAAAATGTGTATCCATGTGAAAAATACCTCTAAGGATATTTGTGTTGCTGAGCCATACATCAGAAGAATTACCTGTGAAGTGAATAGTGAGGGTCCCAAAGGCAAGTTTTGAAGAAATTTATCTAAAAAACAAGGGACCTAACTTTAAGAAAATGGATAGACAGTTTAAAACAGCCCGCACATCATTCATATCTAAGGATTTTAAAGCTTTGGAAGAATATTTGTCTGAGGAAGTTTAAATTTCAAAACCAAATGTTAATTATTAGCTGAATTTGCATTTCATTAGTAAGATGCTGTAGACATAATCAATTTTCTTTATTTGGTTCTATTTTTTTAAAAAATTTATTTTTCAATTACAGTTGACACTCAGTATTATATTAAATTCAGGTGCACAACATAGTGCTTAGACATTTATATAATCTAAGAAATGATCCTCCCAATAAGTCTAGTACCCATTTCACACCATACATAGTTATTACAGTATATTCCCTATGTTGTACCTTACATCCCATCTCTATTTTGTTTTCAATCCTTCTGCACATTCATTAGTTTAAAAATGCTAGGGTGGCTCAGTGTTTGAGTGCCAACCTATGAACCAGGAGGTCACGATTCCCCATCAGGGCACATGCCTGGGTTTCAGGCCCAATCTCTAGTAGAAGGCATGCAGGGGACAGCCAATCAATTATTCTCTCTCATCATTGATGTTTCTCTCTCTCTACCTCTCCCTTCCTCTCCAAAATCAATAAAAATATATTTAAAAATAATTTTAAAAAATCCTTATTGTCATCCACTCTTTTTACATCTCCCAGCTACATGTCTATGTTCAGTGCTGTTTTGGCATCCATGTGTTAACTTGTATAAAAGCCCATCAGATAGGATCTAAAGTGTTCCATCTTTTTGACAGATAAGGAATATGAAGAGACCAGCATCCATTATGGGCAAGTGTCCTACACAATTAAACTAGGAACTTCCTCTATTGTATCCCAGTGAAGTCTACCATCCTATTATTATTCCCATTTGACAACTAAGGAAACCAATAAGATCACATATGCAAGCTGCACCTCTTCCAGTGAACAATTTTAGTGGCTTCTCTGGATAAAGAGCATTTTCAAAACCACATGTTTCTCTTCTTGTATACATCTTTTGGGATTTGATAGAATTCATTCATCCAACAAAAATCTATTGAATACTCATTATGTGCTGAACACCATTCTAGGGCCTCAAAATGCACAGTGAAAAAATATCCACAAAGAATTATGCCCCATGGAGTAAACTTCCAGACTATAAATTTCAAGTGTGGAGAGAAGAATTTATTAACTACAATGCAATTCATTAGGCAACCATTTTTAAGCCCTGGTAATCTTGTATTTCTATGGTGCTTTCAGGAAGGACAATTAACTAATTAATTGTACTTGATACCAAGTAGTACCATGATGTTTGAGGTAAACAATAGGTGCCGTGAAAATAGCGATAGCCGATTTCTATCCTCAAGGAACACATAGTCTCTATTGGCAGATAAATTAAATATACATATAACTAGTATCAGAGATGTTTATGCACCACTTGAGATACCCTTAGTATCACCTCTTTCTGGGACCATTGTCTACTCTTGATTCCCAGGTGCCAATAGGTTGGCCAAGTCTGAATGGGCTCAGACCAACCTCATCTGCACAGAACCTGTCTGACAATGCTTTGCTCACTGCCATCACTGCTCTCCTCCCATTCCAGAGCTTTTCTGCCCATGCTGAGGCTTAAGCTCCAGGGAGAATAGCTCAAGTACAACTTATAAGAGAGGGAGAGAACCTCTCTTGACCTACTAGAAAACAATTTTTTTTTTTTACCAGTGGAGACAGGAACCAGCATATAATTATTTCTCCCCTCTTCACTCTGGACCATGTCATGATATGCAGTTGTTCATATGAACTCTATGAGGATGATTCTTTAAGAATAACCAATTAATTGTACCTGATACCAAGTAGTACCCTTTTCAGGAATTCACCCTCTTGGATTTAATTTCTATCCCCCTCTTTGGTTTTGTTTCTTTTCTCCTTACTCCTTCTTCTTTGTGATACCCCCTCTAATTACTAGCATATACATTTTTGCGTCAGTCTTCAGTTTATAGAAAGACTTAATTATTGTAAATGGAAGAATGTGGTAATAAATATAAGATAGATGTGAATGATATAATAGGAGAATATAGAAAAAGAAGTGTTTTTTCCTAGATGTCGTTTCTAGGTATACCAGAAGAATGATAAGGAGAAGGTGGGATTTTAGGTCTTATTTTGAAAGATGAATATAATTCTAACAGATGATGAGGGATACCATTGGGACATTCTAGATTGAGTAGTGGTACAATCAAAAGTATGTCTAAGAGCAGTAATCCAGGAGAGACTCATTAGGAGAAAGTTGGAGGTAAGGCTAACAGATTGCATAACTGAAAATCTTGAATACTATAGACACCCAATTCTGGAGATCATATACTCTTCTTTCAGGTTATCATATTTGGTGCTATGTCAACAGGAATCTAGAGCCTCAAGGAAGGGATGGAGAATAAGAGTGAACCAAGATTGTGAACTTGCTTTTCAAATTTTATCCTGCATAAAAATTTCCTGAAGAGAGTTCTTGTCCTGTCTCAGATAGTTATTATCCTACTGGGATTCAGTAGGTCTGGGGCAAGGTCTCAAGTCTTTATTTCTATTAAGTTCCCAGATGCTATTGATATGTCTCTTCAGGACCACACTTTGAGTAGCACTGGTTTAGAAAAGGTCGATCCTTTCTATATACTAGCCTAAATAGAGGCAGCTCAGACCTGTGTATTTCTAAATATGGAAAATGTCCTCTTTATTTAAGTGTTTTTTGGGTACATGTGTGTTTCAGGTGGGTTAAAACATTCAGTTTAAGCAATTTATAAATGTGTCAGATTTGTACCTAAATCTGTCGTTTATGTTGATAAAAAAAAGTCATCAGCTAAGGCTGAAATTAAACTTTTGTAATTAACTCCACACCAATCCATTTTCTACAGAGAAGATCAGTTTCCTGCTAGTATAGGGCACAGAAAAGGGAGTTTTGATGGACAAGAAGCATCTAGATGCACATGAGAAAGATCTTGTTTAGAGTAAGTAATAAAGACTCCAATTAAGGAAGATTAAGAGAAGTAAGGCATCAAAAATAGTCTCATCTTCCTGTTGTAATTATCCTGACTTTCTTTCACTGGGTATTATTTAACCAAGATAGTGATCAGTCTTTGAGTAGATTTTAAATACCAAGAAGAGCCCAGCTGGTGTTGCTCAGTGGTTGAGCATCGACCTATGAATCAGGTCATGGTTCCGTTCCTGGTCAGAACACATGCCGGGGTTGTGGGCTCAATCCCCAGTAAAGGTATGCAGAAGGCAGCTGATCAATGATTCTCTCTCATCATTGAGGTTTCTATGTCTTTCCCTTTCCCTTCCTTTCTGAAATCAATAAAAAATATATTTAAATACAAAGAAGAGGCAGAGTGTAATGTATGTAAACTAGAATTTACCCATCCATCTCATTGAATCCTGGCTCTCATTCTGAGTGCTAAACCCCTAAAGGGAACAGGACGGGATAATGCAAAGCATATGGTATAAAATACCATTGAGGGAACTAGTGATACTGTCCTTAAAAAAGAGATTCATTGCACTAATGGGTGTTGGATATGATAGTCTCATTTCCTCAAAGGTTGCTCTATAAGATACTAGGAGAAAAATAAACAAAACCAAAGAAGGGAAAGGAATGAAAGTTAGGATGAAGCAAACTGAATCTAACATTACAAAATCTGCCCATGTGGAAGATACTACTTGGTGAGGAAGAAACCCCCTTATTACTGGAAATGTTCAAATTAAGTCATTTTAGCAGACTATTAGTTACAAATGCATATTACAAGGGTTTGAAAATCCTTTGTGAATTCCAAGATGACAGAGAAAATGGACATTTTATTCTAACTGAATATTTGTACAAATTTCATAAGACATGAATTTAAAGGTGAATATTACATTTTTGTCATAGGATGAGAGACCCCACAGACCAGTAATTGAAAAGTTAATGTGGGAAACAAAAGGGCATCTTCCCACCAGGGTAGTGGATCTACATTAAACACAGCAAGGGGTGTGAATACTTATAGCCCTCAGTGGGAAGTAATCACCTCATTGCTCTCTAGGCTTGCTAGAAATTATCAGGTCTCTTCCATGTTGTGTCCTGGAGTGTAAAGAGAAATTAATTGATGGTCTAATAAGTTAGAGCAGAAAAGGAAGTCTCTGCTGTGATGAGGTAAGAATAACTAAGGTTTCATTTTCTTGTAGTGTCCATTAGCTTATAATGATAAAGAGCACTGTTCAATTTTCTCAACCAGAATGTGAACTATTTAGACAAGCATAATTGGTGACCTCACTAGGGTAAAGTCATTTATCTTGTTGATATTGAGAATTCTTCACCAAGTACTCCCTATTGTTTCACCCTTCTGGGCATTTCCCCCTCATTTGTTTTTTAAACAGTCTCTAACTTGTTACTTTTTAAAAAATCGACTTTTCTGGATCATTTTCTTCACAAACATTGACAATTAAAAACTCTTCTGAGCAGCAAAGATATGTAGTACTGTGGTAGCAATTGACAGTACATATATGCAATTTTCAAGATAAGGGCAGAGTAGTAGGAACAACTTACACAAATATCTATAAACTAGAGGCCCGGGGCACAAAATTCTTGCACTGAGGGGGAGGGTCCCTCAGCCTGGCCTGCCCCCTCTCACAGTCCCGGATGCCTCGCTCCTTATCACTCGCCTGCTCACTGCTCCTTACTGCTCGGCTCGCTGCTCCTTAGCACTGCAGCAGAGGTAGGAGAGGCTCCTGCTACTGCCGCTGCACTTGTCAGCCATGAGCCCGGCTTGTGGCTGAGCAGCGCTCACCCTGTGGGAGAGCACTGACCACCAGGGGGCAGTTCCTGAATTGAGCGCCCACCCTCTGGTGGTCAGTGTGCATCATAGTGACCAGTTGTTCTGATTGTTCCACCATTAAGGTCGCTTAGGTTTTTATTATATAGACTAGAGGCCCAGTGCATGAAATTCGTGCATGGGGTGTGTGTTTCTCAGCCCAGCCTGCACCCTCTCCAATCTGGGATCGGACCTAAACGGGCAGTCGGACATCCCTCTCACAACCCAGGACTGCTGGCTCCCAACTGCTCGCCTGCCTGCCTTCCTGATTGCCCCTAACCGCTTCTGCCTGCCAGCCTGATCACCCCCTAACCACTCCCCTGCCGACCTGATTGATGCCTAACTGCTCCCCTGCCAGCCTGTTTGCCCCTAACTGCCCTCCCCTGCAGGCCTGGTCACCCCTAACTGCTCTCCCCTGCAGGCCTGGTCACCCCTAACTGCCCTCCCCTGCAGGCCTGGTCCCCCCCAACTGCTCTCCCCTGCAGGCCTGGGTCCCTCCCAACTGCCTTTCCCTGCAGGCCTGGTCGCCCCCAACTTCCCTCCTCTGCTGGCCATCTTGTGGTGGCCATCTTGTGTCCACATGAAGGCAGGATCTTTGACCACATGAGGGCAGCCATCTTATGTGTTGGAGTGATGGTCAATCTGCATATTACTCTTTTATTAGATAGAATAGAGGCCTGGTGCATGGGTGGGGGCCAGCTGGTTTGCCCTGAAGGGTGTCCCAGATCAGGGTGGGGGTTCCCTTGGGGCGTGGGGTGGCCTGGGCAAGGGGCCTGTGGTGGTTTGCAGGCTGGCCACGCCCCCTGGTGACCCAAGCGGAGGCCCTGGTATCTGGGGTTTATTTATCTTCTACAATTGAAACTTTGTAGCCTGGAGTGGAGCCAAGCCTTCTGCTTGCTTCATGGCAGCAACCATTTCTATTGGAATTTATGTATCTTCTATAATTGAAACTTTGTAGCCTTAAGCGAGGCCTGGGCCGGCCAGGGTGTGCGGAAAGCTTGGCTTCCTCCATCGCCAGGGGCAACCCTAGCCTCCTGCTCTTTCCAGCTCCATGGCTGCCACCATTTCTGTAGGGATTTATGTATCTTCTATCATTGAAACTTTGTAGCCTTGAGTGGAGGCCTAGGCCGGCAAGGGCAGGTGGAAAGCTTGGCTTCTTCCATTGCTGGGGAAACCCAAACCTCCCTCCTGCTCTTGTGGCGGTAGCCATCTTGGTTGGGTTTATTTGCATATTTGCTCCTGATTGGCTTGTGGGCGTGGCTTGTGGGCATGGCTTGTGGGTGTAGTGGAGTGATGGTTAATTTGCATATTACTCTTTTATTATATAGGATGAATTCAAACCCTACTGAAGTAATGCGCATTACATTTTTCCTATCTAATGAAAACAAGTAAACATAAATTTCTGATTACAACATCAATTTAATTAAGTCATTCATTAACAGGATCTTATCACATTCATGTAACTTTGCTAAAAGTTGCTGGTTATATAAGGAACTTTTCTGCTGATGCATGTTTAGTTGCATGAATATTGAGGAACAAAAACCATTACATATCTCTACCCTCTAAAATTCCAACCAAATTTTTAAAAAATTAGATGTAGTAATCAGATAGATATATTGGCTTTATTCCTGATAAGACTGGCCTGGAAGATCTGGTTTAGATGTGGAGATGGTCCTGTCCCCATCCCCCAACTACTCTCACCCCACCTAAAACTTGAGATGACCTACTTGAGGGAGATTTGTGTGTCTGCAGAGGGACACACTGATCAATAATCTCTGTCTCACATCCAAAGGATCCAGGCAGCTGAGTAAAGTGAGATGGCCCACAGAAATCTCCCTAAAGACATGATGGCAGAAGAAATAGAGTCTGGGGTTGAGCAGAGCAGGCATATTTCCTTCTCTCAATCCCATAAATCAGGTCAGCTATTTCTTTTCTTTGATGGTGCTGACAGTTTTTTTTTTTTGTTTGTTTGTTTTTTTGGGGGGGGGGGTGTTAAGAAATATCATGTGCTCACTTTCCACTTCTAAATGATGCACTTCCCTGTTTTATGGGCCAAGATAGGAGAATGGAGAATAGTACTCCCTTCACTAAATGTTGTCACTGCACCAGCTCCTCCTAAGTGCTTGAGATCTCCTGAGAGAAAGGACTCTTACAGTCTCCAGGAAGAGCATTTCTGAAAACAACAGGCTTAACAGGAATCAAATTAGGGATATATGCCCTGTTTAACAAGTTGTGTTACCCATAATGCTTTAGGCAGAGCAGAGGCTCAATAAGCAATCATGAAGTTTTGATTTGATTTGCTTTGTTTAGTATTGCTTAGGGTCATGAGATTTAAATTTAAATCACTGAACATTTAATTGCAGTGGGAAATATGGGAATCAGAAAACCTTGCTAGTTTCCAGTTTCAAATTTAAATGCCAGTACAGTAGGAAAGGTACACTGAGAAACCCACTGGTGGCACTATGGAGTTAGGAAACTTCTTGGCAAACTTAGCAATCAATTGATATCCATCTGAAAACCCAAGGCAGCAATTTCCTTTGTTGGGGTTATCCTATATAATAAAGAGGTAATATGCAAATTGACCCTCATGCCCTTACATCACAAGATGGCTGCCCCATGTTGTCACAAGGTGGCTGCCCCCATGTCATCACAAGATAGCTGCCACAAGATGGCTGCCCCACATCATAACAAGATGGCCACCCCCATATTGTCACAAGATGGCTGGCAGGGGAGGGCAGTTGGGGGTGACCAGGCCAGCAGGGGAGGGCAGTAGGGGATGATCAGGCCAGCAGGGAAGGGCAGTTGGGGGTGATCAGGCTGGCAGGGGAGCAGTTAGGTGTCAATCATGCCAGCCGGGGAGTGGTTAGGTGTCAATCAGGTTGGCAGGGGAGCAGTTAGGGCCAATCAGGCAGGCACACAAGTGGTTAGGAGCCAGCAGTCCCGGATTGTGAAAGGGATGTCTGACTGGGGTCTCAGATTGGAGAGGGTGCAGGCTGGGCTGAGGGACACCACCCCTCCGGCCCCAGTGCACAAATTTTGTATACCAGGCCTCTAGAATGTAAATAAAATCCTAAATGAAAGCTCTACTTGAGCTATTATTTGTAATAAAAATAATTAATTTCAAAATACATATATTATTTTGTCCATTAAATTAAATGTCTCATACACATGTATGCATGTGCACACAGATATAGACACACTTTCAGAGCAAAAACCAATGTCCACATCTTTACACTTTGTGACTACTCATCAACCTCACCAAGGTCACCTTAGCTTATAGAAAACACAGTGCTAATTTTAAGAGTAAATTTGTAAAAATATACGTATAAATAGAGATCCAATGCTGCGAATTTATGTGTGTTCCACTGCAAAAACCAGTCCTAAGACAAAATCCACATCCATGTTCATATGAATGAAGTTTACTCTGTTTTTGGAAATAACACAAACATGAAACAAACTGCAATGCCTGTTTTTTTGTTTTTGTTTTTGTTTTTTCTGTTAAGAGCAATTAACTGGTTAGTTTTGGGTCATAATTTCCTGCTCTTTAAGCTGATCTTTATAGCTTCACAGAATTCTTATTTTAAATTTATTAGTTGATTTTAGTAGTAAGGTACACTTAATAATGGATACACTTAATGCACTGACTTAGAGTACTATCATGAGTGAATCTTTGTGCTTGAGTGTTTTCTTTTGGTCTGGTTTGGTTTGTCTTTTTAACCCTAGCATTTTTAGCAAGCAAAAAAGTGCTGAAAAAACAAATAGCAACAATATCATTAAAGCCCACATACCACCGTTAGAATACCATTCAAGAAAATGCTCACCAAAGGGCTAATAAACACTTTCCTAGAAATAGCTTCCATAATCTCCAGATTGCATCCATCTAATGACAACTCCTATTAGTGAAACAAAAACTCTTTTTTACTAAGTCCCAACAACATCCACCATCAAAGACACATCTACGTTTTTAATTTTTCTCAGTAAAGACAGAGAGAAAAACACGCCTAGTGTGCAGATTGGACATGTTTTTAATTTATGAATATCTGCACTATGGATGTGAGCGGGACAATATGGGACTATACAGGGTGGGGCAAAAGTGGGCTTTACAGTTGTAAGTATGTAAAACATAGAGTTTATTCCTGTATTAGTATTTATGAATTATTGTACTATTTTCCATAAGAACAGCTGTAAACCTGCTTCTGCCTCACCCTGTGTGTTTTTTTAAATGGCCACACTAACAGAAAACCACCTTAGAATAAATGGATATTTCACTTTTCACTGATTTTTAAAAATTAACCACACTACCATTATGCTGAAGGGTCATAATCACTAATCTGCTAAGAGTTTGCAATGATAAGTGTGTCAGATAGAGCTGTGGCCATGTGGCCCTGAGCCTGCTATTCTGCCATCTTCCTGCAAGCCTTAAATGAATTGGATACCCCCGCTGGCAGTGCTTTCTTTGTCCTTTCTAGCTATATTCTTCATCTCACTTCCTCTTGCTCCCACTGTGATTGGAGACTACTAGTTCCTTTCTCTCCCTTTTATGCTTTCTTATGAAATTCTATTTCATTTTAAATTACAAACAGATATTTTGTGTAAGAAAACACAAGTAAATGACAAAAACCTTCGAAGGTCATTTAAAGAATAAAAATGGAAGCTCATTTTAAAATATTAGATGCTTAATACAAGAAATAACATCTTAAGACTTAAAAGTTAAACTTGCCTTTTATTACATTCTGGAAGATATGTTGATCGAGAACCAGAATTAAATAATAATGTAGACAACAAAAAGAAGGCAACATTTCTAATATTTTTTAAACAAAATGTTTATTTATAAAACAAAAAGTAATTTATCACTCTGGCGGGTGTGGTTCAATGGTTAGAACAATGGTTCTTGCACCTAAGGGTCACGGGTTCCATTCGCAGTCAAGGGCACTTATCTGGATTGCAGGTTCCATCCCCAGCCCCCGGTGGGGACACAGGAGACAACCAATCGATGTGTCTGTCTCACATGGATCTCTCTCTCTCTCTCTCTCTCTCTCTCTCTCTCTCTTTTTCTTTCTCTCTGTCTCTGTCTCTCTCCCCCCAACCCTCCTTCCCTTCATCTCTCCCTAAAAAGAAATGGAAAACATCTCCACAGGTAAGGATTAACAACATAACAACAAAAAGTATTTTATCATAAAAGTTTGTGCTTTATTTTAAATAGCATATCAGCAACAATAATTTACCATGACATAATGAGGAAATTATTATCAATGATAATAAATAAGAGTACGTTGTTAGAGAGTGTTATTGATTGAATTATATCCCTCTCCCCAAAATTCAGATGTCAAAGACCTAATCCCAGCATTTCAGAATATGACTCTATTTAGAAATAGGGCCTTTAAAGAGTAATTAAGTTCAAATGGGGTCCTTATGGTGTGTCCTCATCCAATCTGACTGGTGTTCTTATAAGAAGAGGAGATTCAGATACAAACACAGATAAGAGAAACAGCCACATGAAGACAGCAAGAAAGACATCTGCAAGCCAAGAAGAGAAAGAAGTCTCTTGAGAAACCAAACATGCCAACACCTTACCCTCAGACTCTGGCCTCTGGAATTACAAGGAAACAAACGATCTATTGTGTAAGCCATCCAGCCTGTGGCGTTCTGTTATGGCAGTCCAGCAAGTTTAATCAGAGAGTAATATCTGCCGGTGGAAGGTGAAAGTTTGGAAAGAACACCGAGCTTGTTTCGTGTTATTCCTTCAGGCATTCAGGTGTTTGATAAGACTTAACTCTGCTCTTTAAAATACCAAGATGTCTTCTAAAGTTCTCATTGAAAAGGTAATTAATAGGTTTATTTTCTGCCCATAACTTTTATTCACTTTAGGAAATAGGGTTTTGAGCAGTCTAGCATTTGTATTTGACTATCCAAATGGGGTTTAAAGAGTGTTCACAAAAAGACAGAAAAAAAGATTACTCAATACAGAGTGATCCAAAATAAAAAATGGGGAGAGCAAGATGGAGAATGAGGAAAGGCACAGCGAGGGAATTAAGTCAGCGCCTGGGTTCTGTCTGTAGGGTTCAGGCTCATGTGGAAGTATAGTGAGGGACTCTGGTGATGCAGAGTCCTGTGGCTGCTCAGGGGGTGGCCAAAGCCCAGGGTGTGACTCACAGGCTATGGAGTGCTGATTAGCACTTTTCCCTCGGATGTGTAATGTAAAACGTACTTGCCAACTGACATGTTTGAGCTAGGGAAATACCAGAGGTTGTTCCCTGAACTGTATTTTTTTAAAATCATTCCTTAAGTTTGAATTTGCTTCCTGTTTTTCTATGTAAGGTAGATACAAACAGACAAACAAGTAATAATCTCTACAATCAGAATTTTGCTCAAGGTATACTACTGAATGTCCCTGTGAATAACACAGAAATAGGATTAGGTATTCTTTCAATAAGTTAATATACATACTATACTATAAGAATGATCTAAGGTATACTATAAGAATGATCTAAGGCTGACTAATTTAAATTCTATTCTCACTGACATATACTAAATATACTTTTTAAATCACATACTGCAGAAAGTACATATGCAAATGCAAAATTGAGTCTTTCTACCCTAATAGTTTTGGTAAATTCAAATATAATTGTCTTTATAAATGATAGTAGTTATTATTATGAAGCTCTTATTATTTATAGCACTTTGCCACTGCAAATATTATGTAAAATGTTCAGTAAAATGTTATTACATTTATCTCAAAGAAGAGCAACGTGTGTTAACTTTACTGACCAAATGGAATCTGACTTCTTGAGGGATTTTGCATTGTGTTGGAAGTTGCATTCAAATTAAAATTCCCCTGATCCTAGGCACTGAGTCACTCTTGACAAGGTATTACTGAACTTTACTGAGCAACAATACAACACATGGCATTACAGAAACACAAAAGGAGGAACTTATTATCTCTAATTGAAGGTTTCCAAAATTGATGTCACCTAAATTTTCCCTAAATTTTGACATTACTTCACTACCCAAGTCTTCTGTCATTTTATCCATGGGTGTGCCTGTATTCCTGCTGGAATAGATTCAATGTATCAGCAAAAACATTCCCGCTTTAATGATGCTAATCTCAGCACATCTGGCATTTACACATATATTGGAGCATAGTCAATTAGAGCACATTTCTATCGCCAGGGTGGTCAGTATAGGCACACTGAGATTGTCCAACCACAGATTAACCCTTTCAGGCCTTTAATTTCCTGTCTGAACAACCATATATTCATTGAATGTTTTTGTGACCTTTTGAAGCTACTGAATTATTTAAGAAATGTTTTCCATGTTGTATTCTGTTTTCTTTTGTCCACTACTCTTCTTAAAATGTCTGCATTCTTGCTCTTGATTTTGTCTTTCTTAACAATAATATCCACAGAGGGATTCCACATAAGTCCACCATCCAGTGTAGTACCCTGCGTTTATTAAAATATAGTTTTTGCTCTTACAACAAAAAAATCTTCCCAAGAAACTAAGAGCTAAAAAAGTAGGAGAGCCCAGCCAGTGTGGTTCAGTGGTTGAGCATCAACTTAGGAACCAAGAGGTAACCATTCAATTCCCCATCAGGGCACATGTGAGGTTTCCAGTGCTATCCCCAGTAGGGGGCATGCAGGAGGCAGCCAATAGATGATGTTTTTCTCTCATCAATGTTTCTCTATCCCTCTCCCACCTTCTTTCTCAAAAAATCAATACAAACATTTTTAAAAAGCAACAGAAAAATTTCTGAGCTAAAACAAAACAAACAAACAAAATCATGTCGGCTGAAACTTTAATCATCTCCTGAGAAGTCAGAGTGCTATAACATTGTAAATCACTGTTGTTGTTGGCTTTTCTGTTTTAACACCTGATGGCAAGAACTGACGGCCTTCACATCTGTTTGACAAGTCCCTAGTGGATAAATTTCCCGGAGGCATTGTGGCACTTCTGTCTCTTAAAAAGCAGACATTTGATTACTCTTTGAGGAAACTCAGATGTCCTCATGGAGAAATTGCAGTGTAGCTGAAGTACGGGGTAAGCATTCTCTGTAATTGCCTGTCCAAAAAAATCAGCTGTTGCAATGAGAATGTGTATTATTTTCAAGTCTTTTTTTGTATGTTACTTTAACTAGACATTGTTTTTTTTTCAGATTTCTTCCTAAAGTTCTCTGGCTGTTCAGGAAGGCCTTGGCATTGTAGATCTTGCCAAGGACTCCAGAAGACAGGCATCCACCTGGCTCCTCTCTTGTCTGACACACTTTTGATAAACGCCCCTCTGGGTAGGTAAGAAAGTAGGCCACACCTCTATTTGAGAGGTACCTTTGGAAGGATAGATCTGAGTTTCACTAGTTGAAAACTGAGTTGGCTTTAACTGTAGAGCAGAAATACCCTCTGACTCCATAACAATACAGTAACGTTTGTGTTTTGCACAGGACTTAAGCCTCAATGCTATGGTATTATCTGGGCTACTGTGATAACCATAAACTACTAGCTATAACTCTCCCTGAAAACAGCTGCCATAGAGCTGTAGAATATTTTCCTTAGACTTCAAAGCATAGACATTTTAAGGAAAACCTTGCATTCTTGGCACAGCAAAGCTTACTCAACTAAAAATACTTACATAAACTATTTTCACACATGAAACGAGTATAAGGTAAATAAATATATTATTATACCATATGACTCATACCCTCAAAAATTATATAATTTTACACAACTTATATTATATACCAAAGACTATGGTAACTATGAAGGGCCAACACCATATATGAAATATTTTAAAATACGATATAAAACAAATGGGCCATGATCACATCTGCCAGCCTATTCAGCCAAAAGGAAAGAAAGAATACCAGCCTTGGAATCAGAACCATTGGGATACGGTGGACTCAGATTTAAACAACTGCGTCATCCTGGGCAGATAAATTGGGAAGTTGCTCTTTAGGTTGGGTGGGTTTCCATTATAGATGCTACTGCTCCAAAACTGTCTTCATTTAGTCTCCCAGGAAAAAGAGCTGCTAACTGACCTACTCTATAGGAGCTACACACAAAGCTCTGAGCGACATTCAGCAGGTGATAATTGGAGAGATAATTCAGAAAAAAATCCCTAAAACGTCTAATTAATATTCACAGAAATATGAAGATGATATTGCACTTATTCATCAAGATACTTATTGCACAAATCCATGAGGTCAGGAGTTCTTAGAATTAAAAAATATGACACTTGGGAATACAATTTTCAAAGGGCTGGAAAACAAACTGAGAAGACAACTCAAAAAGCTATATAGAGAGGAAAAGGTTCAAAGTTTAAGAGACATCAATACAGGAGGTGTCATATTGAGCAGATAGGAAATTCAGGGAAAGAAGAGAATAAAACATTAAATTAAAAAATAGATTGGAAAATAGTTAGTAGAACGGAAGAAAGATGCCATTTTAAGATTTATGTTACTAAATATCAATACAATGAAGAAAGACATTGTATTGATATTTAGTAACCTAAATATCACCTAATGAAGTCTCACGAAACTCCACTAACTATAGGGAGAGAAGGTCTTTAAAGTTTCTAGGTAGAAAAAAAAATAGATCTTCTGCAAAGAAGTATGAGAAGAACATTGGACTTAGCATTGGCAGTGTCTTAGTGGGAGAAGATAATAAAGCAATATCTTAGGTTCAAAACAAAAGTTATTTTGAACCTTTAGTTATATACCCAGCTAAACTATAATCAAGCATAAGGTGCATCTAAAAACCACTTTCAGACACACGAGCATTAAGAAAATTTATGTAATATGTACTGTTCCCGAGGCCATTATAGAGGTCATATCCAGGAGAAATACAGACTCTTAAGAAAGAACAATGGAAACTCAAAAGTTCAGTGAAAGGAACTCTTAGGATGACACCGGGTCAGTAGGACTAGATCAGTTTGTGCACATCAGGATGAATTCTGTTAACCTTTTCATGCAGTTAATTTAGCTTTCAACCTATGTTCAATTTAGGCATCAGGTATTTATTTCATATCCAAAACTATAAACAAAAATGAATCTACTTCAGGCCATATTCATAACTGTGTACAGTAAGAACAGCAATTGACACTTGACTTTAACATGTAACCGAGATGGAATTTTTAGGAGAAACTCCTACAGACATGTTTACAGAGCTATCCCAGATGTTCTAAATGTCTCCTAACTAAGTAATCTACTAAACTCAATTGTCATCTGCACATTAAAACTTGAAACACATTGCTAAAAGGATTTTAATAGTTGCAATTGCTACAATTAGGAAGTGTGCATACTGGTTGACTAAGTATTTCACCTCGAATGAGTTACCATAAAGACATAATTGAAGCAATGTGAAAAAATTAATTTAAAGAATTTTTATTGTAGTATTAAATGTACTCAATCAGCCCTGGCCAGTTTGGCTCAGGGGTTCTATCGTGGACCCACAGACCGAAGGGTCACAGGTTCAATTCCCAGTCAAAGGCACATACCTTAGTTGCAATTCACTAGCTCTGGTAATGGGTGTGTGCAGGAGGCAACCAATCAATGTGTCTCTTGCATGTAGATGTTTCTCTTTCTCTCTCTCTCTCTCTCCCTCCTCCTTCCTTTCCCCTCTGGAAAAAAATATCCTCGGGTGAGGATTAAAAATAATGTATTCAATCAATAAATACTTGAGGCACTGAGCATTTATTATTTATAAACAGTAAAAGAAATAAAGGAAAAAGCTTAAGTGCATAAAAAGTTAGAGGACAAAGAAAATTATATACAGTGAAGTTATATTTAGTTATTAAGACTGCTGATGATAACAGAAATATATTTATTTAAAATGAGAAGTCCCCTAATATATGTTTAAAGGATAAAAGCAAGTTATAAGATGTTATATGGCCTCTTTTATATAAATAGGTAATAGAAAATTGTTTGATAAATAAACTATCTCCTTACTGGTTATCAACAAGTTCTCTATCCTTCTAGAATTGTTTGCTGAGACTATCTTCCCCCACAACAGCAGGGTCTGGTTTCTTGTTCCCTAACCCCTCACCAAGGGTGCTCTTCCTCTAGCACATACTATATAATAAAAGGCTAACATGCAAATTGTCCCCACAGGCGGGAGTTTGATTGACTGGGAGTGAAACATGCACTGACCACCAGGGGGCAGTGCGGAACATGGCAGGCATCTGTGATGCGGCGCTGGCAGCAGGCTGCAGTGGAGGCGTTTCAGGCCCCAATGGGCCCTGAAGAGAGCGGGGCCACAGAGGGATGGTGGAGCAGGTGAGCGCGCGGCTCCAGGCCAAGGCTGGTGCAAGCGGAGGCTCCGATAGCCCTGCTGGTCGCCCCACAGATCGGCCCTGATCACTCTCCAGGCCTAGGGACCCTACCCGTGCAAGAATTTCATGCACCGGGCCTCTAGTTATAGATAAAGACATTTATTGCATGCTTATGCCCAGATCAGTCTTCACTGATCCCTCCCTCCATGCTCTGCTGAATCACTCAGTTTTCTTATTTGCTGCCAGTTATTTTAGTACTACCATGCTAAGTGTTTTATTTATTTTCTCCTTTAATTCTCACAACTGCTTCAATATTACTATTATTATGATCACTGTATTACAGATGAGAAATAGACAGGGACAGTAACTGGTCAATAGTCACAAAACGAGCAGATGTCAGCCCCTCTCACCCAGTGACATACTGCACTGCATACACTCCTTCCTCATCACTCTCCTTGCTCCTCAATCTGGTTAATTTTTTAAACCTTTGTTTTATCTGGAAGTTATTTTGTTATCTGGTTAAGAGAGATCATGGTCAAAAGGTGAAAACCTTGGCTTAGCCATTCTAAGGAATATTTTAACTTTAAGTAGTATGTCCTTTAGGCCCAGTCCATTCTGACTCCACAGAGCTTCATGCAACAGAGTTCCATTCTCCCAACCCAAAAAAATCAGAGTGAGCAAACTGACAACCAATTCTGAAAGGCTCCAGGACTTGAACTGTCTATTATCTGTTTCTCTGTTAAATCCATTTAAAGCCAGTTTTTATTCTATATGTTTTGGAGAAAGTTAAAAAAAAAAAAAACTTTAATGAATAGTAATCATAGCTCAATTTTTCATTGAAGAACTACCATATTACATCTCTTTTTCTAATGTTTGAAGAATCATTCTTGATTCAAATTCTAAATTCATAACATTTCTGGGATATTTTTACAGTTTTCAGAATCCTATCTTATTCTTATACTGTGTTTAATTTTTTAAAGTTAATTACTATACTCACTTGAGATAAGAGCACTTGCTATGGTATTTCTCAGAACTATTTTGATGTTCTATTATTTAAGTCTCAGGTCTATATCGAAACAAAATGGTTTTCTAAGAAAATGTATTCCTATGTTCAATATGTATTAGACAGAATATATATTAAGCAGCTTAATAGCTCTTATTAGTAATATTTTAGATGCAAAAATTTGAATAAGAAAGATAATAGTTTATGTTTCATCAAATTCTGTTTTTTAAATAGTTTTACCAATGGGCCCTACATGTTTGTTGAAGAATACACCAATGGTAATAGTTGACTCTGAACCCTTGTTTTCCCTGAGTTAATTTAGTGTAGAAACCAATCCTCTTCTTATTCAGCACTAGAAACCATCTCTTGTTTAAAACAGGGACATAATAGGTATCATTGCTTGAGCTAACATGATAAATTTTAAATACATGTAGGTAAAATTTTATAACAGTTGTTCAACAGATGCTTTCAACAAAGGTGAAAAAAATCCTTTATTGTTTCAATAAACAATAAGGTAAATATGACAAAAAATTACTCCCTTACTCCCTTGCTAATCTTACAAAAATGGTAGCTGTTTTTCCTTCCGATCCGATCCTCACCTCATTGATTTCTGTCTCCTGGAAGTCAACCTCTTTTACTTTGATCTCCACTTGGAACTGAGGTGATTTCTTGAAGGACAGCAGGAATTGCTGCAGTGATGTTGATGGCAGCAGGAGAAGTGACCTGAACCGTGTCAGGGCTCTACATTAGATCACAAGACAGACTCTCAATGAAGACCAAATAGGGGTCTTCCTTTGTCAATATGATCTGGGCTGAATTCCAAATATTTGCAATAACTCTAAGTGTACTGGATCACTGTCTTCAAGTATGATGATATTTGGGGATAAAAGATGTACTGATTGTCTACATCAGATAAGTATCACCAACAATGGATTCTGAGTCAAAATAGCTTGGGGGAGAACCTGGCTGTCCAGTTTCTCCTGTATTCATGATACTTCCAGATATATTTAGCACACCACTTGGAATGTGGTAGACATCCAGAAAAAAAAATTCTAGACTGATTTAGCAACCTATTTGTGTGACTTCTTTTGATGATCAAAACAGTAAACTGGCAGTTCTTAATATTACTTAAGAATGGAGAAAGGAATGAAAACAATAAGATATAAATAGTGATCAGCTTAGAAAAGATATTTGTTCTTCACCATACATAACGGAATTCTTCAGAACTCAAATGGTCTAGTGACTTTCTTATGAATGAAGGGACACAAATTTGGACAGGTCTCCAAGATCAACCAGGTGGTTTTCAGTGGCTCTGTTGGCCCAGGCAATTTGGCAGTTGGCCTGAAATCTGAGCAGGTTCAAAGGCACCTGCATGGAAATGTGTCAGTGATCTCATACACATCAGCTGGTTGCATTGAAAACCCAGAGGTAAGTTTCACAGAAATCCCCATTGGGAATTCCAAGAAGCATTTCTAAAGCAAAGAAGAGCTAAATATTTTTAACGGCAACATCTATTAAATGGAGTCAACTTAAAAAGCAAAAAGGTCAAATTGTAGATTATAAATGAGTTTACTCCTGGCTCTGCCCTCGACTCTTAATTACTTTGATCAAGACCCTTAACTCAAGGGTGCCTCAGTTTCCTCATCATTGGAGTGAGGTGGTTAAATTGCATTACCTTTTAGGGTTCCTTCCAGTTCAAAGTGCAATTTATACTAAAAATTGAGTTTGAATATTTCCAATAGATTGACTTTGCCTGAGGAATAAAATATTCTTTCATGGCTCTATAGCTAAGCACCACAAAAACTTACCCTTGGAGTCTTTTCATATTAGATGATCTAGTCTGACCCCATCAGAAAATACCTTCTAAAATAGACTTATCTAATGCCAAGAAAGACTTGAAGACATTTCTGTGTGTGTTTTTTTATTTTATTTTAAAGCACTTTTCCTCTAACACTCAATTTGTCAAGTTAATTATATTATAATTACTACTCTAAAAGATAGCATGGTGTTCCTAATACTTGTCTCAATTTCTTTTTCTTCTTCTACATCAGTTTCTGACTAGGCTGATTGGCAGATTGACATCAATGTAATTAAATTAACAATTACTTTATTTCTACCTTTTCAGAAATACATATTTAAAGCCATTAAAAGGAAACAGAGATTACTTAAGCAGCAAGGGAAAAAAGATTAATACAATTTCAATCCTATGCAAACCAATACTGCTCAGAAACCAGACGTGAAGAAAGAATTTTGGTCTACTTTCTATCATTTAAGTTTACTATTCATTACTTGGCATTTTCTGTCATCTCTAATTCTCTTATCTTAGAAATAATTGCAGGTATTTGATGGGTGCCTATAGTTATCTTTGACTCAGCTCTGATAAGCAAAGAAGAAACAATTCACTTTTAGACATGTAAGTCCTATGATAAAATAAATTTCTCCAAAATAATTTTTAAGGTGAAAATTGCCACAAAATACTTTGGATTAACTAACAATTGAATCTGATAAAATGAGTCAACATATGATAATGCTCCATCTCCCCTTTTTATACCATTGCATATTTTAAATATAAGCTTAAAGAATTTTATTGTAAAAAAATCCATGTGCTCACTACATAGATTAAGGAAATGTTAATACTTTGCACATTTGCTGGAGCTCACTCTTTCCCTCTCTTGCAAAATTTACAATTGAAATTCCCTATATTCATCAACCCAATTTCATTTTTCCTTCCTCAGAGATAGGAACCCTAAAGTTGCCACTTAATCTTTGCAGATCTGCTGAAAGATTATAGTCCTAAAAAAAAAGTCCTTACATTATATCCAGCATTTTATTAGAAATTCATAAGTTGGGAAAATTGGACAAGATGCTTAATAACTTCATTTACAGAATCTAATTTCAAAATGTGCTTCATAAGGCTGAATAATATTAAAACAAATTAGATAAAATTAATTGGGATTGATATAGAGCACTTATTTAATTGTAGCATTACTTTATATTAATAGAAGTACTAGTATATTTGTGTTTCCCAACCTCACCATTCATTTATTATTTTTTTTCCATCTCTTCTTTGTTTCTTTTTTCTCTTTATTACTTTTTTTTGGATTAATCATGCAGTTTAATTTTTTCATCTCTGTCTTCTTTTAGGTTTTATAACTATATTTCCTGTAGTGTTTACCCTCTTAACACTAAATTACATAATTAACACTAATTAAAGAATAAATACATCAACATTTATCCTTTAATTATTTGATCTAATCTAAAGAAAGAATCAACTATAAATTATTGCTTTAACATTTTTCAAGATAATTTAAGAAACTAAAAACCCTTTAGGCCCATTTACCCTTTCCAATTTTTTATGCTCATTGCCATGCATTTGAATTATACATACATTTTCAATGTCAAAAGACACTATTGTTATTTTTTAACATAAATTCTTATTGAGTTTTATTCACACATTTACCTTCACCAAGGATTTTTTTCCCTTTTTTATTTCTCTGTGATTTCAACAGAGATTATTTTCTTTAATCTGAAGATTTCTCTTAGTATTTTCCTAAGTATGCATCTTTTGGTTGGATTGGTTGTAATTTTCTTCCAATATCCCATTATTTTCTGGCTTGTGTCATTTCTTTTGAAAAGCCAACTATTAATATTTTTTTGGTCCTTTGAGGGAGGATATTAAACTTAAGAAATTTCTCATTATCTTTAGTCTTTATCAACTTGACAATGATGTACCTAGTTGTGCATTTAATGCTTGAGACTCAGAGCCACTTGAATCTTTGGCTTGAAACTTAAGAAAATTTTCATCCATATGATCCTCAAATTTTGCTTTTCTATATTTTCTATCTTTTCTTCTTCTACTTCCAATAGCTTATCTATTATACCTTTTTACTTTCACTGTGGTCCACATGCCTATTATACTCTTTTCTGGTTTATATTTTTTCTTGTCTACATGCTTTAACCTAGATAATTTCTAGTGACTTACCTTCTAACTTACCAATTATTTTCTTTGAAGTTTTGCATCTATTATACCTATTTATTGATTTAATAATTTCAAATATAGATATTTTCAGTTCTAGAATTACCATTAATTTTTTAATATATTCTATTTTGGATGAAATCCTCCATTTTACAATATGATATACATATATGATCTATTTTGTCAGTTTTTAAAAAATCTATGTTATTACTTGAATATCTGATCTAAATATAGCCTATATTTATTTCCTGGGTTTACTCTTAATTTTTCTTTATTTCTCCTAAATTTCATTTACCCAATATATATATATATATACCCTTAGTTGTCACACTATGCTGTCACAGTTGACGTTTTCATCTTATATACTTTAAAAATGTCCTGAAATAGAAAATGGGGTATAAATAACCACAATCATATTAACAATATATTTTTAATTTGGTTACCTTTAGAATAATGCTACAAATAAATAAACATATATGCAACAAAGCCCAGGACTTTTCCAGAAAGTATCACTTAAATATTCAGGTTTATATTAGATGACCACAGGCACAATGTTATAGAGGCCATTCAGCGCAGTGGCTAGAATTAAACAGTACAACTATATACAAAATTTAAACGATTTCTGCCCTAGCTGGTTTGGCTCAGTGGATAGAGTGTCAGCCTATGGACTGAAGAGTCCCAGGTTCGATTCCGGTCAAGGGCACATGCCCATGTTGCGGGCTTGATCCCCAGTGTGGGACGTGAAGGAGGCAGCCAATCAATGATTCTCTCTCATCATTGATGTTTCTATCTCTCTCTCCCTCTCCCTTCCACTCTGATGTCAATAAAAATATATATTAAAAAATTTAAACAATTTCTGACAAATTTCTACAGTTGGATGTAGGATTCATTTGAGCTCAACAACTTCTGGGAAATTTATATGGCAAAGCATAAGCTTTAACGCATTTGGTTCAAAACTTTCATAAAGGCTAAGAACAAATGTACAACACAATATCTAGTTTCTCATGAGAAAATAAAAGCACATATCACTTAAATATTGTACATCAGATTTCATCACCAGAAAAGCATATTTAGTCCATCTTTCGGAAATTGATATTGATACTATTGCATCTTATTTGGACAAAAGCAGAGCATAGATCAACACATGGGTAATGCTAAACAAGGAATCAGAAGTTAATGGAGTTCATATTTACCTTACCGAGCCAATAATTTTCTCCCTCTAACTATAACCTACAAAATACAGTATTTTCATCAAGACCTGCGATTATTAGGGTTAAAGGTGTCTGAAGCTGAAGAGATTGTTTTAAAAGGTTCCCCTGTGAAAATGGCAAAAGTAAACTAAGTCCTTTCCCATGACAGTCTCCTACAGTGTAACACCGACTACTTTAAAGGAGCCAGAATGAGCCTTTGGGAAAGAATATTACTGCGAACTTTGGTGGAAAGAAGAAAATGGGGATCATGAAAAAAATAAAACTCAGAATACATACACACACAAACACATACACATAGATGCCATTTCTTTAAAATAAAAATCAATAGTGAGTTGCATTATTAGAATAAAAAATGACAAAAATCATTTTTTAAAACTGAGAGTGGATTTTGATTATACGCTGATGCTATATAAGCACCTTAAATTGAACACGTATTTAATCCTTGTAAGTGTATGGATTCAGAATTGCTGCAGCAATCCTGAGAAAGAGGAACAAAGTAGGAGGGATCTCAATACCAGATATTAAGTTATATTACAAAGCCACTGTTCTCAAAACTGCCTGGTACTGGCACAAGAAAAGACATATAAACCAATGGAATAGAATAGAGAACCCAGAAATTGACTCAAACCACTATACTCAATTAATATTTGACAAAAGAGGCAAGAACATACACTGGAGTCAAGACAATCTCTTCAACAAATGGTGTTGGGAAAATTGGACAGATACATTCAAAAAAATGAAACTAGACCACCAACTTACAACAGACACAAAAATAAACTCAAAATGGATAAAGGACTTAAACATAAGATGGGAAACCATAAAAATATTAGAAGAATCCACAGGCAGCAAAATCTCAGACATACGCTGAAGCAGTATCTTCACTGATACAGTTCCTAGGGCAATGGAAACTAAAAAGAAACTAAACAAATAGGACTACATCAAAATAAAAAGCTTCTGTACAGCAAAAGAAAACATCAACTAAACAACAAGAAAGCCCACTGCATGGGAGAACATATTTGCCAATGTTATCACTGATAAGGGTTTAATCTCCAACACTTACAGGGAACTCATACAACTTAACAAAAGGAAGATAAACAACCCAAGCAAAAATGGGCAATGGACTTCAATAGATACTTTTTGAAAGAGGACATACAGAAGTCCAAGAGACATGAAAACATGCTCAAAGTCACTAATCATCTGAGAGATATAAATAAAAACAATGAGGTACCATCTCACACCTGTCAGAATGGCTATCACCAACAAATTAATAAACAAGTGCTGGCGAGGATGCGGAGAAAAAGGAACCCCCATACACTGCTGGTGGGAATGCAGACTGGTGCAGCCACTGTGGAGAACAGTATGGAGTTTCCTCAAAAAACTAAAAATGGAACTCCCATTTGACCCAGTGATCCCACTTCTAGGAATATATCCCAAGAAACTAGAAACACCAATCAGAAAGGATATATGCACCCCTATGTTCATAGCTGCACAATTTACAATAGCTAATATTTGGAAACAGCCTAAGTGCCCATCAGCAGATGTGTGGATTAGAAAACTGCGGTACATCTACACAATGGAATACTATGCTGCTGTAAAAAAGAAGGAACTCTTACCATTTGCAACAGCATGGATGGAACTGGAGAGCATTATGCTAAGTGAAATAAGCCAGTTAGTGAAAGATAAATATTACATGATCTCACTAATTTGTGGAATATAATGAACAACATAAACTGATGAACAAGATCCAGAGACAGAGAAGCATTGATCAGACTGTCAAACCTCAGAGGGAAGGTAGGGGAGGGTGGGGGTAAGGGGGAGAGATCAACCAAAGGACTTGAATGCATGCATATAAGTCTAACCAATGGACACAGACACCAGGGGGGTGAGGGCATGAGTGTGTGGGGGGCAATGGAGGTATAAGGACACATATGTAATACCTTAATCCTATCTAATAAAAGAGTAATATGCCAATTAACCATCACTCTGTGACAAAAAATGGCGGCGCCCAGTCCTCTTAGCCCTGCCGGAGTCCCCCAGTCCGCCCAGCGGCGGCAGCCCGGGGTGTCCGGCTGGGAGGTGCCAGCGCCTGGCACGATCCCCGGCCACAGCCTGGGCTGGGGTCTCAGCCTGGCTGGGGCGCGCACCCCCTACGGTGCCATCCCCAGCCAGGCATGGCAACCTGGTCTGGGGTCTTAGCCTGGCCAGGGTGAGATCCCCTTTCAGCAGTGGCAGCCTGGGGTCTCAACCACTGAGTCACACCAGCCAGGAAGATATGGAGGAATCTTAAATATTTCTTTTTAAAAAATATATATTTTATTGATTTTTTACAGAGAGGAAGGGAAAGGGAAAGAGAGCTAGAAACATCTATGAGAGAGAAACATTGATCAGCTGCCTCCTGCACACTCCCCACTGGGTATGTGCCCCCAACCAAGATACATGCCCTTGACCAGAATCAAACCTGGGGCCCTTGAGTCTGCAGGCCAATGCTCCATCCACTGAGCCAAACCAGTTCGGGCTGTCCAATATGCTAAAGAAAAAAACCCTATCTAATAAAGAGGGAATATGCAGGGGAGGGCATTTGGGGGTGACCGGGTTGTCAGGGGAGGGCAGTTGGGGATGATCGGGCTGGCAGAGGAGCAGTTAGGCATTGATCAGGCTGGCAGGGGAGTGGTTAGGGGATGATCAGGCTGGCAGGCAGAAGTGTTAGGGGCAATCAGGCAGGCAGGCAAGCAGTTGGGAGCCAGCAGGCCTAGATTGTGAAAGGGATGTCCGACTGCCTGGATTGGGCCTAAACAGGCAGTCGGACATCCCCCGAGGGGTCCCAGATTGGAGAGGGTGCAGGTTGGGCTGAGGGACACCCCTCCCCCCCCCCAGTGCACGAATTTCGTGCATCGGGCCTCTAGTCCTATATAATAAAAGGGTAATATGCAAATAGACCGAACGGCAGAGCAACAGAACAACCCATCAAAGCATAGTATGCTAATGGTATGCTGAGGCTGCTCAACTGCTTGCTATGACATGCACTGATCACCAGGGGCAGATGCTCCGACCCATCAGTTAACTTGCTGCTGGGGTCCGGCTGATTGGGACTGAACGAGATGGGCCTGATATGCTCTGGAGCCCTCCCGTGGTCCGGCCCTGGCCTGATGGTGCATCAGTGGGGTCCCTCAGCCTTGCCTCTGCCCTCTCACAATCCGGGACCCCTCAGGGGATGTTGGAGAGCTGGTTTCAGCCCGATTCCACAGGCCACTCTCCTTGGGAGGGCGCCAGATGCAGGGCTCATGGCTGGCAAGTGCTGCTGCAGCAGCACAAGCCTCTTCTGATAGGGACTGATTGGGCGGGAGCCCATGGCAGGCACAGTGGGGCTGGGATGAGTGGGAGTGCAGGTAGGAGCTGCAGGCAGCATTGGACTGCGGGTTTCAGCTGGATCCCTGCAGGCCACCCAGAAGGACCCCCATCCATGCACAAATTTGTGCACTGGGCCTCTAGTCAATAAAGAAAAAATTCATTAAAAAAGTGTATGGATTCAATGCCTTTGTTATTCTCACTTTACAAATGAAAAGAACTGAGGCATAGAACATAAATAATTGGCCTTGGACCAAATAGCTAGCAAGGGACTGAGATATGACTTAAACCCAGACAACCTATCTCCAGAGTCTCTAACACTTCATGTTGTATTATCAAAGGGAAAGTTTTTGATCCTTCATGCTTTTAAATTACCCTGAAAAAGGCAGGGTATCGACAACCTCAACTACAGGAACAGTGTGTATTTCATTTGTTTACCTATACAACAATGTTGCAAATAACACAGTAAACATGGTCATTGTTATGCTCTTTATCTAATGAATCAGTATAAAAAGCAAGGGCTATGCTCTCATAGAGTTTATAAGGACATATACAATAGTGTAGCGATATGTAAAATTTACCAGTGTGGGGTGTGTGTGTGTGTGTGTGTGTGTGTAAAATAAATAGACCATGCATTTAGCATTTTATGTCTTAGTGTAGTATTACATAAATATCATACTAGTGAACTTATGGAACTTTGAAATATCATTTAAATGCCACTTTAATGCCTACTTTGACTATATCGGCAGATTAAAATAAGTTTAAAAACAGGCTTTCAGAACTTGCCAGCCCAAAGATTTAAAGGTCTCTTTTGTCATCCAAATTATCATTTCCATAACCTTTGTCAGAATGTTCTCTTTTATTCACAATTGGAATCCAAATTGGTAGAAACCAAAGCCGTATTCCTCTACTGCTATCCAAATGCAGGCAGGTTTTGTCCATTATGAGTTTGGACTCATTTGATGCTGGGAAGTTAACAAAAATGGAACATTTCCTATTGCTATTTTATTATAACATTTTGTGTTCAATCCTTCAGGTTCCAAACAATCAATTCTTAATTTTGCCTCTTATGATTAATGTGAGGATCCACATAAAAAGTATTTTAACCAAAAGTAAGCATTAGATTTTCTATTTTTGAAAGACTATCAAAATAACATTAAGAAGTGCTGACCCCTTTAATTAACTCTATAACTACATTTCAAATGTTCTCATAGTGCCTTTTGACACAAATGTTTCAAGGTTTACTTTGCAGCTTCTTTTTCTCTTTTTATTTTTAAAGTCTTCAAAGAAGTCTGGTATTTCAGAAAACTGTCAAAATGTGTTGAAACATATCTAAAAGAATGCATATTTTCATAGATTGGCATCGTTTGTGCATGTTATTATTTTTTCAGGTTTTCAGCGATATAGAAAGAAGGAAAAGGGTTCAAGGGCGGGAGATACCATGGTTGTCACAGGGCAAAGGGGACTCTCCAGTGTCTTTGACTTCCCTCCAGGAGAAATTAAGAGAAGAATTCATCAAATGTTAATGTTAAGAACTCAGAAACTGGAATGTTTGTGCAGAGCTCTAGGCCTCAGAGCGAATGCTCTTATGCTGCTGGGCTCCAGGGGAAGACTGCAGCCAAAGTCAACATGAGCAGAAACTCCATCTGACTGATGCTGTGGAAACAGCTGTAACCACTTAGCTGGAAAACCACCAGATTCCTCTCCCAGAAAACACAGATGACATGGGAGATGGGGAGCAGGAAAGCGCTGTCAGGGTCTCTCTTCAGCTGAAGTCAGAAAAAATATTTTCTTTCCCTGAAAATTGTAAATAGATCAGTTCAGCCCTGGTCACAATAAACCACGAAAAAGAAAAAAAATCGTTTTCCTTCCATTAGTCCACGACTCCTCCTTTCTTTTTATATCAGCTGGTATTTAGTGGTCAGCAAACTCATTAGTCAACAGAGCCAAATATTAACAGTACAACGATTGAAATTTCTTTTGAGAGCCGTAAACTGACTTCTGCGCATGGGCCACGAAGTTTCAATAGCACTGTACGTGCGTGCCTGCACGTGGTATTTTGTGGAAGAGCCACACTCAAGGGGCCAAAGAGCCGCATGTGGCTCGCGAGCCACAGTTTGCCGACCACTGGTTTAGGTCATCTTTTTTATGGGTACTTTTTTTAAAAGACCCGTTTGATCATAGGTTAATCTTCTAAATGATAATCATTAGAGGCCAACCTGGCTGGTAAATATTAAATTCTAATCAATTTTCAATTTGTGAAGATATCCATAATTATTTTAGTTGACATTTTCTGTTCTGTCTGGTGGCTTTTACTAAATGTGTCTCAGGAGAAAGTAGCAATGTTACATAAAACAACAAGTAGATTTTGACCCCATTTGGGGAAAATGAATTTTGTCTTTGTCATAATAGCTTTAAAAGCTATCACAGTTTTCTTAAGGAAAGTTATGGGTAGGACATGGAAGAAACCTCAGAAAATATTTATGTACTATTTTTAAAATGACTTGCATTATTAAGCACCCTACTTCCAAAGAAAGGAATGTCATAATAAACCAATGATACCTTCAAAAGTGTAGTGAATTCCATTCATGTATTCAACATATATTTGCTATGTGGTAGACGCTATTTTAAGCTGACAATGTAGCAGTAAACACAACAGACTCTGTCCTTATTGAGATTGTATTCTGGTAACAAGGCCAATATGCAATTAAAGAAAGAAATATGTTGTAGATCAGGTTGGGATAGCATGGCTGGAGATAACACAAAGAAAGGCAGAATAAAAAACACTGAGGTTGAGAGTTGCTATTTTATATAGAGTGAGCAGAAATGACCACTTTGAAAAAATGACTTATAAGCAAAGATGTGCAATATAAAGAATTATCATGTGTCTTATTGGTCAGAAAAATGTCCCAGGCACAGAGCAAAACAACTGCAAAGCCCATGAGGTATAGAGCTGTTTGGTTTATTTGAGAAAGTCTAGGTGGCCAGTTTGGATAGACAAACAGAATGGAGGGAGACTGTAGGGTGGTGAGGAAGTGGGGAACAGAGCATGGAGGGCCTTATGGGTGTCTGGCTTTTGCTCTGAAATGGGAAGCCATTAGAAAGATTTGAGCAGAAGGGTGACCCAATTTGACAGAACCAAAACCTATAGGGTCCTCTGACCTCTTGTGGATCAGAGAATAGGGAGGCAAGGGAAGAGGAGAGGCATGGTAGAGACTTGGACCAGGGTCATGGCAATGAAGAAAAGCAAGAAGTGGTTGCATCCTAAAATATTGTGTCCTGAAAATACATTGAAAGTAAAATCTATAGGGTTTGCTGATGTTTTGGATGTAGGATACGAGAGGAATAGATGATTAGGTTTGATTCCAAAAATTTTGACCTGAGCAACTGGAACACTATATGGAAGACTTTTGAGTTGAATTGCTTTAGAAATTTCAGGGGATCTTTCAAATGTCCCAAATGGATAAAAATCTGAAGATAACAGAACTACATGCAGGTTGATTTGAGGGTTAGGCATAAAGCTTACAGTTCTGGAGGAAAGAAATAGAGTAGAAATAGGTAATGATTGATTTTCTGGGTAGAGAATTCATCCAAGGTTCTGAGCCAAGAAATGAGAAGGATACGTTAGAAAAGGAATGGTGTTTCAAGAACTTTCCAGGGAGTTGGATGATAGATTTTCCAAGGCTAGGCTATCTTCTGAAAGCCAGAAGTATTTACCCCAAGAAGTGATGACAATTGATAGAATATGGAGGGTTTCAGCAAAAGACATTCAATTATTAATCTCCCAATCTATAGTGGAATATAGCTACTCAGGATAACCTCATACTGGTGATCAAGGACTCTGGCAACAGCAGATGAAAATCCTGGCTCTGCCACTCATTATATATGTGACCCTGGTAAGATACATGACCTTTCTATGTCTGAGATCCTTCATCCTTAAAATGGCAGAGAATTAAATAAGGTAATGACTATAAAATGCACAACACAGTACGTATCACAGAATAAATTACGATAAATGTTATCTGTATCATCATCGACCCAAAGATATATCTGAGCAGGAGTGAGATCTTACTGACCAGGGTCCCAGCAGGCCAGATAGAGCAGAGAGCACACAAAACTCCCTTCACCACCATGATAAAGAACAGCTGCTTCCCATATGGAAATAAGATGTTTGGAATTTTTTATGTTATTGCTTTTTTTTTAAATAAGTCTACTGAGTTGTCACCCAAAAAGGCTAAAACATCTCTGATGTAAATGCCATGGTTTTTCACTGCTTGGATGAGTTTGAGATTTATGTGTATTAAAAATTTTTGCCTTAAGAAATAGAAATGTGGTTATAATTATTTTTTTATTAAAGTAGTTATTGAAGTATGAATTTTATGATTACAATTAAGTAAAAATATGAATACAGATCAGAGGCTAGAATGAAAAATGGTAAGTTGTATTGTTGTGCAATATAGTTTTCATTTAAAAGGTTTATTGCTCAGCCAGTGTGGTTCAGTGGATTAAGCATTGTTCCATGCACAAAGAGGTCACTGGTTTGATTCCTGGTCAGGGTACATGCGCGGGTTGCAGGCTCCATCCCCAGTATTTAAGAAAAAGAAAAGCTTCATTATGTCATATTTTGTATTATATATTTAGTTACCTAATATTTTTATAGTTGTAAAATTTATATATTGTAATGTATATATACTTATATATGCAATCTTATGTGCATACCAAATGCTTGAGTATATACCAAGATATTAAGAGCAGTTATGCTTTGATGCTTTTTCATTTAAATATATTTTCAAATGTTTCTATGGTTTTTGCAATATAATTTTATCAAAATTAACAGCTGTGTTCAGATCTAGTCAGAATAAGAAAGATTCTATGGCTAATCTTATTCTTTTTTGTAATAAATTTTTTATTGATTTTAGAGAGGAAGGGAGATAGAGAGAGAGATAGAAAAGTCCATGATGAGAATCATTGATCGGCTGCCTCCTGCATGCCCCCTCTGGGAATTGAGCCCACAACCTGGGCATGTACCCTGACCAGGAATCAAAGCATGACCTCCTGGTTCATAGGTCAATGCTCAACCACTAAGCCATATTAGGTAGGCTGATCTTATTCTTAAATGGCAAAATATTGAGCTCCCAATAAAACATTCATAGATAAAGTTTCATTTCTTGGAGTAACACATTTTAGGTCTTTCAGATAGAGAAAAAGTATTACAAGGTGCTTGTTGGAAAAATATTGATAAAGGCTACTAATTAAGTATTGTCTTTGTTAAATATCTATTCATGCATTTACTCAGGTTAAATAGGTATCAAAAGTGGCTCCAAATACCTAAGTAAATGAGATATAACTATTAAATGTTGACCCATTTGGCACAGTTTAAGTCATTGTCACTTCCTTTCAAATCAGAAAATCTTTAACTTCCTTAGAACTATTGATTTTATAATGACTAAATTCTGAATTATCTGGCCAAGTCAATGTTATTCCTAATATTTTTTAATAATCTTAATAACTTCCACTGGTTTCTATAAAATTTGCTTTCACTTCCATCTACAGATTGTCAAGTGATCTTGCCAATCTCTTGAGCACCCTGTGGCAATTTCCGGGTTGGGGCATTTAGTGGAAAGTACACAACAATTGTGGTTCATGGATTCCCTGTGCATCTCCTGAAGCTGTCTGCAGAGATGTTCTTTCCATGTAAACTTCACAGAGCTCAGATGCATATAAAATTTCAGATGATGTAACTCTCTGAAAAACCTGACCCTAATGACTATTTCTGCTAAATAAAATTACTTTGCCTTTAGCAATTGGCACCTGCTATAAATGTCTGTGAAAATACACATAAGAATTTTCTACTGTTGGATTTTACTCAAATTACCTCTAGCTAGCAAGGAAAATTCTCATTTAATAATCCAGAAATTTCATGGAAATCTGTTGTTCAGTATATCTGAGAAAATATCATACAAACCTAAAAAGCCTTAGGAATAAGATGCTATCAAGGTTGTACACACAGATCCTGAACATATTAAAGTGCTTTGTGGATGCCAATGAGCATGATATGAGATAACAAAAAGGCAAGAACCATTATGTCCAAGGAAAGTTGATCCTTGTAAATTTTAGTGAGAGTCATGGATGCTAATTGAGGCCAACTCTTAGGGCCAAGTGTAGTTGGCCTTCATCAATCCACCTGATTCAGTACAGCTGTTTCCTAAGGGAAACTGGAGTCATGTAATTTGTTCTCACAGTATTTAAATTCTGCTTTATTTGTTTATGATAGATTTCTGGGTCTAAAGGTTATATAAGCACATGTTTATAATATCATTAATTGACCACATAATTTATCTATTACTGACCATACAAATAATTTTAGGGACTATTTTAATTACAAAGAAGTTTAACAAGACCTCTTCTTTCCTAATAATAGAGAAACGTATAAATTGACCGTACCTCCGCTATGACCACAGTCAATCAGAGTGAGTATGCAAATTAACCCAATAAAGATGGCGGTTGATTTGCACACATACCTGGGTCCCAGGAACCTCCTCGGCACCCAGGTCACTCCCAGCCAGCCAGCCCGTGGAGGCTTTAAGCTTGGGGGACGGGGGTACCCACTTCCCAAGCCTAAAGCCTGGGGCAGAGGCTGAAGGCTTGGGAAGGAGCCGAACCTGGGATCGGAGGGGCGGGGGGTGCCCGCTTCCCAAGCCTATAGCCTGGGGCGGAAGCTGTAGGCTTGGGAAGGGGCCGAGCCTGGAATCAGAGGGAAGGGGAAAAAAATCAATGGAAACATATCCTCAGGTGAGGATAAAAAGAAAAATAAAGAAAGAAATGTCATATCTTATGAAAGGCACATCTTGAAAATGCCTAAAGAAAGTTGTCATTTTTTCATGGTGAAGGGACTGGAGTTTATGTTGATGAAAATACCTTGGTGGCTGTGGTGACTGGCAGTGGCTGCAGTAGCGGGGTGATGGGGCTGGCGCCTTCCCTTGATCAGCCCGGTCGCCTCCGGCAAAGGGAGGCCAGACTGCTCCAACAGGGAGCAGGCCTAAGCCATCAGTAGGACATCCCCTGAGGGCTCCCAGTGTGTGAGAGGGGGCAGGCTGGGCTGAGGGACCCCTCCACAGTGCACAAATTTTGTGCACCGGGCCCCTAGTAATGATATAAAATGTGAGTACTCCAAATGTCTGAAATTGGATCATGTAGGAAACTACAGAAATCACATTATTATGCATTTCTGGCTTTGGAGACAAGCCACAGTTTGGGAATGCTCAGGAAGAATTAATAATGTTGACTCTGTCATGAACAACACAATCTGATGAGCTTTCCTGAGACTAAAGAGGAGGATGGTGAAGAATAAGGCTCAGGAGGTGACTTAGCTGAGGCAGGTAAGAAATAAACTTGAAAGAAAAGTGGGTACTTTTCGCTATTTGAATCTAGGAATAGAATGATAGATAATGCAGGTTTATGGAAGGACTTATGTAACCAACAAAATGTTTTGGTTCCAGGATGATGTAAACTATGAATAATAACAGTAAGATTCCATTATTATTAAAAACTATTCTCTCTCCACAGTTTAATTGGATTACAGCCCCAAATCCCAGAGCAGTGGGTCCCAGGAGGAACAGTATGCAGAAATGGGGAATTTGGCTGCTTAAGAAATCAACTAAGAGGGACACAAGCTTAGGTTTGAATGGAATTCCAAATCCCAACAAACTCCTTTTCTTCACCATCCTGTTATCCTCCACGGAGATCCAGGAAGTTTAGGATTTTTGACACAGTGCTTATAAGTAAAAAACAAAATAAATGCTGCCTTTATAGCTGTCATCTTTGGAGGTTACACATGTATTCCAATGCCTACAACTCAATAGCACTCAAAATATTCTATAACCACATAGAGAGTCTCCATCTCTCTCTCCTTTTTTCTCATTCTTTCTTTCTTCCTCCCTCCTTCCCTCCCTTCATTCTGTCTCCCTTTCCGCTAAAATACTAAAATAGTCTTCTCCCATATTTTTGTTTAAATAAATGTTGGCTTCTTCCCAAAATTAACCCCCTTTCTTCAATGCCTAACTAGTAACTAACAGGGATAATTAAAAAGAAAAACAAAGAAATGTGCTTCAGATTTAAAGGAAATTCCATAAGAATAGTGGGGGGCATCTTAATGATAAGTACATCCCATCAAGCTGTGACAAAACTCAATGGAATAGAACTCAATTTAAGCTGTGTTAAAAAGTTGATTCAATTACTTTACAGTTCAAACTGATAAATCTAGATATTAGGGGCCCCAACTTTCTTTTGACTGAGCATCTGATCATGATAGTGTGACCACTAAACCTGTGGGCAAGAAGGAAATCAGACACAAGTAACTCTCATGCTTTGTGTTTATGACAGTGGTCACTTTTCAATGATAGGAAAATAACATATTGAGAAAGAGATTAGAACAGAGAAAAATTAAATTCTGTATAAAATAACCAGTAAGGTTATTTTTAGATGATCAGTCAAGCCACATGGATGATTACATTTTGTGGGGACATGGCGCTGTGGCCATACTCTGGATAGCCGGCTTTGAAGTCAATGCGGCACAGTGGGAAGGGGCATACCCTGTAGGGTTTCAGTCCTAGCCCTTTTGCTTATTAGCTACATGATCTGGAACAAGTCCCTCACATTCTCTTTGCCTCAGTTTTCCCATCAATAAGGCTGGAATAATAATACCTCATAGACTTCTGAAGTTCTCATGATACAATGCACGTGAAACACCCACAATAGTGTTGGGTATTCATGTGCACTCTACACATATTACATATCATCTGGTAGATATTATATATGAATGGATGGTTATGCTTTCTCAGTTCAAGGGCAAAGAGATAGAAGAAATAATAGAAACCGAAAGAAGTGGAAAATCATGGCAGAGAGAATCTTTTTTTTAATTTCAAATAAAAGATGTCATGCTTATAATGGATCAGTCTCAGCTCTGGTCTCATTATCTGTTTCTTTTGTTTCTTAAAAAGCACATTCTAGATAAGAACAAATATTGTTTTTAAACAACTAAAAATAAAACATAGAAACTGTATAATCATGTTTAATAACATACAGAGTAGAGTTATAGCATTTATGTATCTTTCATTTAAGTACTGAACATATTTTATGATCCAGTCTCTTTCTTGGCAAATTCTAGTTAGTTCACAAAGATATTAACTTGGGTTTTGACATCCAGGTGTTTTGGTTTGTGAAATTCAAATGATTTGATGAATGCTGGCATCTAAATGGTATAAAAAGCTTCTAGTAATATCCTATAGTAGAACTATAATTCATATATACTACAATAAAGATGATGGTAGCTACCGTTGAGAGCCTATAATATGCCAGATGCTGCTGTTCTTTGCACTTTTCATGAAATATTTGATTTAGTCTTCTTAACAAACCTATGCGCTGGGTATTATTTTTGTTATATAAGGTAAGGAAGCTTTGGCACAGAGAAACTAAGGGTTTGGCCAAGATTACATGGATGTCAGTGACAGAGCTGGGATTTGAAATAGAGTGAGATTCCCAAAGTATGCATTTGCCAGTTGTCTCCTAATAGTGTTCTATACACTATGCATATTTCTTCCCTGAGTGCCATTCCTATTTCAGTTGATTGGAGGAATTCAACCATCTATTTGAAAACTATAGGCTGATGGCATATACTAATAATGGATTCCCTTTGTTTACTGCAACTCTGGCCCAAAAAGCTGCAGCAGAGTCTGATGTTATTACTGTAAAGACATTGATGCCAGGGGCAGAAGCAATTGTTTCTTGAAGTATGAGTCCTTCTTGCATATTCATTACACACATTTACTCAGCATAACTCCAATACAGACATTCCCCTACTTGGTGGCCTTTCTTGTAGTTTCCCAGGGTTCTTTCCTAAATTGAAGGAAGACCTCCAAGCACCAGCTTTGAAATTGCCATGGCTAATTGTCTAAGAGATTGTTGTATTCAAGCAAACACCAGGCCTGACATCCTAAAACAGAACATCATAACCTTTGTTGGCTGGTTCCCCTGGAGATGATTAATGGAGACATGACTAAATACACTCACTGACTATAAAAGCAAATTAGGGGAAAATAGCCATTGGGCAGGGATACCAGGGAACCCTCCAGGGCAACCTGCTTTATGACTTGTGAGGAAAGGGCATTGATGCCATTGTTCAAACACTCATGGGTGATTTAGAAAACCACCTCATGGTACTTTAATCATGATGTAAAGTAAGTTTTATAAAGTACCACAGAAGTCTCTTTCAGTCTTTTCAATGTGCTTTTAGTATATTATTTGATGCCTCGATTAACCCTTTTGATAGAGGACAAACAAATGACAGGGCACAGGTATAAAACTATTGTATCTATTGAATTATATAACTATATTTCAGGTGACTGATAAGGAATACAGGGTTATTGAAGAATGTTAGGTTCAAAGGGGCCCCCTATGAGTTGACAATAAGTTGGCTATGTTTTTACTATTATTTCTGTTAGTGGAGCAATTTTCAAAATATAAAACAGATACAGAAACCAACCATATGGATACATTTATAGCATTTATACAGAATTCAGCCTTTGGGTTTTAGTGTAGAGGATTGGCATGTTTATTTTTTAAAGTATTGAAGAATTAATGAAATAAAATGAAACCCTCCCCTTACAGCCAGAAGAAACACGTTTCAAAAAGGAAACACATCGCTATACATTATTTTTTATGACATTATACAAATTTGGGTGTAGAAAAATTAATTTAGAACCTGTTACTCTGGGTGATACAAGATTTAAGCTTAGTTCACTCATCCATAAATTTGAGATAATACTTGTGAAAAATAAATGAGAAGATATAAGTGAAATATTTAGCAAATAATAAACACCTTAATAAATGGTGAATAAATGTTGCCTAATATGTTCTGGATTAATATGGCTGTTTTCCAGAAAGGTGCCATCATTAATAAATTTTGCTGAAATAATTAAACATCAGTATGGAGAATAATTCATTTAGATTGGTTCTCTACATTATTTTTAATGTATATTTTTATTGATTTCAGAGAGGAAGGAAGAGGGAGAGACGGATAGAAAACCAATGATGAGAGTCATTGATTGGCTGCCTCCTGCACGCCCCACTCTGGGGAATGGTCCTGCAACCCAGGCATGTACCCTGAATGGTAATCAAACCATGACCTCCTGGTTCATAGGTCAATACTCAACCACTGAGCCATGCCAGCCAGGCTGGTTCTCTACATTATTAAGGGCAAACATTTCAAGTAGAAAAACTATATAAAGAAAAGCTAGAAACAATTAAAATAACATGCTTATCCCTGTTTGGAAGGGTAGATAAATTGCCTAAAGGAGAAAAAACAGTAACAGACAATATGACTGGATTTTTACATATATAACCTGTATTATATAATTATATTGGACTAGTTGATAGAAAGTAGGCTCCCTCAACTTGTAACAGCATAAACACAACAGAATAGCATACATATTAAATTTAAAAAGTTAAGGCAAAACTATATCTTGACAGCCACTGTGATGTGCCCAAACCTAATAAGGCAGAATTTAAGTGAGCTATAGATAGTAATTTTAGGCAAACTTGCTTTAAGTAAATGCACTTTAGGTGAAATGTCCAGCAAGAATAAATACATCATCTTATATTTGAATTTGATATTTGATGCCATTAATAGTAGGAAGAATCAATCTGGTGTATCAGCTCCTATGAGTTGGATAACAAATACCAAAATAGCTTAAAAGGGAACTATTATCTCACTTATCACTATGTCCTAGATGAGGATGGCTTTCCATCTGTTAATTCTGTGGATGAATACCATCAAGAACCAAAGTTCCCGTGCATAAAATGGAATATTACTCTGCAATAAAAAGGAAAAGCTAGTGTCTTACATAACAGCATAGATGAACCTCAAATCCATTATGCTAAGTGAAAAAAATCAAAGTCAAAGACTGTAAACTGCATCATTCTATTTATATGATATTCTGGAAATGGAAATGGCAAAACTATGACATAAAAGAAATCAGTGGTTACCGAGGGCCATGGGTGGAGGGAGGTGATTGATTACAAAGAGGAGTAAGAGAATTATTCTATATCCTGACGAAATTCATAGGTTTTTGCACCCGCATTTTTGCTGTGTTTAAATTACACCTCAACAAATTTAAAAAAATAAACAGTAAAGAATGACTTTGTCATCTGTATGTCTTCCTGTCTTCTAGCCAATTCCCCTCATGCTTGCGAGCAGGCTGCCATATTCCCAGGCATAGCAGGCAGGTAAGATAATGCCCAGAAAAAGAGAAGATATTCCTTCACATATATATTTTTTATTTGTAGGAATCTTTTTCAGAAGCCTCTCTCCGTACCTTTTCACAACAGACTTTTCCACACATCACACAGATTAGACCTGGATCACATATCCAGTCCTTAATCAATTGTGGCAAGAAAACTAATGATCATGTTTGACATGGATTGAGGATTTAACTTTGAGCTTGAGACAGAGACACCTTCCCTAAGGCTACATACCAGCACACATCAGGAATTCACCTGAAATGGATAAACTATGGTTGTACTAAAACATAACTATCAGTATCTATTCAACTGGCTAGTAGCATTGTTATTTTATTTATTGATAAACTTTGATATAGGTCAACAGGAATGAGATATGACAAACACACACTCACACACACACACACACACACACACACACACACAGCCAAGCTATTACTTGGTTTTTACTTGCATCCTTACACACCCTGATACTTGCATCTACCAGATAAATGTAAGCACTGCCTGGCTATCAACACTGATGTGGAAACACAGTACAGACTAAAGTCTAGTATGAGGTGTCAACAATAACACAGGTGTGCATGGGTTATTTTTAGTTCCCTATAAAACTCAAAGTTAAATTGCAAAGAAATTGCATGGAAAGCTCCTTTTTCAAGGTCTAGTTATATCTATTAACTTTTACCTCATGCTAAGTGAATTTTCAAGTTCTCAAGTTATTTAAGAGCTCCCATTATCTTCCATAGAACTTTAGAAATGCATTCTGAATTGAGAAGCGTGCTGGGTGAATGTGTTGTGCTGGGAAAATATAATAAAAAACAAAAAGGCCTTAATGAGGAGAAAAACTGCAACAACAACTCAAATGCAAGGAAAAAAAGGGCAATCATTGGAAAACAAAGAAGAGGGACCATAAACTGGTGTTGTTTTGTTAATTTCAGACTATGCTGAATACCCATACACTATAAAGCTCTATGCGAGGTACTTTATAATGACATGATGATGTGTAAACTCTTTCATTTTCTGCTCCAATGAGCCCAATATTGTTGTGAAAGTCTCACACTGTTTTTATAGGAAAACATTTTAGGAAAATTGACACTTCTTTCCGGGTTGAAACAAGAAAGGACAGATTCCAGCTACCAGCATTTCCTCCGATGAAGGGCCTCAGTGCCAATGCTTGAATTATTTTCTTTTTAAAAACAGTAAAGTTGTTATTTATTCAATCACTAAAACCTAGATTGAAGGCTTTTGTAACACTTCTAATTGCAGGTGTATAGAACTGTTTAAGGGACACTAAAGAGATAAAAGCTGGCCAATTGCAATAGCTCCATACACTTAATCAATCTAGTTTCTCATAACCCCAATGTGGAACAGTATGTATCTCCTCTACTTTCAACAATGCTTTTCATTTCTGTGCTTTTTATCTATTCTGCTTTCTCATCCTGAAGTTTTCAATTTTCTCTTTCCTTTCCTCAACACTTATTTAGATTGTGCTTAATCATTAAAGGCCAACAAAATATCCCTACCTCCTACATGAAGACATACTACAGCAAATTGCACTGGTCTCATTCTCTCTCTCTTTCTCTTTCTCCCTCGCTTTCTCTCCCTCCCTCTCTCTCATGCTCCCCTCTTCCTCTTTTTTAGGCTTATCTGGAAGGAGTGGTGTTCAGTGCTACTGTTTTGCTGTCTCCAGTTCAATGGTCATCAAACCTTGTCTACAGATTAGATTCTTTAAAAAAAAAAAATAAAGTGATACTTGGGTTCCACTCCAGAACAACTGAATCAGAATCTCTGGGGATAAGGCCTGGGCATTGCTATTTCTAAAAATCCTCACTTGTGATTTTGATTCATAGTAAAAATTGAGAAATCAGTTGGTTTAGAATAGGATTAACTCAAAGCAGTTTGTTATCCATAAAGAGCTTTAATTTGAGACTCCATTTTTTCTCTTTTTGTTTATTTTTCTGCCATATATGTGACACAGTATGTGCAGCACATTTGGGATTCAGAAATTAATGTGTCAAAGCTCAGTCAGTGAATTAGTTTCACCTCACACACCGGCTCCAATCAACTGATAGTTTGGTGGTTTTTCTGCACATCAAGTTCAGAAGGATTCTGAGAACACTCTGGGTTCAGCAAAGAAAGGTGTGACAATCAAGCCTTTGACCACATGGGTGGAGGAACAAGGAAAACACAGCCTAGAAAGTATTTTTATCACTGATCTAAAAGATATTCCTCATTATATAAAGAAATTGGGGTCCATTTGATTAAACTTACCCAAGGAACCCAGCATGTTAATAAAAAATGAGGTAGAACTTAAACCCAGTCTCCAGCCAGTGGTTGAGTTATTATCAACAAGATTACCAAGGAAAAGCTAACATGCCTACATTTCTGCTCCTAAGAGATGTACTTTGGGGATGGTAAGATTTTCAACTTTGTTTTCAAGTTCTGTTGTCTTTAGAAAAGATTCAAAATTTTCCCTGAACTAAATAAGCCAACTGCTATTCTTAATTTTTACAAATTATTGATGACAAAAATGCCAAATCATAAATGAGCTATCATACAGAAGCATATTTTTGCATTTTTAAATAAAATGAAAATTCAGAACACAAAGAACATTTCTCCTCTAATTTTCTGTAAAAAAATGTGTGTTATCTTTGAAATGACTTTGGCAGTACCTTCTCCTATGTGAAAACAACTGTTCTGTGAACTATAAATTATGTTTAAAGATTCTTTTAAAACAAAAGTGTCTGGATTGATAGTGTCTGGCATTCCTCCAAGTTGTAAACATCTCTGTCTAATGGTCTTCAGCCAGCCCAGTTTAATAGCAAACACCTCAGATTTCTAAAATGTTAAAGAAACTTAAAAAAGATAGCAACCTTATAAGCCCAAATAATGCTTGAATGGATAAAAGTAAATAGCATCATGACAATTCTGCATTTCTATTGAAGGAAGAATTTTCTGTTCCCATAACCACAATCTCTAATGCCACTAGCCAATTATAGGGTATGAGGTTGTAATGCTCTAATGGGGAAATGCCATTCCATTGACCTCAGAACTAGAGGGAATAGGTAATAGGCTGGATTAAACAACATGAAATAATAAGCATGCACGGTAAAGTAAGATGAAATGGAAATAGAATGTAATAATAACAACTTTGATTTTCATGCTTTAAATTTGCTGAGCCATTTCCACTGTGGCTGTCTGTGTGCAGAGAATGGCTTAAACTTCCCACCATATAGGCACCTGCTCAAATAAATGTGGCTTTTCATCAAGCAACTTCTCGACTTTATAACCTGTTTTGATGGACCATTGGAAAGTTTTCCAGTAGATTTCTTCCATACCAACTAATACAATTTTTGTTTGAAGAACACACACACACACACACACACACACACACACACACACACACTTTTTGAAACTCCTCTAGCATCTGTCTGCCCAAGATATGGATCATTCATTGCCTTAATCATAAGTCTTTTATAGGTATGTGTGGGTCTGCATACGCAAATGTACACAATTAATTAATTAGCTAATTTATTACTATTTTATCAAATAGATGCTGCCCTCCCTAAGGGCAAAGAGAAGGCTTACTCATCTTGGTTCCTATTGTTGGAGCCAGTACAATATCTGTATTTAAAAGTACAGACACTGGAGCCAGGCTGGCTCTGCAACTTACTGACTGCATAACATCGCTGAGTCTTCGTTTTCTCATCTACAATATGGAGACAGCACACCTACTTTACAGAGTTGTTAAAATAGCAAATAATATAATATCTATTATTGTGTAACATATACATAGTGCTTTATTAGTCACTAGAGGCCCGATGCTGGAAATTCGTGCACGGGGGGTTGTGTCCCTCAGCCCAGCCTGCACCCTCTCCAATCTGGGATCCCTCTCACAATCCAGGAATGCTGGCTCCCAACTGCTTGCCTGCCTGCCTTCCTGATTGCCCCTAACCGTTTCTGCCTGCCAGCCTGATCACCCCCTAACCACTCCCCTGCCAGCCTGATTGATGCCTAACTGCTCCCCTGCCAGCCTGTTTGCCCCTAACTGCCCTCCCCTGCAGGCCTGGTCACCCCTAACTGCCCTCCCCTGCAGGCCCGGGCACCCCCAACTTCCCTCTTCTGCCGGCCTGGTCACCCCTAAATGCCCTGCCCTTCAGGCTTGATCACCCCCAACTGCCCTCCCTTGCAGGCCTGGTCCCTCCCAACTGCCCTCCCCTGCTGCCCTGATTGCCCACAACTGCCCTCCCTTGCAGGCCTGGTCCCACCCAATTGCCCTCCCCTGCTGGCCATCTTGTGGCAGCCATCTTGTGTTCACATGGGGGCAGCCATCTTTGACCACATAGGGGCAGCCATCTTGTGTGTTGGAGTGATGGTCAATTTTCATATTACTCTTTTATTAGATAGGATAGAGGCCTGGTGCACGGGTGGGGACCCTCTGGTTTGCCCTGAAGGGAGTCCCGGATCAGGGTGGGGGGTTCCCTTGGGGCATGGGCGGCCTGGGTGAGGGGCCTGTGGTGGTTTGCAGGCCGGCCATGCCCCCAAGCGACCCAAGCAGAGGCCCTGGTATTATCTTCTATAATTGAAATTTTGTAGCCTTGAGTGGAGCCAAGCCTCCTGCTCACTCCATGGCCACAGCCATTTTTGTTGGGATTTATTTATCTTCTATAATTAAAACTTTGTAGCCTTGAGTGGAGGCCTAGGCCAGCCAGGGTGTGCAGAACGCTTGGCTTCCTCCATTACTGGGGAAACCCAAGCCTCCTGCTTGCTCCATGGCCGCAGCCATCTTGATTGGGTTAATTTGCATACTTGCTCCTGATTGGCTGGTGGGTGTACCCTGTGGTTGTAGCAGAGGTACAGTCAATTTGCATATTACTCTTTTATTAGATAGGATTACTCAGAATTTGATTGATATTATTAACCATAATATATGCAAGAGACAACTGAGACAAGATGCTTTAGATTGGCTGTCATATCATTTAAGGTTCTTACAGAAAATCAATGGTATATTCACATTGGAATAATTTGAAAAGGTTTATTTACCAAAGAACTAATAACATGGTTATGGGAGGGTATAGGAGAACTACAAAGAATAAATAATGCAGAGATCTGGAGAGATAAAGGGAACAACAGTTCACTGGAGCCAGTGCAGAGCTGAGACCTATGATGTGAGGCCCCACTACCCCTTATTTGTCTTCACTGATCTATATAACGCATTACTCTTTGTTTAACATTTTTAACCCACATTATTTCCTCTCTGTTCTTACCATGCCCTCCAAATAGCTATTCTGTGAGATAATCTTCATTTTAATTATTGCTACTTCAGTCTTCCCATACTCCAGACCACACAGACATTCTTTGTTTCTTTCTTTGCCCGATATGTAATGAATGACAGTGGTCCCTTGACAAGGACTTCTGCACTACTCAGCCACCACACCCTATCACTCCCTGTTTTCACCAGAAAATGCACTATTTCTCAAATCATAGTTTCCAAAATTCTACTTTCTAACCATAGACTTCTTTGCCTCCAGCTCTCTTGCTTAAGATGGTATGACTTACTCGATAGTGGTTACTTTGCTACTTATCAAATTAGTGTATCATCCTTATCCTCTGAATATAGATGAATGATCAATGAGTTGAAATATGTAGACATATATTTAGGTCAGAAAGACTTCCAAAAATCTTTCTCATGGAAATTCAGGAAACATAAATCAGCAAAGGTAAACAGAGATGGATAGAAGTTTCACTGAGTCATCTCATGGACCTCTACTAGGATTCCCATAACTTTCTGCTCAGAATTTTCCAGGGGGTAGTTACAGTTCTTTAATGTTCAAGGGAACGAGGATTAGTTTCTGGGTTTTCAACCAACAAAAAAAACAAAAACAAAAAAACAAACTTCAAGCAAACAAAAATAAACTAATAGTTTTATGTCAACATTATAAATTTTATTCCACAAATTTCAATTCTATTGACTTTATTATTTTTCTTTCATCCACTCATATTCTCCTGTTACCATCCCCTCTTTTCCAACTTGGATTCCATAGTCCCTTTTATAACTATTGTCCAGGAAATATCCCTATGGCTTTTGCTTTATCTTCAGCAAAATTCAAACCATACACCTTTTCCAGATTTGCGTTCATGAAACTGGCTTTCTGGAGCAATTTCACATAATATGGTCAGATTCAGCCACCAGAATATGCTTCAAATTTCCACTTTAAACAAAAACTGAAACCTGTGGTTTCTCATTAGATGATTATAGCTCTCATAGTATCTTAGGATCAACTCTGGATCTATTCTAATTCACTGTTCACAAACAGCCAAAGTGAGTTTTGTAAAATATAAAATCAATTATGCCAGTGCCCTGTGTAAATTCTTCAATGACAATCTTTTGTCATGAGGAAAAACATCAAATTCCTGAATATTGTTGAAAGGTCCTGCCTCATCTGGTTCTTTTAAATACCAACCTGTTGCAATACCATTTTTTCTCTTCCTTGGAACACTCTGAGTATACTGCCCTTCTTTCAATTCTGCAAAAGGCAAATATTACCACCTAAGGGCCTTTGCGCATGTTGTCCCCTTCCAACAATACTCTTTTTACTCCCTTATGAATGGCTGACTCCTTTCTCTTTCTTAGATACTTATTTAAATATAATTTTCTCTGATCATTTAATATGAAGTGTTCTTCTCTCTTCACTACTCTACCCCTAATACTCTATTCTCCTTCTTTATGATTTGGTTACTTATTATTATCACTACTGCATTCTGTGTGAGGTTGGGACCAAGGTTGTTATGTTTGTCCTTGTATACCTAGTATAATGCTTGATAAATAGCAGATGATCAATACATATAAGCAAGTAAATAAACCTTTAGACATGAGATAGTGGGTAACTGGGACTACTCTCTTAGGGTAGATCATGCTGTAGAGTGTGGGCACCTCTGGGCTTGAGGGGTGGCACTGCAGCTGTTCGCAGTGGGTGCAAAGCTTGAATAAGTAGGCTGGGGTGTCCATATGCATGTGTGTGAGGATCTCTCCTGGTGCAGGACAGACTGGGATGGAATGAGAACGGAGGAAGATATTTAATAACAGTTGAGCCCAGCCAGCATGGCTCAGTGGTTGAGCATCCACCTACTAGTATGAACCAGGAGGTCACGGTTCAATTCTCGGTTGGGCTCAGGTTGTTTGTGGGCTCTATCCCCAGTAGGGGGTCCACAGGAGGCAGCTGATCAATGATTCTCTCTCATCATTGATGTTTCTATCTCTCTCTCCCTCTCCCTTCCTCAATAAAATATATATTTTAAAAATAAGAACAGTTGAACTATCTTTATTATTATCAGGCATAAAAATATTTTAATTAAAAAAAATCATTAAAGTTAGAAATTATGAGGAAAAAAAGAAAAGTTTAAACTCAAATATACAAAATTTGGAAATGACATTTGTTCTGAAGTCATATAAACAAATTCTCTACATTAAATGAGTTTTTGCCCCACTTTGTATGGTCTGTGTACAGAGTTCCACATGTGTAAGGAAGTGGCCTATCCTCTAGTTGGATGGTTAGGAGATAAGAAACCAACATACAGATGTTTGGAAGGTTTCCAAAAAAAATAAGCCATTTGCTTTTCTTCTCAGTACTAAAGAAGGATGAGCAAAAATATTAAAAGACAACGATAAACAGGCCCTGCTGAATAGTCCAAGACTGACTCCATTTAGGTCTAGGTCATATGATATATGAGTGTGGTTTTAATTATACTGTTTTCTAGTGAGCATTATGGGTGTGACCCATTCCAATTTCAATTACAGTATTTCATATAAATTTTCAACTGCCTGTGTTACAGTGAGCCACACTCTTCAGACTTAAATCAATCAGAACTCCACCTAATTTCAGTGGGAATATTTCAAGAGGATAAACTAAATACTTGAACTTAGTATCTTGTAATGTAACAATAACCTCTGAATAAAAACATAGCTTTTGTATATAGAAAAAAATGTCCTTTGTTTGGTCACACAATTGCTAAATGTACTGCCATTAGTTAGATGGGACATAGGAATTTACCTTTTTACATCCTCAGAAGGTGTTTTCATTATTTCAAACAATTAAGAACATGTGGTTAAAATAAACACTGCATGAAGTAATCATGCAAAATAATGTAGTTGAAGAAAAAAACCCTCTTAATGTTTCTGAAGATTTGATATTATTATATACTAGAGGCCCGGTGCACGAAATTCGTGCACGGGGGAGGGGTGTCCCTCAGCCCAGCCTGCACCCTCTCCAATCTAGGATCCCTCAAGGGATGTCCGACTGCCCATTTAAGCCTAAACGGGCAGTCGGACATCCCTCTCACAATCCAGGACTGCTGGCTCCCAACTGCTCGCCTACTTGCCTTCCTGATTTCCCCTAACCGCTTCTGCCTGCCAGCCTGAACACCCCCTAACCACTCCCCTGCCAGCCTGATTGATTCCTAACTGCTCCCCTGCCAGCCTGTTTGCCCCTAACTGCCCTCCCCTGCAGGCCTGGTCACCCCTAACTGCCCTCCCCTGCAGGCCTGGTCCCCCCCCAACTGCTCTCCAGTGCAGGCCTGGGTCCCCCCCCAACTGCCCTTCCCTGTAGACCCAGTCACCCCCAACTTCCCTCCTCTGCTGGCCTGGTCACCCCTAAATGCCCTGCCCTTCAGGCTTGATCACCCCCAACTGCCCTCCCTTGCAGGCCTGGTCCCTCCCAACTGCCCTCCCCTGCTGGCCTGATTGCCCACAACTTCCCTCCCTTTCAGGCCTGGTTCCTCCCAACTGCCCTTCCCTGCTGGCCATCTTGTGGTGGCCATCTTGTGTCCACATGGGGGCAGCCATCTTGTGTGTTGGAGTGATGGTCAATCTGTATATTACTTTTTATTAGATAGGATAGAGGCCTGGTGCATGGGTGGGGGCCAGCTGGTTTGCCCTAAAGGGTGTCCCGGATCAGGGTGGGGGTTCCCTTGGGGCGTGGGGCAGCCTAGGTGAGGGGCCTGTGGTGGTTTGCAGGCCGGCCACGCCCCCTCGTGACCCAAGTGGAGGCCCTGGGATCTGGGATTTATTTATCTTCTACAATTGAAACTTTGTAGCCTGGAGTGGAGCCAAGCCTTCTGCTCGCTCCGTGGCGGCAGCCATTTCTGTTGGGATTTATGTATCTTCTATAATTGAAACTTTGTAGCCTTAAGCGGAGGCCAAAGCAGGCCAGGGCTGTAGAAGCTTGGCTTCCTCCATCGCCGCAGACAACCCTAGCCTCCTGCTCTTTCCAGCTCCGTGGCTGCCGCCATTTCTGTTTGGATTTATTTATCTTCTATCATTGAAACTTTGTAGCATTGAGTGGAGGCCTGGGCTGGCAAGGGCAGGCGGAAAGCTTGGCTTCCTCCATTGCCAGGGAAACCCAAGCCTTGCTCCTGCTCTCTGTGGCTGCAGCCATCTTGGTTGGGTTTATTTGCATATTCCCTCCTGATTGGCTGGTGGGTGTGGCTGGTGTGCATGACTGGTGGGTGTTGCAGAGTGATGGTTAATTTGCATATTACTCTTTTATTAGATAAGATTTTTAAGAGTGTTACTTTTCAGCAGTCTCATTAGGCTTTTTAATAAAATTTATATTAAAATGATTACATTAAGGTAGGGAGAGACGCTAGTTTCAAAAATCTTCAACTTATCTTTAAGCCCTTGTTATGAACTATGGGTTTTTTAATAAATCTTATTTTTAAAATTTAGTTTTGAAAGGATGCCATGTTGGTATATAAGTAAAGCACACTACTCGGGAGGACTATATTATCTCTACTATCTAAGATAGCTGGATGGATACACAGCTCATCAAAATCATTAAATAATGGGGCCACGGTTCAGTGGCTAATTTAATTATTGCCTATCTACTATTTTCTATATATGGGTATATATTCGTGTTTCTTACCTCCTTTTTTTTAAAAAAATTTTTTATTGATTTCAGAGAGGAAGGGGAAGTGAAAGAGAGATAGAAACATCAATGATGAGAGAGAATCATTGATTGGTTACCTCTTGCACGCCCCCTACTGAGATCCAGCTAGCAACCTGGCTAGCCCTGACCAGGCATGTGACCTGACTGGGAATGGAACTGTGACCTCCTGGTTCACAGGTCAACACTTAACCACCAAGCCACACTGGCTGGGCTGTTATGCCTTTTGACATAACCAAATCTCCAGAAGAGTAGTCTAATCTGTTGTGGTAATATAACTAAAATCTTCAGAATTTTGTATTTGCATACTATTAATGGGTATTCATATGAATGGTAAGTTTGATAATCAAACATGAAAATTTTCCAACATTATAAAAATTACATAGATTACAAGGGAGTATATTTCAATTTTCCATTAGAAAAAAAAAGCAAAAAAGGGTATTATTTGCCAGTTAACATTTTAAAGTCTTTATTTTCAAATGTAAGACAATATAGAAATTAGATATTTACAGAAATTCACCATATTCATCAAACTTTCAATTATTGTATAGAACCATCAAGCTATGTAAAAACTCTAAGATTTAGTATGATAGAAATAAATGGGTCTGTACCAGAAATTTACAATCATATTGTTTAGACTCCATTCAGTGTATTTATTTATTTTTTGTGACTAAAAGAGCTCTGATAGACAGCGGTTGAGCTGTCAACATTTCTCGAGTGTTTATGTAGTGTGACTAAAAGAATGGGAGTGATTTATTGGTCTTGGACAGGTTCCTGATTTTGAAAGAGACTAAATTGAGCCAATTGTAGCTAACATTGTAGAGCATAAGAATTTTCAGAAATAAACAACTATAATAGTCTCTATTAAAGAAAGAACAAAATAAAAATAAAATTTGTTGCACCAAATAATATAATACAGTAAATCATTTAATTATCTCAATTTTATTATAAAGTACATTATTTATAATGATAACATTACTATTAGTATAAAGTTTTTGGGGGAATAAAGATCAATTAGGATAAAACCATAGAGAAGCAAAATTTAAAGAATTTCTTTGCTATTTAAAAAATCTAATTTATTTATGGTTATTTATTGCTCAAAAATATTTAGAGAAATAGAGAGAATATCAAATACTAGTTCTAATTTAGAAATATTATTGGGATAGGACAGGATGTACCCTATATTTTGTTATTATTGAGAACTGAAACATACACTTACCTAGACTATTTTACCTGTGTATTTATAAAGACCAGTGTATATGAATCTCCAAATATCCAGTTGTTTGCAGTCCTATAAATAACCTACCTTACTGACCCAGTCATACCCAGATATCACCTGGGTATTTGATTGTAAACACGGTCCTTATTATGAAACTATCCAGGTGTGCTTGTGCTTTCACTCAACCTGTCCACCCAGGAGAGAGCAGAGATCAGGCTCCTTTCCCTTGTCTGCTGATTTGTTTCTTCACCATTGCATGCCTTTATTGATTGTGATTTCACTTCATTTAAACTTAGAATCAGATCTGTGCACACAGTTGTTAGTGACACTTTGTTAACAGCAGCAAGATAAAGTTGCCAGTGCCATAACAAGAATATTTTATTCATTGTCCATTCTGGGCACCAGCCCAAGGTAAAACCAACAGGACAAATGGTCCATTGCCATTGCTTTCAAAACAAGATTATAGTACTGTTGTCTCTAACATTGGCACAATTCCCACTCTTTAATTAATCTGCAAGAGGCTGAGACTATTATTTTTCTTAATTTTCTTATTTTAGGATAACCTAATGGATCGATTCCCTTATCCTTCTACCCATACCCCATTATTCCCACTATATTATTATATGTAATTCATATAAATTCTTAGTTTTCTTGCCTTGTTTTCAACTCCTTAATACCAAATTTTAGATTTAACTCATTACCAGCTTCCTTTTTATTATTAAATTTTTATTTATAGAGTTTCACACACAGAGATACACAAGTAGAGAGAGAGAGAAAGACAGAGAGAGAGAGAGAGAGACAGAGAGATCAGAAATTTATGGGGTTTTTTTAGTAAAGGACTTAAAGCGTTCACAGATCACAAAATAAAAAATATTTTACTGAGAACATATTGAATTGTAATGTTACCTTGAGAACTATATCAGCCAAAGAAATGGAGTGTAACATTATAATGATGGCACACTGAAGTAAGAAATTGTTCATGAATGTATATTTTTATTCAGACCTTTTGCATTATAACATGAAATCCACTGTATTTTTTGAGAGAATTTAAAGCTTTTAGGAACTATTATCTTTTTGATTGGGCAACTTAAGACATAGCTAATTTATGCCTTGGATAGACGCTATGTAAAGTAAAGAACAGTTCTTATTAATTTTATGACAATTGATTCTGAACAATATTATATCAAGGCATATCAACATGGTCATAAAAGATGCCATACAATCAAATCTATATCAACTATAAATCCTATATAATAAAAGGCTAATATGCAAATTGACTGAATAGTGGAATGACTGGTCGCTCTGATGCTCACTGACCACCAGGGGGCAGATGCTCAATGCGGGAGCTTCCCCCTGGTGGTTAGTGCACTCCCACAGGGGAGAGCTGCTCAGCCAGAAGCTGGGCTCATGGCTGGCCAGTGCAGCGGCAATGGCGGGAGCCTCTCCCAGCTCTGTGGCAGCGCTAAAGATGTCCAGCCATCAGCCGGACATCCCCTGAGGGCTCCCAGACTGTGAGAGGGTGCAGGCCAGACTGAGGGGACTCCCCCCCCCCCCCCGAGTGCATGAATTTCATGCACTGGGCCTCTAGTCAGAATATAAACAACCAAAATATTTTAGCTAAATGAAAATTCTACATACAAATAACATTGTTCAACATTGGCTGCATAGTTTAGTAAAAGAGCTGTACTTTGTTAAGCACCTGAACTAAATAGATGCCATGATTTAAATGTCCACATGGTGCCCATTTATTTTGAGACTATACTTGTAAGCTATTATTAATACGACTATTTTCTGACTTGTCAGGTAAAATATAAACCATAAATAAAGCTCTTTAGTGTCCTGGTGAGATGTAATGATACACAAGTCTATTAACAAGATCTAAATAACATGGTATTGTCAGTTTTTGAAAAGTAGAAAACTTCATTTTACTAATGAGTAATTTGTGCGTTATTACCTTGACAAGGAATCCTAATATATAAAAACCCTGGGTCAGTCATGACCGGAGGCTCGACCAACCAGAAGTCAGTCCTGCACTGGGTTGTGAATGAGGCTCGGAGAGAGGCCTGAAAAGAGAGGCAGGGTCTGATCCATAGCCTGTGTGGCAGCTGTTGATCAGCACTTGCTTCTCTCTTTCTCTCCAGGTGGGCCAGTAGCCACGCCTCCATTTCTCTCCAGGCTTCCACCAGGGCTGCCTTTCTGATCAGGCCCCATTGATAGGCCCAGAGACGCTGACTGGCATAGAAACCGACCAATCAGAACCAAATTGGCCAGCAGAGGAGGGCAGTTGGGGATGAGATCAGGCCGGCAGGGAGGGCAGTTAAGGGTGATCAGGCAGGTAGAGGCAGTTGGGGGCAACCAGGCCCACAGGGGAAGGCAGTTGGGGGCAAGACCAGGCTGGCAGGGGAGGGCAGTTGGGGGCGATCAGGCCAGCAGGGGAGAGCAGTTGGAGGTGAGATCAGGCTGGCAGGGGAGGGCAGTTGGGGGCGAGATCAGGCCAGCAGGGGAGGGCAGTTGGGGGCAACCAGGCCCGCAAGGGAGGGCAGCCAGGGGCAAGATCAAGCTGGCAGGGGAGGGCAGTTGGGGGCGATCAGGCCAGCAGGAGAGGGCAGTAAAGGGTGATCAGGCAGGCAGGCAGGCAGAGGGGTTAGGGGCGATCAGGCAGGCAGGCAGGTGAGTGGTTAGGAGCCAGAGGTCCTGGATTGCTGGCAGGGGAGGGCCATTGGGGGCGAGATCAGGCTGGCAGGGGAGGGCAGTTGCGGGCAAGATCAGGTGGGATCGGGCCTAAACTGGACATCCCCGAAGGAGTCCTGGATTGGAGAGGGTGCAGGCCGGGCTGAGGGACCCCCTCCCCCCTGCACCAATTTCATGCACCGGGCCTCTAGTTAACTAAATAAATATGTGTAAGAGCTTGAGTGAATTCACACAATTTTCAAGAAAAAATAAAATAAAGCTTTCTGTGAAGTCTCTCCTTTGAAGCAGTTCCTTAGTAACATAGGATGGCAACTTAAAGGAAAAGATGGAAGCCTGACTGTGAACTCTTCATGGCAGAACAGCAGCAATGCTTCTCCCACATCTAGGGCCTCAAAGTGAACAACAACAAAAATATCTCACTTGAGATTCAATGTTTAAAACAGATCCATGTATAATTTCCTAAATTTGATGACAGTTTTAAAATGGCTCTTCATGAAGTAAGACAGCTTTTTGAGGTTTTTGTATTTTGCTTTTTAAGTCTTATCTGATGCACCTTCACTTTGGAGATCCTTACTGGGAAAAAAAGAAAAGAAAAAACAACAACAACTTTGAGGAAACACTACAGAAGTCCAAGTAATATATAGTTTTGCAAGAAATATAAAAAGAAACTTTAACATCTTATTTAAACTAATAACCTTTTTACAGTTGCAAAATTACAGTGGGACAATTTGTGCAGTGTTTCCTTTATACCTCAGTATCTCCTAGCATTCAATGCCAGGAGGGAATGCCTCCTCAAATGGAACAAATTCTCCGTTAGAAATGAGAACCATACAATGATATCAGTTGGGGCTTTTTTGTTTGTAAGTAATATATGTCAAACATGGGCTAACTTTAGCACAAAAAGAGGGGAGGAAGGGGACATCTGTAATATCTTCAATAATAAAGATAAATTTTTAAGAAAGAAGAAAGAAGGGAGGAATGCTCTGTAAGAGAAAGGTCTTGATATAATGATTGAAATCGTATGCTAAGTAAGTAAAAATGGACCAATATTTTTTTTAAAATATTGGGATTTATTGGTTCGACTAAGCTGAAGTCACTGAAGCTGCACCGAATTGGCGGACTGGCTCCAAGAATCTGTTTCTGAGGGAGTGAAATGTGGGGCTTCTCAGCTAGTACCTTCTCACTCTTCCTCGTTGCTTCTGTCTATCGTTCCTGCTCTCCTTTCTCTCTGTCTTTTAAATCTTGGTCTGTCTTTGTCTGTTCATATGTTACCCTCCTAAAGGAAACAATTGCCCCCAGGTGTCTGGATTCTGCTTCTGAAGCCCCAATTTAATATCTCAATGGAAAATAAAAACAAAAAAACAGCTGTCCTTTTCCAGTGTCAGTGTAACAATGCCAAGGATGAGCTCTGATTTGCCTTACTTGGGTTACAGTCTCATTTCTTGACCCTATCGTTGTTATTAGAGACATGGGACATTGTGAGGAGCCAAACTAGGTCATTTGTGGCCAAAGGGCAGGGTCTCCTAAGAGAAGAGAAGCTGGCCAAAAGCAGTAGCTACCTCATACCATTATTACAATGTGACAGGGCTCCTTTTGTCAAGAAGCTCAAAACTAAATACACAGCTCTTAAAATAATAGTAAAACCCAGCTCTTCTCATATTTCTAAGTCCTTGTTTGTTTTTACTTTCTTTGTTAAAATAAATCACGATTCTGTTTCTTAAACATGTTTTAATACTATAAATCATTTCAAAATCTCTTTGGAGAAAGGTGGTTTAAAGATTTTAAAAAAGTAACAGATTAAATGCAACTAACTGGGTTCCCAGCAGATCAAAGCATTATCTATTCTAGAAAAGTTAAATGAAGCACTGTAGTTTTATCGTAGCAAATGTGGAGGCTCATTCAAGCAAAGAATGTGGCCTAAAAATATTAGGGACTCCACAGTCTACTGCCACTACACCAGGTGCCTTAAACAATAGTCAAACTAGATTCAGCTGTGACTTTAATTGTGAACGCCATATTAAAGTAAGTCCTTGATGTGATTTAATATCCTATGCTTGAGCTAATTTATCCTATGACTGAGCATAGCCAGTGACCTAATACTATGAGATGCTGCTAATTCATAATTAGTTTCCAGAGACTGCAATGAGAAACAGTGTATAACATTTCTCAGTTACTACATTTTAAAAATTATATCATTTGCTTTAGAATATCATGCACTTGGTGAAGTTTGTCAGTGAATAACGCAGATGTTAAGTGTAAACCGTGAATAATGGTTGCATATAAGGTTACCTTAGAGCCCTATGAGGATATGCTTGAAAGTATCAACTGAACTCTTTGGTTTCTATAAAAATGTTTTCAACTTAGCTTTCCGCTATTATAGCACCTAGTGTATGAGAAGGTATAACCAATTTAGGATGTTTGCCAAATTCCTCACTTAGGAATTAGTGACAGGATCTAATAAACTTATCATTTGCTGCCTACAGTGAAAAATAAACTCATATGGTATCCCAGCTCTATCAGAAACAAGTTGCATTCCATGAAACAAGTTGTCAGCTACCCATGAAATCTCAGGAGAGTTCTCAGGAATGTATCTATCTCTAAGATTCTTGCTGGGCTTCTCAAGTCTCCATACTTATAAGAACTTTCTTGGTTCCCCAATGTTTGCCATTACTGTCAGGTGATACCAAAGCATAAGGCGTGTCCTGACCTTTCCGGAGCATCTTTTCTTTTCACTGAGAGATCCTGCAATTCTACCCAGTTATTTTATCATCTCTCAATTGGAGGACGATTTTAAGTTTGAAAGGGGTACACTTCAGGTGGTGTAGTAAGTTGGTATTAGGATATAGAGTTCTGGTCCCTGGAATTTGTAGATGTTACCTTATTTGGGAAAAGGGTCTTCAGAAATGTAATTAAACTAAGGATCTTGAGATGAGAAGATTGCCTTGGATAGTTGGGATTTTGAGGACGTGGGTAATTAGTTAGACCTTCTACAACTGAATAAGTCTTAAATCTAATGACAAATGTCCTCACATGAGACAAACAGAGGAGAAACACACACTGAAAAGGATGAGGCAATGGGACCACAGAGGTTGGAATGTAGTGACTACAAGCCAAGGAATGCCTGGCACCACCAGAAACTGGAAGAGACAAGGAGTGGAGGGATTGTGGCCCTGCTGACATCTTAATTTCAGACATCTGGCCTCCAGAACTGTGAAATAATAAATTTCTGTTGTTTTACGCAACCAAGTTTGTGGTGATTCATTATGCAGTCCTAGGACTCTAATACAGGTGGGAACATAAACCACAGTGGCCAGAGAGAATTTTCCTTTCAGGTCCCACTGTGCATGTGTATTTCAGGAGAATTGAGGTTTCTTTTACCTTTAACTATGGGTCTTTACCCTGGATTTAGAAAATTGTCTGGGATGTTGAGGAAGTGGGTAATCAGTTGGACCTTCTACAACTGAATAAGTCTAATTATAGGTTATAAAACCCCTTCTAGTAAACAGAAATGCATGGGAAGCTCCTATCCTACAGGGATGTGTAAATCTTCCTACAATTGTTTACTCTATGGTAAGACAAAGGACTTTGCTTTCTGCTCTTGCTATTGCTAGAGTTTTGAGGTATGGAGGCTTTCTCTCTTGTGGGCTACTACAGCATCCTTTCTTCTCCATCTTTGCACACATCACATAGTGTTATAATATCTGTACACATACAGGTCTTCCTTATTGTACCGCCACCTCTCCTAGGTCCACAGCTTATTCATTGTTGCATCCTAGCACAGCAGGTGTCCCATAAGTGTTTAAAGAGACTAATTAATAAGTGAATAACATGAAGATTGAAGCTTTTTTTTAATGTGGTAGCAAAATTAGGTAACACTCCTGAATCCCAAAGACCATTTTTAAAAAGTACATTTGGGCCCCAGCCAGTTTGGCTCAGTTGATAGAGCATTGGCTCGCAGACTGAAGAGGTCCGGGTTTGATTCTGGTTAAATTCTGCTTGACACCTACCTCGGTTGTAGGCTCTGGTTGGGATGAGTGTGGGAGACAACCAATCAATGTTTCTCTCTCTGTCTTTCCCCATCCCTTCCACTCTCTCTAAAAATCAATGAAGAAATATCCCAAGGTGAGGAGTTTTAAAAGTACATTTGGTTATAATTCTCTAATAGCTCTTTCTGACATATCTCTGGGTACTGAGAACTTCCTAGATCTAACTGGTATTTTCTCATGCATTCACTTTATTATCCAAATGACTATAAAGATTTCTAGCCAGAGTTGGCCCTGTGTGTGTAGATATGCCAGGCCTCATTATGCACTTCTTCCTCGTCCTGTCCTACAAACTTACTCTCCAACTATGCATCTACCACGAGGATACCAGATGTGGGTTTCTAACCACAATGATCACAATCCTGTCTTTTGCCAATCTTTTCTTTTGGCTACAGTGGTTAAATTCTGCTTATCTGTGTAGCCAAGATTCACTGTCAGCATAGCAGTTTAAAGAAAAGGAAAGGAAAAAGAAATGAGAAAGAGGAGTTTTTGAGATAAGTCTTTGGTTCTTGTCCCAGTTTCCTAGGTCAGTCCAGGCAGGTGGACAATAAAGTCACAGCGCCATGGGTAACTAAGTCCTTCTGAATGAATGAATTATAATCTTTTGAAAATAAGACTACCAAGGTCACACCAAAACTAGCACCAAGACCTTGACAGCAACACTCTGAGTCCACTTTCCATTATACTTTTCTACATTATTTATTACATAGCTTTATTTTTATAAAACTGATACATAATTACAGTAAAAATAAGATCATATATTACTCAAAGGTACAAAGTAAAGCTTAGATGAAATCTCAACATCCCTAAATAATATTAGTAGTGAACATATTTTCAGGTACTTCTTTCTGTATCTACACACATCCATGCAATTTCACACAAATGAGTTTAACACTCTACTTGTTCTGTAATCTGTTTTTTATTCTTTCAATAATGTCATATACTTTCTTTCCATGCCATGAAACGTATGTCTACTTAATTATTCCTAATGGCTATATAGTATTTCATCATACATTTAGATTATGTTTTAATTTACTATCCTCATTTTTTGAGATTTGAATTATTACCTCAAATTTTGGCTATTAAAACATCAAATATTTTAATCTTGTTTCACGGAGTGCTCTGAATTAATTCAACTGATTGTACCAACTGTCTATGAATACTTTCACTTTCTTTTGTCCTATGTGTACATGACCTGTGGTCTGCATGCCTGTTTTTGTAGCCTTGGACAAGTCACTGAACCACTCTGTGCCTCATCAGTTTCCTCATCTGTAAATGAGTATAACACTTGCTTACAGGAATACAGGGAAGATTTTAAAAAGCTAACATAAACTAACATATTGAGTGTTGCTTAGCATATAATACCCCACAGATGTTAGTTAGGAGGAAGGGGGGAAGGATTAATTTACGTGACTCTGGTCTCAACACTAAAAGATCAACTGAGATCTGTGCAAAAATAGTCTGTTATAATGAAATTAAACACACACACTCAGATATAGGTAGCTAAAACTGGCTGAAAGTATGTAAATTTGATTACATTTATGCTAAATTATGGATTACTGATTTTTCTTTTTTTTTTTTTTCCATGAGGGCAGAAACAATGTCTTTTTATTTACTATTATATCCCCAATACCTAACAGACTGCTTGGTTATAACAATAATGATACTAACAATAATAATATTATATAAAGGTAGTATGAATAGCTAACATTTTTAGAATAGAAACTTAAGAAGTTCCTGGAAGTTCACTGAAGAGTTCTTGTAACATGAGTACTAGCAGGTCAAGAAAGATGAGACCTTTGACCTCTGGCTCATCAACTTACACAGTGACAGCTGCGAGTCCTGTCTAACACTGTATGGAAACTCAGAAAAGGTCCCACTTGGTCATGCTGTCCATATCCTCTCATATTTCTGAGACTTTCTATTTAGGAAGTTCCCCATCTAACCCACAGGCTTGTAGAACTCTATTGAACTTTGAGAGTTCACTAGAATAATGATTGGAAAAGCCAGAAAATCAGTTTATTAACAATGACCAGACAAGGTATAAAGTTGCTTCCAGAAACCATACCTTCATCATTGCTTAAAAACAATAAACAAAAAACTTGTTTGAGGTCATTAAGATTGATATTAAAAGGGCATCAGCAACTCTATCTTATCCTCAGGTTTATGAAACTTTCATATCACAGTACCAATGGATTATTTTATATTAATGAAATGATTTTATATTTTAACTGAATAAACAGTTTAGAATAGTCAAAAAGTTTATAAAAAGGAAGATCAGAGAGAAACAAATATTAAAAATATTATAAAACTACACTAAACAAAAATATGTGATATTGGTGGGATCAAAAAAGCAGATGTGTCCAAAAGAAAAGAGGAAAACAGAAACAAAACCCTCCTCAGCTAAATCCTATGGAGAAAGAGACAGTGAAAGAGAGAATCATAGGTATGTGGTTATTACATATATATGGGTGAAATTTATATCTGCAAAGGAAGCACATAGGTCAACATGTGAACTGATAAATGGTGTCAAGAATATTGGCAAAACTTTGGAAGAAAAAATATCATCATATATCTTCTTTTTGTACTTAAGGCTGAAATAAGTTCCAGATGGAATGCATTGGGCAATGTAAAAAAGGAAACCTCGATATGTTAGATGAAAGACAATAAATTTGGCAGGAAACTTCTTAAATAAAGTACAAAAGTCACACAAAAATTCAAAAGATTTAACAATTCATAAGCAGAGCTAAATGACAAGTAAAGTTTGGATAGAACTTCACCCTTTAAATAACTATTTGATAGAACTATAAATTATTACTTTTTGTTTTTATATTATTTCTGGATATGATCTCTTATTATTTCTTTCTATATAAACTTCAGAATCATATTGTCTTAAAATGAACCTACTGGTATTTTTATTAGGGATTATGTAAAATGTATTAGCTTTACCTCTGGATAATTGACATATTTATAATGATGATTCTGCTTCTCAAAAACTATTCAAATCTTCCTTTGTGTTCTTCAGTAATTGTTTCAAGTTTTAATGTGGATCTTGCCATTTCTTACTTGGTTTATCCCTAGTTCTTTGTCTTTTTTCTTGATATCTGAAATGTGATCTCTTATTGATCATTTCTTCCAAATGGCTGTTCTTTCAGAAATTCATTTCACAACTATTCATAAAGCATAGACTAGGTTCCAATCACTGTTCTAGGAACCAGGAATACAGAAGTGACAGCAATTCCTGACTTCTTCAAGTTTATGTCATATTCAGGGAGATAGATAATAATTAAGATTTATAACCAAGTATGTTAGTACCTAAGTATGAATATATTAGACAAAAGGAAGAGATAAAGAGAAAAGCAAAAAAACAGAGGAGAGCCTTGGCTGGTTTGGCTCAGTTGGTTGAACATTGTCCCTTGCACCAAAAGGTCACAGGTTCAATTCCTGGTGAGGGCACATGCCAGGCTTGTAGGCTTGATCCCAAATAGGGGACATGCAAGAGGCAGACAATCGATGTTTCACATTGATGTTTCTCTCTCTCCGTCTCCTTTTCTCTTTCTCTAAAAAAATCAATTAGAATATATTTAAAAGAAAGAAAGTAAGAAACAAAAATACAGGAGAGTAGAAAGTGTCAAGGCATGATTTAAAATGTTTAAATTTTTGATAGATTGACCAAAAAAATCCTCAGTGAAATTGCATTTAATAGAGATCATAATGAAAAACTATACTAAGTTACATGATTACCTAGGGTAGCACATTCCAAGAAAAGAAAAGAACAAGGCATAAGCCCTGAGACAGAACATGCCTGATGTGCTCACAGTGTGCTAGGGAGATTAGAGAGGCAGGCATATGGGTACGGGGATAGAGGGGGGTGGGGAGAGGTTGCAGGTCATCCAGGGCATTATTAATTGTGTGTATGTTTTAAAATTAAATTTGCATATTTTAAAAGTTTGTTGATTATTGTGATGGCCTAATATATAGGCATTTTTTTGTGAAAGTTTTAAAGGCAATATATGCCTTCCATTTTCACTGTAGATTTTTTTTTTCTCAGTAGAGAGTTTGTGACATGTATAGATAAATAGGCAGATAAATAGGAAGCTGATAGATTGAAGATAGGTAGATAGAAGATACAAAGTTACCTCATGAAAGTTAAATATCTAAAATTCTTTAAGATGATAAAAAATATGAACAATAAAATGGCAATATATACATGCTTATTAATAATTGAATAAAAAAATAAATGAACAAGGAATCTAATGAACAAAATAAACTGATGAATAAAATAGAACCAGAGGCATGGAAACATGGAACAGACTGAAAAATCTCAGAGGGAAGGGGGCAGGGGGAGTGGGAAGAGATTAACCAAAGATCTTAAATGCATATATGCATAACCCATTGACACAAACAAGAGGATGGTGAAGGCCTGGGGTAGGGAGGGATCTGGGTACAGGGGAGCAATGGGGAGGTAAAGGGGACATCTGCAATACTCTCAACAATAAAGATTAACAAATAAATAAAAGGGGGGAGTTAGACATCTATAACATCTTTATTGTCTTCTCAAACTGTGATGAACTGAGAGTAGTGAATTAACTTTTTCTCATTTCTATTTCTACTTGATCTCTTGTAATGTTTGTCTTATGAATTCTGCTACTATGATATTTGGTGCATTAATATAAATAACTGTATATCTTCAATATGAATTGTTCCCTTAATCATTATGAAGTACCCCTTGGCCTGTTACTAAGATCGGAACTCCTATGTTTTTTGTTTGTTTGTACATTTGCGTTTATTGATATAAATTTATTCTCTTTAACATTTTTTTCTAATATTCCTGAATCTTTTTTTTTTTAAAGTGAAAACCCAAAACACTTATTCAAAAGAATGTATGCACCCCTATGTTTATTGCAGAGCTATTTACAATAGCCAAGCTTTGGAGGCAGCCGAAATGCCCATCAACAGAGGAGTGATACATTTACACAAGGGGATTTTCTTGGCTATAAAAAAATAAGGAAATCTTACCTTTTGAGACAGCATGGATGGACATGGAGAATATTATGCTAAGTGAAATAAGCCAGTCAGAGAAATACAAGTACCATATGGTTTCATTTATTTGTGGAATCTAATGAACAAAATAAACTAACAAACAAAATAGAAACAGACTCCTAGATACAGAGAACAGGCTCACAGCTATTAGAGGAGAGGGAAGTTAGGGGGCTGGATGATAAAAGTGAATGGATTAAGAAAAAAATCATAGACACAGACAACAGTATGATTACCAAAGGGAAAGGGGATGTAGCGGAGGTAGAAGTGGGTAAAGGGGTAAATAACTGCTGATGGAAAGAAACTTGACTTGGGGTGGTGAACACATAATACAATATGCAGATGATGTATTATAGAATTGTACACCTGAAACCTATATAACGTTATTAACCAATGTCACCCTAATAAATTCAATAAAAAAATAAAAGTGAGTCTCCAATACAGAGAAAATTGTGAGATTTTTCTTTGTCTGGTTTCAAATCTGAGACCAATTCTGCCATAGTGTTTCCAATAATTCTTAGGTTTGCTGAAGTACTTCCTTTAGAAATGTCTTCCATAGGGTTTATGGGAATAATAGTTCCTCGGATATTGAATGTTCAAACCTGTCTGTCTGTAGTCTTCACACTAATGAGAGTTTGATTGGCTATAAATCTCACACCTTACCCTCCAGAGAGCATCTTGTCAGTGTTGCTCCTCTGTCTTCTTGTAATAACTGTCACTGTGGCAAAGTTTGTGGACGGCCTTGTTTTTCTCAATATACACATGCTTGATCTTTTTGCTTGAATGTCCAAAGGATTTATTCTCTACTTTTAATGTCCAATATATTCACAAGTTTGTGCTTCAGTATTGACTTTTGGGGATAAAATTTGCAGGATATGGTACATGGTATATTCTTATATTTAGGTTCAAGTTTTTCCTGAATTGTACTTTATAATATTTATTTCTTATACTCTGATATCCTTCTTTTCCTTCTTTTATTCCTTCCTTCTTTTGGAACTTTAAGAGAAAACATGTTGTGTCTCCTCTGCTTGTCTTCTATAGTTAACTTTTTCCCAAATTCTTTTAAATTCTTTCCCTGTTTTCATTTTATTTTGATTTTAAGTCACTATACTTGTTCACCCTTACGTCTTGATTTTAATGCTTTTCAATTATTTTGCATTTGATGATTTTAATTCATATGCATTTTAAAATTCTTTATTGACTTTCAATTTTATAACCAGAAAAATGAAAATAAGTTATATGCAAAATTTAGAAACAAATATTTGTTTTTCTTTTAATAAAATCCCTTAAATTTAAGAATAGGTATTTCCTGGGAAACTGTGAAACTCTGATTTAGCTTCTATGTTTGGTTGGATTACAGGGACAAGAGACAAGTATTTGAGTGTGATACCATCAAATTCATCATTAGCCCAACTTACAACTAGACCTACTGAGATTGATTTATGCTATAGAATTGGTGTTCCTCCTGGTAGACCATATGAAACTCAAACCTTAAACCACACACCCATGACTTCCATATACTTGGAATAAAGGTAGATTATCACAAGCTCTGCATGAGAACCTTTCCTGCAATTAGTTGTTACATTTTGAAGATATTTATCCTGATATGTTTAAATTTGTGTTATAATCAATTGAGTTCACCAGAGGCTCTATTTTTGATGCTGTGACAGCGGTGCTATGGACTCCAGCTAATACTTCAGGTGATGGAGATCAGAACATGCTATTTCCAAGACCTGCTGACATCTAGCTTTTTAAAGTACAGATCTCCCAACAGGTCAGAGAAATAAAACAAATAAAAAAAAATCATTGCAGCATTATTCACAGTGGCCAAGACATGAAAACAACTTAAGTGTCCTTAGATAGATGATCGGATAAGGAAGATATGGTACATATATGCAATGGAATACTACTCAGCTATAAGAAAAGATAAAATTTGCGTCAGTATGGATGAATATTGAGAATATCATGCTAAACAATAAGTCAGATGGGAAAAACCAAGAACCACATGATTTCACACATATGTGGGATATAAAACTGAAAACAACAAAAGAACAAAAAAGAAACAAACAAACAAAAACTCATAGACATAGACAGCAGTAAGGTGTTGCCAGAGGGAAAGGGGAGTGGAGAAGGGGAGGAAGTAAAGGGTAAAGGAGGTCAAATATATGGTGACTAGAGGAGATCTGACGTTGGGTGGTAAACTATACAATGCAATGTACAGATGATGTATTACAGAATTGTACACTTAAAACCTATATAATTTTATTAACCAATTTTACCCCAATAAATTTAATTTTAAAAATAAATAAAAACAAAATGAGAAGTCTGGAAAGGAGATCTATTTAAAACAATCAATGAGGCCCCATTGGTCTACAAAGGAATAATTGTAGCACAGCACACTCACATACTAAGGCCTTGACTTTGTCTCTTCTACTGTCCTGTCTGTTTTGCTTTGCCTTCCCCTGCACGTGAGAACTGAACTTTAGGAGCTGAGGTCCAGGCTACATGCCCTTGTTCACTGCAATGTGCATTGTATGTTTCAGTAGCCCACAGGTCATTCATTCTCTGTTTCTTGGAAAGTGAAGGCAGGTTTGTCTCTCTGTCAAGCTGGTGCGCTCCCAGGGTTCCCCAGAATGTAAGCTGGAAGAAAATGTCTTTGCCACAGCCCTTCTCCAGCCAACACTAACATAATGGAGACATGTAAACAGTTGGCTGGACTGATTGCTACAGAGGTTGAAGCTAAGCAAGAACAGCTTTCACTCTGACAATGGGATCTGCACTCAGTATGCAAATGTCCTGGCTTCCACTTCTGGGGCTTTTCTCACTTCAGGGTGTGCAGACTCCTAGGGCCCCTCAAGGCCAGATCAGGGGGCTCTCGAGTCACTAGGACAGGATTCTAATTCCACTGACTTCAGGTGACCTTTGCTTCAAAGCAAAAGCTGAACTCCAGAACTGGATTTTATTTCGGGAGTTCTTTGCTTGCCTTTCACCTCTCCCTCTGGACTCTCCCAAATAGGTTTAATCCTAGCTCTGCCAAGACTTTTGGTAAACCAACTGAGCATTAGGGGTCTAAAATATTATATGTCATTAGTTATATATTACTGAAATGCACTGTATTGAGGAATGATCATATTTTACAAAGCATCTCTATATAATGTAAAACACAATAGAAAACACAAAAGACACTGGAAGGCAAGGGGATGATGCCAGGTTCGGCCTTCATATTGTCAATTATTATTTTTTTAATATATTTTATTGATTTTTTTTTACGGAGTGGAAGGGAGAGGGATAGAGAGTTAGAAACATCAATGAGAGAGAAACATCATCAGCTGCCCCCTGCACACTCCCTCCTGGGGATGTGCCCGCAACCAAGGTACATGCCCTTGATCGAAATCGAACCTGGGACCCTTGAGTCCACAGGCCAATGCTCTATCCACTGAGCCAAACCGGTTAGGGCGTCAATTGTTTTTTATAAGTAAAAATTTTATACAAAGATTGAGATAGGAACTTTTAAATTTCATGTTTTTCTTTCCTTCAGAACTAGTCAATGTTGAGAAAGTGTCCAATTTTGTTTAAATATAAGCTACAACAAAATTTATCAGCAGAGAAAGGTTCTGACTCTGTCTTTTGCTTTAAATACAGAGGTCTAAATAGCAAATGATGGCATTTCTTTTTCAGCCTCTGGTTGTATTAGTAAATGATAAGAGCTGAATGCTACCCTTATTACTGTCAGTATCTTTATGTGTATTTTCCTCAGTTCATTGGACATGAAAATATTTGTTGCTTAATTCTAGAGATTTTGCAAATGCTTATGTAAAATATTATAAAATTTTTTTGTATTTAATTATAGAAATTCTGAGTGATGTTTAGATAATAGAAAATAATCTAGTGTAAAAAATTATTTCATTAACTGAATGTTTTCAAGAATGTAGTTGTTACATATCATGAAGGAAAAAAATCTAGATGGCTTAAAAACACACATTATTAAGAAGATGTATTATTTATTATGAGGAAGAAAATTTTTCAACTATTAAATTTGTACCACCTAAATATATTGAATGTAAAACAAATAGTTTTATTTTGTAAGTGATTAAACAAATATTTAATAAGTCTCTACCAGGCTCTGGCTGGATAGCTCAGTTGGTTAGAGCATCATACCAATATGCCAAGGTTGTGGGTTTGATCCCCCAACCAGGACACATACAAAAATCAACCAATAAATGTATAAATAAGTGAAACAACAAATGTATATTCATACATTTAAATAATATGAGTTGAAAGACTAACTCCCCTAAGAATATATATGAGAAAGGGTATTTTATATTTCTAATTCCTCATTTATAAAATAAGATTTATAGAGATGGTGGATAAATTCTCAAGTTAACTATAAAAAGTTGCTTGTAAAATTTATAAAACCTTTTTGATAATTTATCATCCTATGTCTTTTCTAAGCATTTTAATTGATTGGAATGATAATAGCAGTAAAAATGTAGAAGCATCCATTTTTCTTATTGCTCATTGTAGAGAAAAACTAATTGTATAATAGAGCCAAGAAAAAATTTTGCAGTATTTATGTAATTTACTGGAAGCTTTCATTCATAATTATCTAAAATTGGTAGAAATAATTTAATGCTTATTCCAGTTGATATTAGGTTACTCTGGATTAGGTTTTTGAAGTTTTATTTTTACCTATTATCTTGGAAATAATGACAAGCTGATTATAGTCCTCTGCTTAATTTCTATTGAACTAATTGTCATTATAACCAATATTTATTCACTTATTTGGCAAATATTTATTGAGCTCATACTATGTGTCTGGCAGGGTTTTAGGTACCAAAAATATGGTAAGCCAAAAACAAATTACTGTCTCATAGATATTATATTCTGGTATTCATAGTTTGTTTAGTTTTTTTTTTTTTTTTTGTATGCTTATTTTATTTTTTAAATTAAATGTATTGGGGAATCACAGTCAAACCTCTGTTCTCGAATTTATCCCATCTGGAACAATTTGATTCTCAACCAAGTTGTTCATGAAAAAAATGTTTTGGTTGTTAAACAAAACTTTGGTTCTTGACCCAACAACCCTTTCATGCTGATACCTGTATGATTACTCAGGTATCTCTCAGGTGACAAAGGAGAGAATATGTGTGTATGAGTCAGCTTACAAGTAAACTTTGAGTTGTTAACAGCTTAGGAAATTGTGCTGTGAATAATTTCATGTTTTTAAATATTTATTGACCCCTAACTCTGTATCAGGCAGTGTGCCAAATGTTTTATGTATATTTTATCTACATTTCACCATTGTAAGATAAATGTTTTTATTTAATAGACCAGGAAACTGAGACTTGGTGGAAGTTGAGTCTCTTCACCAAGATCTCATAATTGATCAGTGGCAGAAGTGAATACCTCATCTAATGTGTCTGGATCTAAATCTGAATTCCAAATGCGCAAACAGCTTTGATATGTCTTTCAATGTCTTTCCTAAGAGACCAAAGAAATATTCAACCCAAATAATAATCAATCTTTTATGTCAATTTGGCATCTGTAGATATGAATTAAAAAGCACTTACTAGTAAATAATCAAGAGATTTTATAACTTCAAATATAAAAGAAAATTATCCATCATGCAAATGAGATCTCAAGGACTATTTAATAATATAACCAGAAAAATCTAATTTTCCAAAAATGTTTATGTAACCCATATATAAACTTGGTGTTCAATATCATGAGCATTGAGGAAAGAAAACAAAACCTAGCATATGTGTTGCATAATGAATAGCATATATTTTTATAAAATGAATATACATAAATCAGTGAACTTCATATATATAAGAAGTAACAAGTGAAATAATGAAAGAAAATTTGCATAAAGTGACTTGGAATCTCCTTAACAAGAATTGTATAAGACCACCATGGGTAAATCCATGAATTCTGCTAAATAAAACTACTATAAACATATGTTTATAGGTATCTGGGATAAACACCCAAGTGTGCAATTGCTAGGTCATATGATAATTGTATGTTTTATAGAGTGGCCGTACCATTTTAAATTCCCACCAGCAATGAATAAGTGATCCAGTTTTTCTACATCCTCACCAGCATTTTAAAAATGGAGAACAGAATAGTGATTGACATGGGTTAGGTATAGGAGTGGGATAGGGAGGTAGGAAGGTAGGTGTGGGTATTAAAGGGAAACAGGAAAAACCTTTGTAGTGATGGAACTGTTCTGAATTTTGACAATGATGATGAATATACAAACCTATATATATGATTAAATTATATAAAACTAAATATACACAGACAAACATACTAATAAGAACAGGTAAAAGTAAGGAAATCTGAATAAGATTCATGAATTATAAAAATTTCAATCTCCTAGTTGTGATAATGGAATATATATATATATATATATATATATATATATATATATATAGTTTTGCAAGATATAACTAGAGAAAACTGCATAAAGAATACATGGAATCTTTCTGTATTATTTCTTACAACATGTAAATCTGTAATTATATCCAAAAGTTTTTAATTAGAAGTGTATTACAAAACTACATTTATTAAAGAAGTGTGGTACCATTGAAGGAGTGGCTTTTGGACAACAGGGCACATACAGAGTCTGACTTGTATATGGTGAAAATTGTATTTAAAATAATTGAGGAAAAAATGGAATATTCAGTAAATCAAGCTGCCCACTTGAGAAGAGTCAATCTGCAATGCAGATAATACATCTCAACATTATACATTAAAACTTATTACACAAAATAAATTTTTATAGATTTTTACTTATATATTATAGAAGTAAAATATATTTTGAACTCTAAAATATGCTAATGTATTCAGGTGATGATTTAATTGTCTGTTATGTAAAGAATACTAAATTTCAGAAAGTAGGCCCTCTCTAGAGGAAATTTAAATTTAGGTTTATAATCAAGGCTTTAACATTTTGAGCTATCATTTCCCATGTTTTCTACCCAATGTTACAAAGTTCTGGAGAGGAAATAAGTCAACAAAGTTTTGCCAGGAAAGCAATAAAAAAATCTGTTTCAACATATAATGAAAATAGTCCCCCCAAAGTCAGGTATAATCTGTATGAGAAATAAGGTCACAAGAGAAAAAAATAATAATAATTAAAAAAAAAACCAACTGCAAAGTTAAGCGGGAAAAAAAGACATGAAAAAAGCAGGGTGAGTTCTACACGTCATTAAAATGTTTTGTCAATTTTATCAGTTCAAGGCAAAAAAAATTTGGACCAAATTGATAAATTTGCAAGGTAACTATATCACTACAGATCTATACAATTAGTATATCTTTCATTGAATGAAAGGATCTTGAATGAATGACTAATTCAACATTGATCATTGACACTGAAGCTTCAGAGATGATGCCAGTGCCATAATGAGTCACAGCTTGAGGCAAAAAGAAAAATCAGTAACACCGATCTACCATTATTTGAAATTGTGATATTTTATTCATTATGTATTTTTCTCAGTTAATTTTTGCTTTTATAAATATTTCACTCTGTATTATTTATCTTAATAACTGTGTTTTTTAGCACTTCCCTAAATTTTATGTCCAAGATGAGTTTCTCACTCATCTCACCCTAATTCTGGTCTTAAAAGATAATTTCAGAAAATGTCCAGTGCTAAAATTTTTGCTTTATGGGGTGTTATAATTGCAAATCAAAATTCAATATGTGATGAATGAGCTTCCAAATCATATCCTACTTTATATTCAGTTAATTGTAGGAACCTTCACATATTGGATTATAGTGGTTTGAAAGCATCCGAGATATGAGATTTTGTTTTATTATGAAAAAGCAGAACATTCCTTCCCATGAATAACGTTAAGGGAATAAGGCCAATTAGCAGCTCAGGGTTATACATTTTCCTGTTTCCAGAGAATAGAGGTCATTAGTTGAAAATGAGGCATGGTGGAATTTTTAATTCTCTTGCACCCGGTCCTGGATACTGATGCCCTTGGGAGAAATAAGCTGGAAGTCTGACAATCCAGTCAATTTTTCATTGTCTAAGAGGCACTGTGAAGAGAATCCATCAGCAATACAGGAGACACAGGCCTCAAACAAATGAGGAGAGCACTGTGAGAGAAAAAATCATGCACCGGTATAAAGATCCTTTCATAGCCCTTTAACTGGGTCATTAAAAAGAATAAATTGCAATAGAGCTGTGAGTAGACATTATTTGTCTCCCTTGATAAAGTATTTGATTCTTCTTTGTGTCATCTACAGTGCTGTAATTGACAGGCAGTGTTTCAATAAATACTGGTTAATTGAGAATGATTTAATAAAGGAATTTCCCCTAATCTATCCTGAATTCAGAAAACATATTTCAGAAAAACATTTTCAAACAAAAGTAGGATACAATACATTATAACTGGTCCAACATTACTGTACAATTAACTTAGTTCTTTAGGAATAGAAATTAATTCTTTATTAGCTGAAGATGAGTTAAGTCTATTTAAATCAGAACTGATATCTATGACTTTTTACTGCGTGAAAAAGTCATTCTATTATACTCTAATGTGTTACATGTTCAAATGTGCCAAGTTAGGTCTGTTTCTCTATTTTGATTTGAAAGAAAGAGAAAGAAAAGCAGGATGAAACACATATTTTAGCAGAGGTTTATCATCCTAAAAAAAGAAAATAAATACTGGAGAAAGCAAAGAGAAATAGAGAAAAGAATTAGTCAAATTTAGAAATTATAGGACAAAGTTACTTAAAAGTGTGAAAAATAGTATTACTTAATTATATCTATTTGGTGGGACTGTTTGAAAACCTGGAAGCAAGTTTCTGAACAGGAGAGGGGAAATGATCATTAATTCAATTATGAATAAAAGAAAATTTTCAAAAAGCTTTTCATCAGTAAAATATTCCAATTACAATGAACAAATATAGTTTTCAAATAAAGTTAGCCAAAGATATAGCTGATGACTCCCACACATTGTCAAACTCATTTTCAATCATTGGCAAAATTTTAATTCACACTATTTATTTTCATTTGTTTTTTAATTATCCCTTTCCACTTAGTTTCGCTTATTCAAAATTGTTTCCTTTACCACATTGTGCTTCCAAGTTCCTTTGCTAATTTCTTTTTCTACAGTTACATCCTACTTAGCGACATTGGATTCTATCCTTTATTTATATTTTTACAACATAAATTTAATTCTAGTTTCTCCCACTGGGTCAAAAATATTCTCATTTTTCCTAAAGAATTATTTCCTGCATATTTAAGTTCCATTCCCTTAGGGCTCCTCTTGTTTTACTCAAATAAACTTTTCCCACATTCAAAAATGAACCAACTGTATTCTTTTAGCAAAGACAAGCAGTTGCATAGATCATTTTAAAATATCTGTCCCTAACTTGGTACTTTGTTCTAAATATTTGAATACTTTTTATTTAACTTATTAGGATACAAGTGAAATTTTCACACTGATATCCACTAACATCAAAAATAAAACCATACAAATGTTTTGTGTTGGGTAGGTTATAAACCTTTCTGCTTTGGGTTAGTTTATGATAACCCTTTCTACTTGTTATCTGTCTAGTAATGATATAATATTTATAGAAAATTGTTAACTTTATTCATTTGAGCAGTTGTCTTTGTTTGCTTTGGATATTTATGAGAGAAAGAGGGAGAGAAAGAGAGAGAGAGAGAGAGGGAACTGAAACTGCCTCCTTATCTAGAAATACACAATACTATCTGTGAAAATAGAAAGTAGAAATGCGATTTGCCTCTACTACACCAAAAATTTCCAGAACAATTAGAAATTTAATCTTGACATTTTATGTAAATAAATTTGTGGGTTTTTTTTTTTAAGTTAACTGAGCATTGGAGCATGACAGTTGCCTGAGCACTGTGCAGTGATTGAGTAACCTACCCAATATATCTGGCCTTCGGTGCAGTGCTGATGCTGCATGTGCTACATTATGAACATGCATGCTCCTTTTCACATCTGTGCGCATGCTGGCAGGAACCTTCAGTGAACCAGCAATACAATAATGCCATGTTAAGTAGAGCCCTTTCTTAGAAGTTACTAAATGAGCAAAGTGCCCAAAAGTAGAAACTTCTAACAGTAAAACCACAAACCTTCTACTTCCCCAAGTCTCGTTGTTTGTCATTTCTGTTCCTCAGGCTCCTGTGTACAAAATGTGAGTGCTGGCCTGGATCTCTAGAGTTAAACTTCACTTTGTGAAGTCTTACAAGTGAGTTAAGATGCCTTATAAAAGGAGAGGAAGTCTCAGGAAGTAGGACCCAGAGGAAGTAGGACCCAGGTCTTTCCTCCCTTAGATCAATTGGATATTTCATCTGGATGATCTACTATGGGTAACGGGACCCTATAAGATTTGTTTGAAAGAAGGCTTTGACAAGTTCACATATTTGAAAACCACCTAATGTGCTTTCCAGATTAAAAACTGAATTTCTAAGGGTTAAATATAATATGTAAAATATAATAAATTATATATTTTTCATAACAGCTTTTAGCTTTTATATGGTTTCCACATTCATCACCTAACTTAAATATGCTGAAAGGGAAGATGGGATTCCTACTTTGCAGGTCAGAAACCAGAGGCTCAGGGGCATTGCATGGCCTGTGTTGATGACACAGGGACTGGAATCAAGACTCACCTTGTAGTGTCTGCTCAACTCCACCATCTCTCCTGCTCTTGTGTCAGATCCAGTCAGACAGTTGTCATTACCAATTCTAATTTAGAAATATTCCTCTATTAGAATAAGATAGGCTGATATTCTTGTAGTTCACCTAAATTCAAGGTTCATAAATTGTTCATGTAGTTTTATAGGAATTATACAAACAAATTAGTTTATCCCAAACAGATGTTTTTTGTCCAGTGTAACTACAATTAATGAGTTCTCAGCCCCAATAAAAACTCTTACATTTTGTAAGATCTCTGGCAAGAACAAGCATGGACCTTGAGAGTATTATGCTAAGTGAAATAAGTCAGACAGAGAAAGACAAATACAAAAATGAACTCTCTTATATGTGGAAACAAAACAAAACAAAACAAAACAAAAAATAGCTCACAGATACAGAGAAAAAAATAGTGGTTGCCAGAGGTAAGGGGTGGGAGACAGGAGAAATGGGTGAAGGGGGTCAAAATGTAAAAAAAAACAAACAAAAAACACACAAACTTGGAGTATTAAAAACACTAAAAATTAATAAATAAGCTAAAACACAAGCTTCTTGAGTATTGAGGACAAATTGTAAGCTCATCCATTGAAAGGGTTTACAATGCTGGTAGTTGTTTTTTTGTTTTTTTTAAGTCCTCATCTAAGGATATTTTTCCATTGATTTTTAGAGAGAGTGGAAGAGAGAGGGAAAGGCAGAAAAAAATATCAATGTGAGAGAAACACATCGATTGGTTGCCTTCTACATGAACCACGATCAAGGCCTAGGCCCAGACCAGGGCCCAGGCCAGGGAGAGCCTGCACCCAAGGTATGTGCCCTTGATCGGAATCGAACCCAGGACCCTTTGGTCCGCAAGCCAATGTGCTATCCACTGAGCCAGACCCGGCTAGGGCTGTTAGTTGCTTTTGGGTGAAAGGAAATTCAAGTTGAAGTTTTTGTTTCTCAAATAGACATAAAGAAGCCAAACTAAATTGTCCAAACAACCTTTTGATTAACTAATATTAAATTGAAATTACTCTTTCCTCCCAACTTAGAGGTGGCATAGTAAAAGTAGTGTAAAGGCATAAAGCTAGACTATATATTCTGCCTAGTATTGGTAGAGTACAATTGATGCTGTATTAGCTTAAGTTTTTGAGTAATTCTGATAACTAAAAAAGCATTAAGTTTACACAAATCAGCTTCTGTAATATATTAGTATAGATTCAATTGCTGTTTTAAAAATGTTTTTGTAACTAATAAAATAGTAATATTTCAGGTAGTCATTTATTAGATATATATCCTTTTCAGATTTCTAAGGAGAAATAATATGGTAGAGAATAATATTACAAGGAGAGATGTAGTAGGCCTTTTATATCATTGGCGATGTTTTAATTATTATGTTATTGCTTCCTGGATATAAAGTTTGTTTCTCAGATATATTGTAAACTCTTTGACATAGGACTTATTAACACTAAATTAACATTTTGTCAATGATTTGTTTCTCCTTCCAGATGTAATTGTAGATAACATGAAAACTCTCAATGTGTGTTAACTATTACCATATTTTATTGAATCAAAGCCATCATCAATTGTAAGGCACCCTATCATTTATGTATTTCTAAGATAAAGAAGAAGCTAATTAAATTGTGATGTATCCAAAAATTTAAACTGTATTCTCATGTTTTAAATGTCAAAATGTGGAAAAATGTACCTTGTAATGTCACACCTATTAAATACTATCTCTGTGCCTGTATCCAAACAGAAGCACTGCTAGGAAAGTGATAAAAGAGGACAAATCAATCCCACAATGACACAGAAACCATTCATAAATCTTAGATGGTTAAATAGAAAATAAGTGGTTTACCCAGTAAGTACTAGTTCTTACAAATAGTGGTCACCACGTGGGAGCATTCTTAAACAAATTCTATTAATTCCCCCCAGATTTTCTCACAATTTATTTGGGACCTATGAACATATTGCTTAACATCAAAAGGGACTGTGTAAGGGAAAACAAGTTAGGGCACAGTAGAGTCCTGTCAACTCACACCCTGAGTACACTTCTTTAAGGACTATTGTCAATGTTCATAGGACATATATCTGTCACAGTTTGCACAATGAGCATTGATAGTTTTTTAAAAGACTACTTATTTAATGGCCACAAAGGTTGGAATCTATCTCTTTTCCAGAAAGATTTGATCCATGTTTCATAAACCCATGATTCTCAAACTTAAAATATCATAATATATATATATATATATATATATATATATATATATATATATATATTTAAAACAAGAGGGGCTGAACTAATTTATATATATATATAAATTAGTTCAGCCCCTCTTGTTTTCAAGACACATTTTATAGCAACTATAATTGAAACAGATATAAGTTAGCATCAAAACCACTCACTAAACAAAACAAACATTGCTGACTGGTGCCCACAGGACATTGAATGCCTGAAACCAATCTGCAAGATAATCTTTCGTTCGCTTACACCTATTTTCTCTCATAGTTGTGCTTAGCAAAAGTCATTTGTGTTTGTTCCCTAAACTGATCATGCCATTTTTTTGCTATTACAAATTAACTATGTATTATAAAAGCCTATATTACTTTGAAAGTGTGTGTGTGTGTGTGTGTGTGAGAGAGAGAGAGAGAGAGAGAGAGAGAGAGAGAGAGAGAGAAATGTTAAATGATTTGGGAACATCTCATGTAAGATTCATTAAAAGTTCTATCAGATTAGGTAATGGTGAGAAAATAATAACAAATAAAAAGTTATAACAATATAAAAGAAGTAATGTCCTCAAAAGTAATAAATATTTTGTTCAACTGGTCTCAAATAATACTTTTTTAAAAAGCCTACTATATTGTCTAATATTTACCTTATGGATATTCAACTTTTAGCCAATTCCAGCACCAGATCATCAATTTAAATGATGAATTAGATATTTAGATGATAGGAAGCCTTAAAAATAACCAACCCAGAATTAAAGAATGTTTTTTTTGACCCGATTACATACTCAAACGGTCAAAAGATTTTTCATTTATGATTGTTTATTGTTATCATAAACCTTGTCATCATCAACCCAAGATTTACAGGTCATAATGTCAAAACTCAAGAAAAAAAAGAGAAAATCTAGTTGAATATATGGTCCATAAGTCTGAATGTAAAGCAGTTATCTTAGAATCAGGAAAATAGGCCTCAATCAAAGCAATACTTTTTGTTGATTCAATGTGAAAATATATTTAATCTTTAAAGTATGTGCTTTAAATTCTGCCTTAAAACTCTGTGATATTAGTATGTCTTTACTGTCAAAGAAAAATGTTTATATTCTTGAAAATTAAAACCTAAAAAGCAGCCATTAAACTGGTATCTTCTGCCCAGCCGGCATGGCTCGGTGGTTGAGCATTGACCTATGAACCAGGAGGTCACAGTTTGATTCCTGGTCAGGGCTTATGCCCAGGTTGCAGGCTTGATGCCCAATGTGGGGTGTGCAGGAGGCAGCCAATTGATCTTTCTCTCTCATCACTGATGGTTCTATCTCTCTATCCCTCTCCCTTCCTCTCTGAAATAAATATATATTAAAAGAAAAAAAACTGACATCTTCTTAAATTTACAAAGAATCAAATAATGTTCACATGAGAAGTACTTAGAAGAGTGCATACAAAGAATGCTGGGAGTACAAATGAGAGACCTCAACTCTCCTAAAGTGTCAGCAATAATTTTACAGAGCAGACATTTGAGTTGATTCTTAGGAAAGGAGTTTCAAGGTAGGGAATAGGAGACAGCATGAGAAGAGTGGTGTTGGAGGCTCAGAGAGGTAGGAGTGGTAGGCACGAGAATCATTGGAAGCTCAGAGGGAAGTGCAGAAATAGTGAAGGAATCCTGGGGAGATGGAGATGGAGAGATGGGTTCCCAAAACAGTGGTCTTCACTGTTTCCCCAGGCTCATCTTGGAGTAGTTTTCACGTTCTCATCCTAGGTATGAATGTGCAACCACCTAGTGACTATGTAAAAATATACTCAGCTGAATGTTGAGAACACAATGTTTTATGCTGAGAGATAAAGGAAAAGAAAACTATAATCTCTTCATTTCTTATTCAGTGCAGGCATTGTGTATGGTTTTATATCTAATATATATGAAGTATAATTTATTACTTTATTTTAAAGATTCAGTTAACTGAATCTTAGAGCTGTCATGTGACTTACTTTAAAATTCCATAACCAATAAGTAGTATAACAGGCACTTATTCACAGACTGTCTAACTTTAGAACCCACGATGAAAAGTCACTAGCCATCTAGACCACCTCTCAGTGACCTTCAGAGCACCAAGTACACAGCTGTAGCAGGTAAGGGCCCCATGATTATGGGCAAAATCCTATGTAGAGCTACATGGAAGGAATAGACTGGGAGTAAGCAGGGCAAAAGGGGTAGCAGAAACTTCAGTTGGTGCCCACATCAACATAGGCCAGGTCATGGTTGGAGAGGCCAACAGAGGGGCCAAGTATAGGAAAAAGGAAGACTTAGATCCTTGTGGAGCTCATACTCATGCCAGAAATCTGACTGACATCTTAACTGACTGGAGAAGACTGACTTTACTGGGCTCATTGACGAACTGGATACATTAAGCATTCATGTTATACTAGAGACTCAGGTACACAAATGACTCCAGTTGCAGGTACTGCCCTAACCTCTCTACTTTGAATACTCTGAGTACTGTGGACCCAACCTAAACACATGGCTCACATCAGGTTCATCATCCCAGGCCGACTGAGCTTTCCTCACATAACAACTCCAGGCACAGTGACTGCCATCGCTGCACCCCAAGAATGTTCTGCCTCCCCCACCAGCCTTGCCTTGACTGCAAGAGAAGAGGTCCAAGCTGATATCACTGATACCTCCCTCCCATCTACCCAGCCATCCATCTTCATATGCATAAACACTAACGTATTTCCCCAAGGATCAACTCAGAATGCTCATATGTGATTGCTCATTTATTCTAAGGAAGAAGTAAACAAATGGGATCAGGTGTAAGTCATGCCTCTTAAGTCATAAATGATGATAATACATTGATAGGGAGTTCGTAATCATATGTATGAATTATATCTTCTTATGAACATTTATTTACTTAATCTTTCAAATTTATTCTTAGAATTTCTATAAGAAAAACATTAACCACATAGCACTTTTAAAACATAATCCAGTGCATAAATGAATGCATGAGGATTGTGCATTCTTTGAATTTGTCATAGTGACAAACTTTTAATGAAATGTACACAGATTTTTCATTCCTGTGTTTAGTCACAAAGTATATGCTCCTCTCTCAAGAATTTTGTCATTGCACTTGTTAATTGTATAGAAAAATGCTAATTGTATATATAATGAAATATATTATTCAAAAATTAATCAGAATTATAATTGTATTAGAAACTTTATAATGATAATGCAATAATACAATTGTATTATTTAACTTTGTTATAATAAATGGTATAGTTATGGAAATCTATCAAAGATTTTCAAAGGATGTGACTTTAATTCACCTTTCTGGTTCATATTTTAGAAACAATTAAAATCTATAGAAGGAGTTAGGAAGTTTTTGTTTAATTTGCCCAAACAACTTATTATAAACTTTAGGATGCTAGATCCCATTATTTAAAATGTTTTAAATTCTTCTTCCAAAGAAGGAAGACCAGTTCAAAAACTTTAATTAAGTATGATGTCTTAAAACATAAAATACCTTGCTTGTCATGATGCGTTTAATGCAAATTAGAATGTAAATTCAATTCCTGGCAGAACGATTGATGCATTCACATCAACCCTCAGGGAATCTTGTGGCAAGGGGCTTATAAGTGTCTTTAGTTTGCCATACATTGAATAATTACTCTCTTGCTTTCAGGAATCAGCCTTGGGCCTTAGAAAAATCAAAGGAGATCATGGTCCAGATGTCTCAAAGAACTCCTATAGCTAGTGTGAAAATAATTCTCCCTGAAGCCACTGTTTTAAATTATAGCAGCAGGAACCTGATTACTATGGGGACAATGAAAGAGATTTGCATAAAGGCAAGTGATGGACTTAAGATTCCTTAGTAGGCATTAGGAACAAGTCAGTTGGAGAAACCTGGATCAGAGGTCAAAATAATTAGACATTGTCATCCTATGTACACTTCTGATGATTAGTGTTGTGTTATACTTCTGACTTACAGTTGTAAGATGCATGTCTGTAACTTTGTGTTTGTGTGTGTGTGTGGTGTTTTATAAATCTGAAAATCTTTTCAGTGTTTGTAACAGAATCCTGAACATGTAGGGTTTACAATGTATATTTTTGAAAGGAGACTCTCTCTTGGGATAACATATTAGGTTAAAATAAGCAAATACAACTTTCCTAACTAGAAAATTTACTTTATATCAGTACAAACAAAAATTTTCTTATCAGATTGTTTTTTTCTTCTTTATTTAGAGGTCTCTGTCTTCTGTAGTTTTTCCCTCTCATTTACCATAGTCCTTTTTATTTTAGGTGACAAAGCGTTTTTCTTAGTTGCAAATTATTTTTGTTAGATACAATTTCATTTTAATGAATTATCAAAAGTCTTTTTTATTTACAGTGAAATTTATTCTCTCAATAGTTCCATTTTTAGTAAAAAATGGCCTAGCCCTGACCGGTTTGGCTCAGTGGATAGAGCGTCGGCCTGCGGACTGAAAGGTCCCGGGTTCGATTCCGGTCAAGGGCATGTACCTTGGTTGCGGGCACATCCCCAGTGGGAGGTGTGCAGGAGGCAGCTGATCGATGTTTCTCTCTCATCGATGTTTCTAACTCTCTATCCCTCTCCCTTCCTCTCTGTAAAAAATCAATAAAATATATAGAAAAAAAAATGGCCTAGTAGATTTCATCAGCAAATATATATATATATATATATATATATATATATATATATATATATATATTTTTTTTTTTTTTACATGATCTCACTCATCTAGGGGGAAATGATGAACAACATAAACTGATGAACAAGGACAGACCCAGAGACGGGGAGGCATCGATTGGGCTGTCGAACCTCGGAGGGAAGGTTGGGGAGGGTGCGGGTAGTGGGGAGAGATCAACCAAGGGACTTGTATGCATGCATATGGGCCTGACAGGTGGTCATGGACAGCAGGGGGGTGGGGGCATGCATGGGGAGGGGTTTGGGATTGGAATGGGGGGATGAGGACAAATATGTGATACCTTAATCAATAAAGAAATTTTTAAAAAGCAAATATTTTTATATAATCAATCTCACCAAGTATACTGTGCTTTGTGTCAAATTAAGGTTTACTCAAATAGAGATATTTTTCAAAAAAAGTGTTTATGAGAACATAAGCCAACTAAGTAGAAATGAAATAAGCACACACTGAAATAGATCACCAAAGGGAGAATACATATAGAGAAAAAAATTACATTATTACATTATCACATCCCCCCCGCTTGCCCCCCTGATTTTGTCCTTCTAAAGACCTGTGTGGACTGGAAGGTACTAAGGTAATCACTAATCTTCTCACTTCTTTTTTCAAATAGGAAATAGGTAAGACCCAGAAGGCTTATTGACTTTCCCTACAACACACAGCCTGTAAGTAGTAAAGACAGGACTAGAATTCAAGCCCCGTGATGATCACTTATGTATCATTTAGCCTCTTCAGGTTCTGGCTGGAATCAGATCTAAGGATCATCCTCATCAAGAACATGTTAAGTCATGGAAGAGGATGAGATCTCTCAGAGAAAACATAAGAGCTTAAGAAGAAAAATGCCTGAAGGCAGAATTCTAGAGCACCAACATTAAAAATGATAGGAGAATTAGAGACATTAATAAAAGAAGTGATTAAGAAATAGCCCGGGAGGCAAGAACAACACAAAAAAAGAAAACTGCAGACCAATATCTCTGATGAATACAGATCTAAAAATGCTAAACAAAATCATATTGACAGAGGCAGAAAAAGCATCTGATGATATAATATCCATGTATGATTAAAATACTCAATAAAATGGGTATAGAACAAAAGTACCTCAATATGATAAGAAGCATAGATGACAAACCCTCAGCTAATACCATACTCAATGGTGAAAAACTGAAAGCTTTTCCTTTAAGACCCAAAGTAAGACAAGAATGTTCACGTTCACCTCTGTTATTCAACACAGTGCTGGAAGTCCTAGCCATAACAATCAGGAAATATAAATAAAATGCACCCAAATTGGGAATGAAGAAGTAAAATTGTCACTTTTTACAGATGACATGATTCTTTATATAGAAAGCCCTAAAGACTCCATCAAAAAACTATTAGAAATAAATAAATACAGTAAAGTTGCAAAATACAAAAATCTATTGCATTCCTATACTAACAATGAAATTTCAGGGGAAAAAAAATTCATTTTGCAGTTGCAACAAAAAGAATGAAATGCCTAGGAATAAACTGAGCAAAAAACATTATTTTAAAAATTGAAGAAGAAGCAAAGAAATTGGAAGATATTCCATATTCATGGATTAGAAGAATTAATATAGCCAAAATGTTCATATTACCTAAAGCAATATACAGATTTAATAAAATCCCCACCAAAATCCCAATGGCATTAAAAGAAATAGAACAAAAATGTCATCAGGTTGTATGGAATAAAAAAAGACTTGAATAGCCAAAGCTTACATATCATAAATACTTTTATTTCATAAATACTTATATATTGCATCCTGCTATTCTGCAAAATTCATTTATTAGACCTACTAGTTGGTTTTTTTGTTGAGTCCTTAGGGTTTTCTATATCATCTATAAATAGTGACAGTTTTACTTCCTCCTTTCCAATTTGGATGCCTTTTATTTCTTCTTCCTATCTGACTGCTGTGGCTAAGACTTCCAGCATTATCTATATATATAAAATCCTAAGCAACTGAATGACCAGAATGACCAGAATGACTGGAATGACCGGTCACTATGATGCACACTGACCACCAGGGGGCAGATGCTCAATGCAGGAGCTGCCCCTTGGTGGTCAGTGCGCTCCCACAATAGGAGCACCACTCAGCTAAGACCCGTCCTGGTGGCCCACCAGCCCGGCGGCAGCCACTCACTCCCTCAGTAGTCCTGCAGGTCCAATCTCCAGAGAATGGGACAGGCACTAATGGACCAGCACCACTGGCATGATCCCAACAGCACTGCCAGCCTCCTGGAAGTTGGCCTTGGGCACCGTGGCCGTTTCTCCTCCCTAGATTCTCCGCGAGGTGGCTCCTAACAACCAGCACAAATGTCAGCGGGGCAGATCAGGATCCCAGGCTGGCAAGGGCATCCCACCACCCGCCTGGAGGGCCAATCGCATCCCAGCCCCCACCAACACCCCCTGGGGACTCCACCTGTGCACGAATTCATGCATTGGGCTTCTACTTTATTATAATGCACAACATTAAAAATTAGTTTCTGAACAAGTTTCTGAAGGCAATAAAATACAATTTGCAAAAGTTTGATTTTGCAAAGACTTTTAAAACATAGTAGTAAATATTCTGAAAGCTGACAAAATGTGATTTTTAGATGCTACACTGGTTATTACCTTGGTTTTCTATGATATAAATACATTGAGTTTTTGATACCTATTCAAATAGGAATTTGCTTTCTTATTGTTTGAAATTTTTTTATAAATTTGGAAAATGGGACAATGAAGTAATTTTTAAATTGCTGTCATCACTGCAGAAATATGGTTTTCAAAATTATTATTGTCTGTGCATGTTTACCTTGGGAAAGTAGCTCTTAGAGATTGTGGGTTTCCTAACAACATTTTGCTCTTTCATGGAGATCTTTTCTTGAATTTCTTTTTAATTGGAAAACATATCTATATATCTATATAAAAGGCTAATATGCAAAGTATCCCCTTGGGAGTTCAACCAAGAGACTGGGAGTTCGATCGCTTGTTATGATGTGTGTTGACCACCAGGGGGTGGCATGGAACAAAGGAAACCCCCAGCTGGCAGCCAGCAGCCTGGGAAGGAAGGGCCCGGCAGGCAGCCGGAAGTCCCCGATTGTCCCTGATCACCGGCCAGGCCTAGGGACCCTACCCGTGCACAAATTTTGTGTACTGGGCCTCTAGTTATTTCATAAAAGACTAATAGAAAGCATTTTAATGATAATCTAAAGAATTTCCTTACTTTCACTGAAAAAACATGTTTTAGCTTTAGAAAAAAAAACATTTTATTTTGCTATACATTTAGAAAGCATCCAGCGTAGTTTCTATACAGTCAACACAATCTTTGAGGCCATCTGTAGTTTGCAACAAATTTATAGTAGTAGCTTAAATTGATGGGAAAATGAGCTCCTGACAGACGTGTTTTGCCAAATTGATATTCGAGAATGGTGCTATCAAAATACTTGGCATGAAATAGAAAAGGGAATGAAGATTGTGTATCTATCTACAGAACACAACTCTCTACTGCCACATAAGCTAAAATGCTTAAAATCTGAAGTTTTACTAGTAATCTGAACTCCTATTTTATGATCTTTGGTGCAATGTTGCATTAAACCTTAGAATGACTATAATTTTTTTTGTCCTTTCTTGTGTTGTTAGATACAGACATTCCAATTATTAGCAAGTTTTCTTGAGAAATGAGTGCCATTTTAAATAGGCACTCTTCTGAGTATCATTCACATAGTGGTTTATTAAATCTTCAGATATAAAAATGTACAAACAAAAACCAAAAAAGTTTATCATATGTAATATAATGGTAGGGAAATTATTAACCTTAAATTATTTTGAAGATCTAGGCTCTTTATATTTCTATGTCATTTTTCTAAATTTATGACTGTATATATACACATATGTGTATACAGACACATACACACACATTCATATGTTGTGCCTCAAAGAAAAAATTGATTTGTAGCACAAAAATTTTGATATTTTTTTCATTGTTGTTGTTGTTTTTTAGTTTGAGGCTAAGTGGTGATGGTGTTGGTCTTTGGTCTAAGATTATGTAAAAGACCTCTGTATGACCATCAGTGAATTTTTTAAAAAGAAATTTTCAAACAAACTTTTTTGAGTGTCAGAAACCAAATTTGTGCTGTTGCTTTTCTTTCAGTAATTGATCCTTGATATTGGGAATTTAATTAGCTCAATAAACAGACACTTATTAGGTCCTACTATATAAGGTCTTACTCATGAATGAGGTATAATTGCTGCCTCCATTCAAGGCAGAGTTTTGCCTTTTCTGAATGTGAATGTCCTTTCTTCTGAGAGACCCATGCTGTGTGGCTCATAGATGAGACTTAATGGACATTAACTCAGCCCAAAGGAGAACTGGATTGGTACTCTAGGTGGCAATCCTAAAGCTTCACTTTCAGACTTGCAACTTCCTGATGTAAAATTCATCATTCTTATTTACATTGCTCCTCCCCACTGACAAACTCTGCAATTTCAGTATGTCTGAGTAAGACCCTATGGATTTCATACCAAATATCTGCTAATAGAAAGAATTTTCTACGCAGAAAGCATTTTGAGATAGTTTTATGTCAGGGAAAATTCCAAATAGTACCCAAAATGTGTAATGAAAAATAAAATGTTTAACAGTAACCTAGGTCTAAGTTAAGTAATATGTACAAACGTCAGTACTATATGAAATTTACTTAAACGTTGAAGCACATTTGTCCTGCCCACAGCTTTGACGCATAAAGACCTAGCCTGTGCCGTCTCAGGAATCCCATAGCCACTCAGCTGAAACTGCATACCCAGATATGCTTCCAGGGGAGCCAAGCGTTGTCTGGAAGCACCGGTGAATGGCCACTTTATACACTGCTTGCAGTTGCTATGCAAAGCACTCAGCTAGGCTTGAAGCCATGTAGTTTTTATTAAAACTTAAATGTCAGCTTAGTTTCTATAAAAATCACAGCTATTTACATAGAGGTCCATATATTGCAAGTAGTGGTTCCGAGTTCCTGAAAAAGAGTGCAAGTGACATTTTGTTAGATTCTGATTAATTCAGTCAAATGTAATTCAGATAGAAATTGAAATTTTTAAAAGTCCCTCAGTCTACATGAATTTGAAATTTAAAAAGAGAACTAGGTAGGAGTGTGACTTTTTTAATCTTGAAAAATAAAGAGGCATTCAATAAATGTTCATTGAAAACCTATTAATTATTTCAATCCTACATGGTAATATAAATTACCAATCACAATTTATTAATTCATCCTGCCAATAGGTATTTAGGTTTTTCCATTGGTTTGCTATTTTGAGCATCATTACTGTGAACATTTTTGCATACATGTTCCAGGGCACATATGCAAGAGGTCCCCTCAAGGCTATACTGTCCAATACAGTGGCACCTTGCTACATGTGACTATTGAGCTTTGGAAATATGGCTAGTTCAAATTAAGAAATGCTATGAAGTGTACAATATGTATCAGATTTCAAAAAATTTAGTATAAAAATATGTTTCAAATAATTTAAAAATATTGATTGCATGTTGAAATGCCATTTTTCTGGATATATTGTATTATATGAAATAGATTCTTAAAGTTAATTCACCTGTTTCTTTGACTTTTAATATGGCTACCAGACATTTTAAGATTATAGATTTGGCTTGTGTTGTATTTCTATTGGACAGCACATGTCTAGGGCAATGCCACTCAAAGTGTGTGTCCCGACCAACAGCATCAGCATCACCTGGAATACAAATCTCTAGCCCCAACTCATGTGAATGCCCTGCAGCAAAACAGAATTCAAAAAGAAAAAAAGTAAAAAGGGTAGAAAGAGACATAGCATCCAAGAAAAAGGAAGGACATGTAGTATATAGCATACTGATCCAGATCAAAACTAAACACAGAGCTCTGGAGAAAGGTCTCAGAAAAACAAACAAACAAACATGTGATTAGATAGAGAGGTTAAAAAAAGATAGAGGGTGTATTTATTTTCAATGGCACATAAAAAGGAACAATTAGAAATTTCAGGGGAAATAAAAGTAGCAACAGAAATGAAGTTGAATCCTAATTATTCCTGGATCTTTAGTGAACAATATGTATGCACAGTTATGGGAAGAACTTACATGGGTTCGGATGGGGGAGATTATATCCATACTTTACAAAGTGGAGCATCAAAGAGGCCATCTGTACTTGAGAGGACATGAAATAAGAAGTTAACACATTACCTACACATACAAAGGGACATTTTATTTTTTAATATATGTTTATTGATTTCAGAGAGGAAGGGAGAGGGAGAGAGAGATGGAAATGTCAATGACGAGAAAGAATCACCCATCGGCTACCTCCTGCACACCCCACACTGGGGATCAAGCCTGCAATCCGGGCAAGTGCCCTGACCAGAATCAAACCGTGACATCCTGTTTTATAGGTCGGTGCTCAACCACTGAGCCACGCCAGCTGGGCCAAAGGGACATTTTAAACAGGGAACTAAGTCATGAGGGGAAAAAAATTATTGCCAGTATGGGAGGAGGGGAGCTAGAGGTCTGGCAAAGAGGAGTTAAATTTCATCTGTCATGCCAAGAGAGAGTCAATGACAAAAATGATAGATGGAGAACTAGCCCTAGAAGAATATTATTTTCCAGAAGAAAGAGCTAAAGAAATAAAAGTACTCATTTCTAAAGAACAGGTCTAGACGAGGGAGGGGGGAGGGGAACCATTGCTTGCAATTAATTTTAAGATTGCTTCATAAAAATATGAAAAACTATAAAACGCTTACTAGATATAAAATACTTTGATATAATTGTATATACTATATGTAGCATATATAATTAGATACCATTAATAGGCATATATAGTATATAGATATATATATATACTTATAGTTATCACTAGTCAATTATATTAACTTCTTTTTGTTGGCAATATACTTGAAGTTTTTTCTAAGATTTCTCAATCTTATGACATATGTGTTTGTTTTGCTTGTTTCTTAAATGTATATATCAATCAATATTCCACTCTCTATCTTAAAAGGTTGAAGGTATTTTGATGTTCTCTGTCTTTAACATGACAAAACACTCTTCACATCAAATATTGTTTTCTTATATGAGTAGACTCTTAAAAATACTTCAGGTATTGCTTAAACAATACTATGGAATTTATGTCAAAAGAGCACTTAAAGGTATATACAGGTAAGCAACACACAATAAAGTAAATTTTCTAGGAAATGAATGAAACTATGCTTAAATAGAAATTTGATGAGACAACAATGTTTAACTAATAAATTGATTTTTTTAAGATTTCTCCCAATTATTTTAGAAATTATTTTAAAGATTAGAAGCACCTCATAACTTCTACCATTTTTTCAATGATATTTCTAGTGTTTTAATTCTCCCTTAATTTTTTGCAATGATTTATGAATGCCAGCCCTGCCCCGATACATAGCCCAAGGTCCTCATAAATCAATGAGATTTGCAAAACTTTGCAAGCAAAATTCTTGTTATGAGATATATGGCACTGAATAATTGTTTTCTTTGGGTGAGCATGCTATTTACACAGATAATTTTAGTTTGATCCTACTCAAAACTCAAAATTATGATAGCCCAAACCAGGAATGCAAGTAGGCTATTTTTGAGGTCTTTACACCAAAAGGTTAGCTTGAGTTTCATTCAAATCGAGATGAATGTTTTTGTTGTATTATATTTCATGTGCAAAAGTTATTGAAAGTAAGTTTAGTAAGCATACACTATGGTCCAACTGTGAAGAGGTGATTCCAGAGCACATACCATGATTGTGTGAGCAGCTTTTTATAAGTACTGCGCGCTAACCGATTGTGCCACTGGAGCTCCTGTGAGCAGCTTTTTAAATCTCCTGCTAGGAGTCCTGAAAACACCAGAGCAATTATATTCAAATAAATAAAGTGATCAATAATTACAATCCATAGAATTATTTGTTAATAATTCATATATAGTTATCTCAACAAAACCCAGCAGTGATTATATTGATGAAATTGCATATTTAGCTTAATCTATATGTATACTAGTATAAAAGGCTAATATGCTAAGTGTCCCTCTGATCGTAGGACTGGTTGCTGTGAAGTGCACTGACCACTAGGGGGCAGACGCTCCATGCAGGAGCTGCCGTGACATGCATGTGAAATGGCACTGGCCATTTACCATGGACCTGCTGCTGACAAAGCAACACTTGGCTTCCCCCAGATGGAACACAGGCCCCACCACCACCCCAGAGTTACACCCCACAAAATCGCAACCAACACTGCCAAGACCCCATGGCGCAAAATGCAGCCCACAGCCCAACCCAACCCAGAAACTGCCACTGTGGGCACCAGGTAATGACGTCACGTAGCAATGCCCAGTTTCTTCAGCCCAAGAACATGACTTGCTTTATAGCCAGGTGCAAACATTTTACACTTTAACCAAATATCTGTGAAGTGTTTTCCTATGCCTCATCTCATTTGATCCTCACAGAAGTCCTGGAGTAGGTAATAGGAGACTCGGCAGAATCCTGTTTTCTTTTCATTAGCAGGAAAACAAAGATTTAACAGGGGTGGGCAAACTTTTTGACTCAAGGGCCACAATGGGTTCTTAAACTGGACCGGAGGGCCAGAACAAAAGCATGGATGGAGTGTTTGTGTGAACTAATATAAATTCAAAGTAAAGGAGCGGAGGGGAGAGCAAGAGAACCGGATAGAATAGCCGGATCCGGCCCGCGGGCCGTAGTTTGCCCACGGCTGGTTTAGAAGCTTGACCCGACTGAAAAGAAGAAATGGTGGACCTTGAAAATGACTTCAGGTTTTCTTACTGTGCAGAATACAGTCAAACACTGCTGCAGTTAAATATTTTACCCTTTGTTCTCCCTGTATGACCTACAATAATAATCTGCTTTGTGTTGATATTTACTGCTGTGTTGCTGACAATTACCTGAAAGAGAAGTTGGTGTGCTTCACTGGGCTGGAAAAAGTTTAGCTAAATCATAAAGCAGGTCTAATTAAGCAAGTTTATCTATATATATAAAGTTCTCGCTGGTGCCAATCATGTGTTTTGATCTGTCATTGTCGATCGTGAATTTAATTGACACCTCAGTTATAGAGAAAGGGCGAATAGCAATATTAAAATATTGCTTTTAATTAACTTCCTTTCAATGTGCACAAATTCATGCACTGGGTCTCTAGTGTCTATAATGACACTTTTTTGAAATTACTAAGCACAGTGACTACAAATAAGTATACTAGTAAACACCTTTGGACTTAGGATGACTTCAACTTTTTAGACAACTTTTGATTTTGATTAAAAATTGACAAGCATATTTACTTTACTTGAATCCTAATTTCAGTAATGAGTTTATTCATGAGGCATTTCAATTTGAGAGCAATATATATGGGGCCAATTTTTAAATCAACATGAATAATTCCAATGACTGTATTTGTGGAATGAGATCCTTTGGTAGTGCTGTAGAATTTTACAGAGCTGGAAGAAAACTATCATGTAATTTTTACAAAATCTCATCATTTTTTAGAAGGCGAGTCTAAAACACATTAAGGAAGTAGCTATCATCAGAGAACCAATGGTCTGAAACTTCAAACAAGCTTTTCCTGATTGATAAAATATGTGCACTTATCTTTTAAGAGCTTTAAGCAAATTCTGAGACTAGAGGCAGACACATCTATCAACTGAGGAAAAATATACCATTTTTCAATTCAAGAAAATGAGGGACTACTGAATCATCAATAAACTGACTTGCTAGGATTATAGATAGATTATTCACTATTTGGTTCTTTTCAGCCATGTAGATAGCTCCAGACATATCTGGTTTATAAAACAATAGACTCCTTATTCCAAGGAAAACAGCTGCAATATCTGTTCAAGAGATGGGTGGTATTCTGCTTTGTTTAAATGATTCAAATTTTATATGAATAGACAGTATTTTATTGTTTAATAATAAATTATGAAACAATTGCTGTTTCATGGCATTCTCTATAATAGGAGTTGGAAGCAGGACATAAGCCATGGTGATTTATATCTATGAATTCTTTTTTTAAAATTGACTTGTATAGTCTTTAAATATTTTAGCTCAGTTCACCAGAGTTAGATATATGCTATTGTTTTATCCATGCATGTCTTAAAATTATGTGTAAAGTTTACATTATTTCAATTTTAGAATATGAACAAACTTTAAATCCCAATGTCCTATTGGCTATCAGAAATTTAATGAATAAAAACTTCACATAAAATGTATTTACTTAAAACATCTCCTTTGAATTTCAAAATATATTTAATGCTCTAAACTAATATATCATGCATATGCTATTATCGATGTCAAGTTTGCCTTTTATACTCTTTGTAAAGGAAAATGAAGATTAATATCTCATATTAATGTTATAAATTGAAAGTATTTTATATTATAGCTATTTCTTGATATTTTACCAAATAAATTCACAAAGCATAGAGGAAAAATAATACTAAGCTACCCACCTTTAGTAAATATGGTGGCCATAACCAAAGAAACTGAATAACCTTTAGAAATTGATCAAATTTCATTTAAACTGTTACATTTGCTGAAAGGAAAAATATAAACTCTACCAATAGATAATTTGTTTATTAAAAGTACTTCTCATAACCAATGGACACAGACACTGGGCTGGGGGGGGCGAGCTGAGGGCATGAGCTGGGTAGTGGGGGGCAATGAGGGGATAAGGACACATATGTAATACCTTAATCAATAAAGAATAAAATAAAAAAATAAAATTTTAAAAAAGGCCGAAACCGGTTGGCTCAGTGGATAGAGCGTCAGCCTGCAGACTGAAAGGTCCCGGGTTCGATTCCGGTCAAGGGCATGTACCTTGGTTGCGGGCACATCCCCAGTGGGAGGTGTGCAGGAGGCAGCTGATCGATGTTTCTCTCTCATCGATGTTTCTAGCTCTCTATCCCTCTCCCTTCCTCTCTGTGAAATATCAATAAAATATATTTTTAAAAAAATTTTTTTTAAAAGTACTTCTGAGTACTTTTTCTTCTTCCCCTTTTCCTAGCAGAGATAGGCTCTTCTCTCAGACTAATTTTTCCAAAAGGATAACCTCCATATCTTCAGGCATGTAATTGACTCCAGGCCTGCTATAAGCCCACTGCAAGATGGTATGTTTACCATGCACTACGACCTTCCTTCTTCATCCTCTGAGACTAATTAAAGGCAACAGATCCTTTTTCTGAGGCCCCTGGTATGCCCTGAACCTGGTTTATTCCTCCAAAGCTTGTCCTTGTTTTTCCCTTTCTGTATCCCAACATGTAATAAAATACCCTCAACTATTTTACTTCCTCTGAAAGGCTCTATTTGCTGCCAAAACTTTAAGTATTATAGAAGCAGTATGTAGTAATAATTGAAGAAACTAAAATATCTTAGAGGTCTCTGTCTTTTATAAAATATGGTTTTCCAGAATAAACACATCAGACTGATTTGTGTCAACAGTAACAAACATAGCATGCTAATAATAGGTTGATAGTTACAAGCTCTTTTTAACTACTTAGATACCATAACAAAATTGAAATTATAACCACACTTCTTATTAAATGAATTAAAACAAAATCTATACATCCTCTGATTTAATGCATGTTATTTCTCAATATTATTTAAATATTTTATTAAAACTTATAAAATCAAAGCTATTGAGGAGAGCCTCAATATTTGAAGATAACAGGAATGAAAAAAAAAAGATAATTTTATGCACCAAGCCAAATACCACTCAGGATAATAATGACAAGAGATAAAGGCTCTGACCTCCAGAAGATTATATTCTAGTCTAGAAGAAATTTAGACATGCAAACCTACAATAGCAGATGGATAAAGGCACTGTGGAACAGAAGGAAGAACTAAGCTGGTCTCAAATTAAGCATTCAACACCAGAGAGAGCATCGGCAAGATTGATAGGATGTAAACCCTCGCTGGACACCTGGAAAAAAATCCTATGAGAGGCCCTTGGAAGAAGAAAGTTAGGTCCCTGGGTTGGGAGAAAAGAGAAGCCCAGAGTGAGTGGGAGGGGGCCAGAGAAAGACACTATGGAGTATGTGCTCAGAAAGTTCTGCTTGTGCCTGTTAAACCCTTTCCCCACTATTGCTCTGGTTGAGAACAATCCAGAAGTTCCCAGCAGATAGTTTGAGGCGGGTAGCACCCTCTCCATTATAAATACAAATGTTGTCTGGGCCTTGTTAGCTAAACCCAGAACTCAGGGAACTTCTAGTCCCATGAGGAAGCTTCCAAACCACTCCAGGAGTAGCACCCTTAGGACTAGGTTTTTGTTCCTTGTTAGGCAAACATCATGAATGTGGTATTTCTCATGCAGTGGTTTTGCACCCTACCTGTACTTTAGAATCTCCAGGGGTGGTGGGACTTTATAAAAACAAACATACAAACAAAACTCCACCAATTCCCAAGTCTCCTCCCACACCAATTAAATCAGGGCCCCTTCAGGTGACACTACAGCATTGGTATTTTTAAAATATTCTCTCCGTGTTTATTAGCTGCAGTATGGCCAGAGAACCATTGCTTCTAAGGTATTCATAGGAAACACTTAAAAGCTATTTGTAAAAAATAAGAAAGGAAACAAGTCCTCAGATAAGAAGGAAATAGCCAACTAAAGTGAACAAAATTTGAGAGAATTCTAGTTGTATTCTGGTCTCTTTCCCACATGCCCTGAGTAGGGCCAATCTCATAGCTGCCATCAGGGTAGCCTGAGAAAGATGCCACCTCCTTCTTCCATTGCAATTGTAAACTTCAGTTGGTACCTGCCGGCTGGCCGTGGAACTCAAGGTGATCAAAGTTTCTCTCTCACTCACATATATATGCTCATGCGCGCACACACACACGCACACACATATACATGCCCATATACATAAACATACACACAGATACAAAATAATATGGAAAATATAAGAATAATTAGTTAAAAATGAGTAAGAATAAATTAAATGTAAATGGGTAAAAACAATAAAAATTGAGGTTCTTAGAAATGATATATTGTGAAATATTTTGTTTAAAAAGAATATTCCACAATATATCATTTGTGAGAAAAATAAAACAACAGGAAACAGAACATATACAAATCAAAAAATGAAAATCAGGAATTAAAAAAGTTAATGTAACTATTTTAACATGAGACAAAATAGAATGTAAAGTGAAAATCATCATAAGGTTTTTTTAACAATCTTAGTTCTTTGTTTCTAATTACACAGTGTTTTCATACTAGGTAAATATATTCTATAAGGATATTATACACTATTAAAAAGCACAACATTTCAAAGAGATATAACAAACACATAAGCACTTTAATGTAGACTCAATTCTGATTAAATTGATCAGGAATGGAATCTGAGCATCTCTATTTTCTAAAAAGTTGCCTAAGTAACTTAGTTTCACTACATTATATCATCTTTAATTGATCAATAAAAGATGGTAGAAAATTTAATACCCTCTACAAAGTAACAATTACTATCAATTATCTAGAAACTAGCCTCATCAAGAAGGCACATGGACTTTTTGGCCAAAATCTAAAATTTGGTTGGAAGATCAGTAAAGAAGACCTGAAAAAAAAAGTGACATGTTAATAGATAACTTAGCATTACGATGTAATGTCAATAATTTCCCCACAAATCAATCTATACAGCGTGGGGCAAAAGCAGGTTTGCAGATGTATGTGAAACACAGTTTATCCTTGTATTATTTATTCATTATTGTGTTATTTTCCATACAAACAACTGTAAACCTACCTTTGCCCCACCCTGTACATTCAGTGCAATTCCAAAGAAATATCCAGCTGGATCTCTGGGGGAACTAGTCACCTTAATTAAAAAACAAATATAGAAGAATAACTTCCATATGCAAATATGATAACTTCTATAAAGAAGAGCTAACAAAAAGGGGGCATCCCTACCATACACAAAGATATATTATAAAATCACAGTAATTAAACGATATGGTACTGGTGATGGAACAGGAAAAAATAATAAACCAATTAAAAAATTATACCAAACAAAAAAATTCTAGCTAAGAAACTATGAAATTAAAAAAAATTTACAGCCCAGCTGGCATGGCTCAGTGGTTGAGCATTGACCTATGAACCAGGAGGTGACAGATTCCCGGTCAGAGCACATGCCCAGGTTGTGGGCTCGATCTCCAGTGTGGAGGCAGCTGATCAATGATTCTCTCTCATCATTTATGTTTTCACCTCTCTCTCACTCTCCCTTCCTCTCTGAAATCAATAAAAATATATTTTAAAAAAATTACAAGCCCTTAAAAGATAACATTTCAGGCAATGGTCATCACTAAATCGTAGGCCATTGGGAGAAATGTTAATGTAAATTTTGCAATAAATGGAAAAAGCTGACATTACATGAAAAAAATGTTGAATAAAAAATTCTTGACAATATTAGTTTTGTTTCTAATCATACAGTGTTTCTATCCTGGGTATATTCATTTGTACATTACACATATTTTTGAAGCGCACTTACTACTGTATCAGACACTGTGCTAGGCCCTTCCTTACCTCGCCACAAACAACAATAAAATTTTTTGTCGCAAGGGTAAAACCTAGCCCCTGCCCACCCCAGGAAGCCCCCAGTTCAGGATGACCCTAAAGATAAAACCCAAGAACTTACACAACCTAGTTCTCTTTAATCTGATGTGTATACATTGATGCATATATATATTTTTTTTCCTATGGTTTCGGTATTCCTATCCTAAATCCTTTCAGATAACTGGTTAAAAAATAATATTTTATTTAGACCTTTTCCCAAGTCACCATTATCTCCAGGTCAAGTAACTTCCACTTTTGCACTACTTCCTAACCGTTAAAGTGCTCCAGTACATAAAAATTATATACCCCCGGGCTCCTGAGGCTGCATAATGAGAGACAAAGACATTCCACAGTGTGTGACTAGGGGTCCCAGGAAGCCTGGCAGCATTTGCTTCGGATACACCCAAAAAAGTTCCCCAGTCCTGGGTCTCATGCTGGTACTGTGACCTAAATGAAATCCATTATTTTAACCAAGGTGAGGATATCCTTAATAAAAACAGAGAATTAAAAAACAATGGTTGCCCACATTTAAATCTGATTTTCTTTGGGAACTATTAAACAAAGCACAGTTTTATAGTAGGCAACTATTTCAAGGTTGCTGTAGTTGGCAAGAAAGTAAAACATAGACATGAAATCAAATTTATGGGACATGAAGCTTAGTGAAATGTTGAACACGGAATAAAACTTGAAGTCCAACTTGCAGTGGATAAAATTACATTTTCTCAGTCAATTATAAATGGAACCTCGGCTACCTGATCTGGAAAGGGGGTCAATACTGAGTAGTTACTTTAAAAAAAAAAAAAGACATAAGGACATAGTTTAGTTTTATACAAAATGGGATTGGTTTTAAAACAAGATTTCCGCTTCGGACATCATGTGTCTGTTACCAAGTTCCCTTGGCAGGCCCAAGTGGCATCATAAATTTAATGTACTGAAACTTGAGCTTCTTCATGCCGAAAAGCAGGCCAGGATATGTCAATTCACCAAAAAAGCATATTATTCTTGGAGGTATAAAATATTTGTTCTGTAGCTACAATCATATTAAAATTTCCTTCCGTTCAAATTTAAGTGTTCCTGGTGGGATGTGTGATGAAGCGCCACGGTCTTGGCAGACACTGCCTAACCTCCTCTGGAATCCTTGTGGCCTGGATGTTAGTACAACGTGGTCCTGTTTTTCTTCACCTTTGATAGATGTCTGGGGATAAGGTTGTGACTCTGTTTTCTCCTCTTGTGATTCACATATCTAAGGCCAATTTTCGAAAGAACAGATTCCTGATTGCATGTTTAAATTCTTCAGTAATCTGAGGATCTGAGGAGGATATCTGGCAAAAGCATAGAGTTATAAGAAACTTTTTAAAAAATTTTATTTTATTTCATTTTTTAATTGTTTGAAGTATTACAAATAGTAGTACATATGTCTCCTTTTTTTTCCCCATTGACCTCCCCCCAGCCTCCCCTTCCCCCCAGTACATGCCTTTACCTGCCCCCCGCCCCATGTCTTGTATCCATTGGTTATGCTTATATGCATGCGTACAAGTCCTTCTGTTGATCTCTTACAGCCCCCACCCCCCCAACCTACCCTGCCTTCCCGCTGTAGTTTGACAGTCTCGCCACTTAAATACAAATCCAAAATATGCCCAGAAGAAGTGCCACACAAGGAATGATTCTGAAAGAAAGGTCAGGATGATGGCATTTACATGAAAAAGCAAAATAAAGCAAGACATTATGTAACACTAAAATGAAGGCGTAGTCTGTTAGGTTAGAGGTTTAAAGAAAAGGATGGATTAAAATATGCAAATGAAATAGTAGTCTCCTTGCTGCTTAGTCTTCCAAACTAACACCCAATCTGGCCAATCTTACTGCATTCTGGTTGAAACCAGCTTCACCAACTCTTTCATTAAACCTAAATTGGTCATATTACTGTGAATGACACACAGTCTCTATGCCAAGTGCATCCTGCTGAATAATTAACAGTGTAATGACTTGACTTAAAAAACTGAGGCAGGAGTAGCAATTGGTCCTAAGGAATGCCAAGGTTCTGAGGTGTGCGGGATTCTCAGGCACACCCAAAGAACCTATGTAACTGAGTGCTTAGCACTCAGAGTAACCAGGACAAGTATTACACCGTGACCACCACTGACCTTGATCTTAGGTAAAAACACCTCGAGTTCTTACTGCAAACATTCCTAAGCATAGGTACAACATCAAGGGGGTGCTGCATGATTACAAAGGGCCTTGATTTTGATTCTTAGAAGAGAGTTTATCTCTTCTTTCAATTTTCTCTAATTCATCATGTGATTATAAGAGTTATTATTCCAGAAGTATTCCTAGTTCCTCCTTACTTAACAAAAAAACTAACAAAACAAAAAAGCACTAGAAGCACAGAATCACAGATACAGCACAGACCTTGATGATTATTTGCTCCACTTCTCTTATATTAAGGAGTGAACACTGAATATTTGAGAGGTTAAGTAAAATACTAGCCGATGCCCAGTTTTCTTTGTCCTAGTCTGGCACTAAGCCTACTACAGTAATATTCCCAACACTAGTCAAAAAATATACCTATTCTTCTTCAACTCCAAAACTTGGTATATAAGAGGAAATTTCCAGCAGTCCTAATATCTCACATGCTTTTCCCCGATTGCCCCCAACTATCATTCATGAGTGAATGGTCTCATCTTCTTAATCCATCTGTTTGGAGTATACTCTAATTACAGAAGTAAATTATGTGCAAAATGTCCATAACTGTTGGTAAATCTGAAGTAATAAATGAAGGAATTTTGAAATAATCCAGCTGCAGCACCACCACTACCTACGTGTGCTTGGCTTCTTATTACATCTTTCTTGCTCCAGGAAGAAAAATGCCATCATGTTTCTAGAGTTTGTAGCTATAAAAAATAAGAAAGTGTTTCATCTGAAGACCAAAATGAGGTGCATGGATAAGAATTATTTCACTCTGAAGACTTACTTTCACAAGAACCATTGAGTTTAGCTGAAAAGCACATTAACAATCAGTTGGAATTCACGTAATAGCATAAGTTACAACTGAACTTTCATAGCCCTAAATTTGTATAAATAAAAGTAATGGTAACAAAGGCTTTGAAAAGGATAGGAAAGTTACTAACAAAGGACTCTGGTCTGGAAAATAGGCTGCTGGTGTTTGAGCTGGCCACGATGTATTGTGCTCCTGCCATCAGCATGTTCATTCTACTGCTGGGCTGACCTACTTCAGCAATCAGTTGCATTCCCAGGTGTCCACAGACACTTCTGACATATTACGCTATTTCAATTACTAATACCATCTTATGGTTTTTACATTTGACATCTATATATATAAAAGCCTAAGTGACCAGACTACCAGTCGGCCGGTCACTATGACGTGCACTGACCACCAGGGGACAGATGCTCAATGCACAGAATCGAACTCCCTCCTGTCTGGATCCAGCCTCAGGGATTGGGCTCCCTCCGTCTGTGGGGATTGGGCCAAAACCAGCTATCTGACATTCCCTGAGGGATCCTGGATTGTGAGAGGGCGCAGGCCAGGCTGAGGGACCCCACCAGTGCACGAATCTGTGCCTTGGGCCTCTAGTCTTTTATAAGTTGGAATTCACTAACAAAATGATGAAAGAATAGGTGGGTAGAAAGGTTAACTGAAGTTGTCATAAGCAAAAATAGTTAGAAATACATTATAATAAATAGGGGCACCATACATCCTGGTTGGACTGGAAAAATTCTATTTCAAGTTCAATATACTGTCTGGTTTGGCATTTGTCTCAGACAAAACTCCAGGTTTGGTGATAAGTGATACGGTTGTTCTAATAATAGTTGGCAAGATTTTGGTGTTTATCATAGACCAATAAGAATAAATATATGTAACATCTAATTAATCCACTTAACACTACTATGCAGTATAAATTACTATAATAACCATGTTACAGATGAAGAAACTGAGAAGTATTGAGTATATGTGTCTTTATAAATATCACACAACTATTAATCAATGGACCCAGGATTACTGACTCCAGTTCTTTGGTTGTAACCTCTTCACTGATTCAACAAATTCACATTTTTTAGAGTTGTGCATTCAAAGTGTAACTAGGGATAAGTTTCAATATCTAAACCATAAATTTAGTAAGCCGCCTGTTTTTAAGTTGTCAAATAGGATTTGGTTGCTACTTATAAGGACCTGAAGCATTTTGAAAAGGAGACAGTTCCTTTAGCAAGTCTGGAATATGAGAACGAAGGCCTGTCCCTGGAAACTTTAAGAGATATAGGTAGAAATTATGAAAATGCATTTTACAGAGTGAAGACTTATTTAATGATCTTTGCTGTCAGCTGTTGATACAGACTGAAATTCATTCATGTTCAGGTAATAACTTCAGGGATGATAGATTAAGAGTGACTGCAGTAAGGTAGGTGGTGGGGTGGGAGGATATATGTTACTTTCTAAGGGTGATATTAGGAAGGAGATCTCCTTAGAGCACACTGAAACCCATGTGGCCAAGGCATGAGTCTGACCCACTGGTAATTTCTGCTTTTTCTCGTGACAGTTGGGCAAAATATCCTAAACCACATAAATCTTTTGAAATAGCAGTTGTTTCAAATTAAAGAACATTTTGTATAAATAGTATATTCTGAAATCTGGCAATCTTTTCCGTTCAGCCATTAACCAGCATTGTATTTCTGATGTCTACAATTGCTATTCTTCATGAAAAATAACTTAAAATACCTTCTAATTCATTAAGAATTATATTAAAGCAATGCAATTGGTTTTTATTTCTGTGAAACTTGCTAATCATTGAAGCCACATGTGAAATAACTGTTACTAAGAATATTTGAATTTGAACATTCCATTCTCCAATTTATTGATTAAAGAGCATTCACTACATATATGGACACGATTTCCCAGACCATAGAGGATATCCATATCCATATATATATATATATATATATATATATATATATATATATATATATATAATTAGACTATACTCCAAACAGATGAATTAAGAAAATGAGAGCATTCACTCATGTTTTTTAAAGTGGCATATACATACACAGATGGATAACTCCCATATACATACACAGATGGATAGCTTTACCCTTGAAAATAGTTTAGCAACATGTTGCTCTGCAAAATCTCAGTTTAAAAAAGACTCCGTTTTATTTGCACAATGAATGGCAATATGTGCTCCATTACTAAGTATGGCTTATTCATATTTATAAGAAACAGGACAAATGAGTCAGATAATTACAGCAGGTGATATGTGTTCAACAACCTATTTCTAGTAGGCCAGTGATTGCACTTAGAATACAGTCATTGGTCACATAGAGTTTCAGTCAATGATGGACCACATATATGATGGTGGTCCCATAGGTTATGATGGAGCGGAGAAATTCCTTTCACCTTGTGACATCATACCCATAGCGCAATTCATCCCTTACTTGCTTGTGGTGATGCTGTTATAAGTAAACCTACTGCAATGCCAGTCATATAACAGTATAGCACATACAATTAGACATAGGACATAATATTTAATAATGATAATAAGGGACTGTAACTTGCCTATGTACTTACTATACTACACTTTTTATCATTAGTTGTTAAAATATATGCTTTCTGCTTATTTATACATATAAAATGTTGCTGTAAAATAGTATGCTGTCTTATGCTGGCAGCAAACTCAAATATTTCCCATTTACCATGTCTCTTGATTGCATCATTTTATCTTGTGCTTGATTCAATCTCATGTTGTTTTATAAACTTAGTGAAGTCTAAGTGTACAGTGTTTATAAATTCTACAGTAGTTTATAGTAATGTCCTAGGTTTCCACATTCACTCAACACTCCCTCATTGCTTCACCCAGAGTAAATTCCAGTCCTGAAAACACCGTTCATGATGGTAAATGCCCTATCTAGGTACACCATTTTTTTACCTTTTATATTACATTTTTACTGTACCTGTTCCATGTTTAGATACACAAATACTATCCTATCTAATAAAAGAGTAATATGCAAATTGACCGTACTTCCACTACACCCACAAGCCACGCCCACCAGCCAATCAGGAGCGGGTATGTAAATTAACCCAACCAAGATGGCTACAGCCATGGAGTGAGCAGGAGGCTTGGGTTTCCCTGGCAATGGAGGAACCAAGCTTCCCACATACCCTGGCCGGCCTGGACTCCACTCAAGGCCACAAAGTTTCAATTATAGAAGATAAATAAATCCCAACAAAAATGGCTGCAGCCACAGAGCAAGCAGGAGACTTGGGTTTCTCCGGCAATGGAGGAAGCCAAGCTTTCTGCACGCCCTGGCCAGCCCTGGACTCCACTCAAGGCTACAAAATTTCAATTATAGAAAATAAATAAATCCCAACAAAAATGGCGGCAGCCACGAAGCTGGAGAGAGCAGGTGGCTTGAGTTTCCCCGGAGATGGAGGAATCCAAGCTTTCTGCCTGCCCTGGTCTCTCCTGACCTTTGTTCAAGGCTATAAAGTTTCAATTATAGAAGATAAATAAATCCCAGATATCAGGGCCTCTGCTTGGGTCGCCGGGGGGGTGTGGCCAGCCTGCAAACCACCACAGGCCCCTCTCCCAGGCCACCTCATGCCCCAAGGGAACCCCAACCCTGATCCGGGACACCCTTCTGGGCAAACCAGCCGGCCCCCACCCGTGCACCAGGCCTCTATCTATACTAATAAAAGAATAATATGCAAATTGACCATCACTCCGACACACAAGATGGCTGCCCCCATGTGGACACAAGATGACCACCACAAGATGGCCTGCAAGAGAGGGCAGTTGTGGGGGACCAGGCCTGCAGGGAAGGGCAGTTGGGGGGTACCCAAGCCTGCAGGGGAGAGCAGTTGGGGGGAACCAGGACTGCAGGGGAGGGCAGTTAAGGGCAATCAGGCTGGCAGGGGAGTAGTTAGGCATCTATTAGGCTGGCAGGGGAGTGGTTAGGGGGTGATCAGGCTGGCAGGCAGAAACACTTAGGGGCAATCAGGAAGGCAGGCAGGTGAGCAGTTGGGAACCAGCAGTCCTAGATTGTGAGAGGGATGTCCGACTGCCCGTTTAGGCCCGATCCTACTGGGATTGGGCCTAAATGAGCAGTCGGACATCTCTGAAGGGGTCCAAGATTGGAGAGGGTGCAGGCTGGGCTGAGGGACACCCCCTCCCCGTGCACAAATTTCGTGCAACAGGCCTCTAGTTGTGTTATAATTACCTACAGAATCCAGTACAATAATATGCTATAGAGCAAGCATGTCAAACTCGTGTCTGGCCTCAAGGCATGCAGCCCGCCAGCCGTGAGTTTGACATGCTTGCTGTAGAGATTTGTAACTTAGGAGCAATAAATTATGTCTGAGTTGCTGGCTCCATCCCCAGTAGGGGGCATGCAGGAGGCAGCTGATCAATGATTTTCTCTCATCACGTATGTTTCTATCTTTCTATCCCTTTCCCTTCCTCTCTGAAATCAATAAAAAATATACATATATTAAAAAAAGATAAGCTCTGAGTAGCTCCAGCTAAGTTTGTATAGTATAATCTTTTTGCTAAAAATATTGATTTTTAAGGTGTTTCTTTTTTTTTTAGTAATCTACAATTTGGTTATAAAACTTAGTCATTTAAAGAAGGACTTCTAGCCCTAGCTGGTTTGGCTCAGTGGATAGGGCGTCGGCCTGCGAACCGAAGGGTCCCGGGTTCGATTCCAGTCAAGGGCACATGCCTGGGTTGCAGGCTCGATCCCCATTGGGGGGCTTGCAGGAGGCAGCCAATCCATGATTCTCTCTCATCATGGATGTTTCTATCTCTCTTTCCCTATCCCTTCCTCTCTGAAATCAATAAAAATATATTTTTTAAAAAAAGGACTTCTAAAATTTTATATTTAAATTTCAGTTTAAAAGATTTGTAACTTTTTTCCCAAGAGTGATACCACTAAATATACAAATTACCACTACCACACACAAACGTATATTTATAAGTATGTGTGTATATGTGTGTAATCACTTTGCACAGTAGTATGGGACTGTGAAAATTACCATATAAACTAAATCTGTATAAAATGATCTTAATAACAATCTAAAGGGAAAATTCCAACTGTTCCAGGACCTATAAAAAATCTTGTCCAAACATTAAAAATTCTCTTAATGTCAGTTTTAAATATATTTCAAAATAAAGAGTAAAATTATTTTTTACTCATTACACTTTAATTTAAACTATTAAAAATATTAAGAATTCGAGTGTTTTATAGTTTTAGAAAATAAACTTATCAAGAGTGGTTGTTTAAACAGTGCTTGCCTCCTTCTTGTCATATAACAGACTACAGAGCCATCATCTTCTCTATGCCTTGGCGAATTGTCATACTTCTTTTCAAGTTTGGATATACTTCTAATATTTTATCCATTGTGCTTTCAATATTGTGAAATATCTCCAACAGTACCTTTAATGTGTTTTGCCAGGATCACTTCCTCTGGGATGTCTTTGTTCTTTTTGACACACCATTTTCTTCACTTATGTCAGTAAGTTCTCCTTTACTAATTTAATTTGGCTAGCTAGACTCTCTTGAATGGGGACAATGTCAACATTCCCACAGTCAGTCATTTCTTCTACAACTCCATTTATGCCCAATTCTTATTGCACTTCCAGCATTATCATTAGTTTACTACACTTCGACCTTTTTTGGCCAATTTCTTATTTTGATTATTCATTTAATGCAACTTCACTCCTCTCTGTGAGTGAATCAAATAAATAGATGTGCAGTGACCAATCATTGACAGACTTTGAAAAACGTGATGTGATTGGTTCCTGATCATGATGTGCGTATTTTACATAATAGTGATTGTTACTTATACAATTACTCATAGTTAATACAGTAATCACTGAAAGTTCAACAGTGTTGATAGATGTGTTACTTGTTAAATCGTGGTGGCTGAAATTGGTGCATATCAGAACTGTGCAAGGAAGGGAATACTTGCAAATTTCTCATTTTCCATCACTGGACCTTGCGTGATGCCCTCATGTATATGGATTAATCTTGTTTAGGACACTCAGTGTTGAACAAATGTGGTGGTTAGAAAGGCCAATTAGAAATGCACTCTGTCCTCATGTTGTCTGGAGTCATCTGGGCAATTAAAATCCATCAATACATAACTTGGCACAGCATAAAAAAATAGTCAGAGTGGCATGACAAATATACCTAGGCAATACAAAATCCATCCTTGGGCTATTTACAGGCCTGCACATCTTGGTAATGGAAGGAAAAATCTTTAATATAATTATTCTACATGAGAATTAATATGTGAGTAATGTTGAAAATAGATTGCAGGAGAAATTTGTTAGGAGACCGCATTATTCATTATTTTACTAGAGCACAGAATTACTTACTCCTGGGAAAGAGTTACTGAAGCAATGACAGTAGTGATGGAGAAAGTGAGAGATTATTACAGAAATGCAGAAGCTAGGACTTGTCACTAGGGGATACACATGGGAAAAGGAGTCATTTGGAGACAACTACAGTTTCAAGCTTGAGTGATTTGCAGAAGCCTGAAGACCTCAGCTTCACAAGATACCAGAAATATTTAATGTAGCTCACTTGAAAAAGATAAAAACTATTGCTATGTTTTCTCAGTAGATCCCACATGCTGCCCTTAATGGTGGATCACATATATTGTTGGGTCCCTTAATTTACAGTCTAATACAAAATATAATCATAAAGAGCAAGTGACGAGATATACTACTTTAGAGCCCTTATCTAGAAAATTTAGCACTTTGCAGACAACATAAGCTTTTCCTTTGCAGAAAAATGTTGAGATAATTCTCTCTCTCTCTCTCTCTCTCTCTCTCTCTCTCTCTATATATATATATATATATAGAGAGAGAGAGAGAGAGAGAGAGATAGATAGATAGATAATAAAGAGCACAAAATAGATTTTATTTGTTTTTATCATTGTGTTTTATCCATGAATATTTAAATATTTAGGTAGGTGTACTTAAATTCTTTGGTTATTTTCATTTTGGTGAGAAGATTCTTTGTAGTAGAGGCAACAGTCAAGGCTTTCCAATCTTCCCACATCACAGTTGTGGAAAATCAGAGGCAAATTGTGCACACTTTATTCTTACTTAGTCTGTTTGTCATCAGTGATCATATGTTCCTAATATTCTGAGCCTCACAAATGCCATAGTACCTCTTGCATTTGCCTCACAGCATGTGTTGGCCAACTTTTGTCTGCAAGGGAAAGCTTTTATTATAAATGCCAAGTGGGTCTGGCATAGCTTTCAAATCCAGAGAACTTATAATGATATAAGCTGAGCCATGAAAAAAAGGAGAGTGAATACTTGGTTACATTAGAACAATATTGCCAACAGAGGATTATTCATGCTTTTGTTACCACAATCCAGTTCGCCTGACAGCCACAGTATATTTCTTTATAAATCAGGCATGATTTCTTTATAAATCATGGTTACCTTTCTTACTCAGAAACTCTGGTGTAATGAAATCTATAGTGGATTCAGATATATTTCACTGTGTCTTGTAGATGTTTCTCATGTGAGATGTTAGAGTAGATAAGGGTTTTCTGCCAACACAAGTAATGAAATGGCATCAACACGTTAGAGAAGGAGAGATCTGAGGTCTAATCCTGATTCTGCCTTGCACTCAGCAGTGTGAGCTAGGAAGAGTAAGTGAGCCACGCTGAGCCTCAGATCCTTTGTTTATAATTTGGGATAATAACAATTCTACTCAAGCCAGAGTTTTATCTTTAAAACCAAGGAAGGAGTAAAGTCTTACTATAAATTTATAATGCATTACACAAATATATGTCTCTATTGCTCTTTTTATCTATAAGACACTACTTTTTCTATTGGAAAATGTATAAAGTCTTCACATTTATCAAACTCTTTCATATACTTTTTTTCTAGTAGAGGTAAAATGAGGAGTAAGAGCAACAAAGAAATAAAATAGAGGACTGTATCTAAAAAAATGTTTGGCTATGACTTAATAAACTCTTCCTTAAGTTCTTGAGCAGTGATGGACAACATACAGATATTGAAGAATAGTTTTCTGGCTGAGCTTTAAGACACATGACTTAATTTCTGAATGAAATATTAAAATACTGCTATCAGTTTCTACTTCTCATAAACTGAAGACCAAGTGTTAGTGGTTTCCATGCAGAGCCCATATCTATATCGACATTCAATAAAGCAGTTAATAGAAGTTTTTTTTTAATATGTTGTTTCTCAGCAATGCTCAAATACAGCAAATTTTATATTGAACGAAAATGGTCGCTAACAAAATTTTTTCCTCATTAAAATTTCTGAGGAAGAAAAGAGAACTCATGTTACCATTTTTAATAGGGTACAGAACAGACACATAGAACCAAGGACAAAGAAGAATGCCCAGAAACAGATTTGTATTTAGGTAGGGTAGTGTTATGTTATAGTCGCGACAACATAGATCATTGGGGAATGGACAGATTTTTTTTAATTGACTGAACTTATAATACTGGCTTTACATATAGGAAAATTAAAATTTGACCTTTCAAACAACATAGAAGAGTAAAATATAGATTAATTACCTATCTAAATAGGAGGGTAAACCAATAATGGTAATTTTTTAAATGTTAAGAATATTTCTAATCTTGGGGTGAAAATTTCTTAAATAAAATGCAAAAGCACAAACTAAAAGGCAAAAAAAATAGTATTATTTAACTGTATCAAAATTAGTGATATCGATTCAATGGAGAATACCACAGATATCGCTGTTAAAGGAGACCCACTGGAAGAAGTTGTTAGTAAATGCCTAAATCTGAGAAGTGAACAGTATACAAAATTAAGAAAGAATTATCATTAATTAGTAAGAAAGCTATAGGTAACACAGCAGAAAAATGGTCCAAGGACATGAATAGATAAATTATAATAGGGGATCCTAAATTACTTTCATGTAGGAATGACAGGATCAACTGATTGTGTAACCAGAAAAGTATATGGGGTCCTTTTTTCTCCATTAAAAACTAAGAGAAATTTTTAAATGCTCAGTAATAATAATTTTTAAAAAAATACATGGGGAAGTGGGAACCTTTATAAATTAGTGGTGGGAGTGTCAACAAGTACAGCCTTACTGAAAAAATAGCACAGCAGTACACTCCCTCTGACAAAGCTCTCTCTCTTCTTAGTGTGTCCACAGGGAATCTCTCACAGGTCCATGGGAGGACATGGATATGGATGGAAATCAAAGCAGTTACTGGGGGGGGGTTGGGAAATTCATAGAGTGGAAATATATAACAGTATAATATGCAGCAATCAAAAATACTGAAGTTGATGTGTGTTGTTTTTTTTTTTTGTGTGTGTGTGTGTGTGTTATTTCACTGTGAGTGGATTCTAAATATATAATGTTGGGTGGGAAAAAGTGAGAAAGAAACAAGAATATAACAGAATATCATTTTTCTAAAACAAAATATCCTGCAAGCAAGCATAGATAGATATGCATATATATATATAAAGCATATATACATGAAAGGAGAGGCTGAGGTAGAAAAATTAATAGCCTCAGATAAAATCGACCAATATGATAGTGTGCCATGAATTGAGGACTATTATTAGCTAAACTAAATAGAAATGAGACTCATAAAACAAAAAGCAAACAGTAAAATAAAATGTACCTCAATGAACTGAAGATGTTGAATTTAATTCTTGTTTATGATTTCTTTAAATCCCCTAACATTAATGTGAACATATTCAAAAGAGAAAGATCATTGATAATGGCAAATGTAAACAGTGACAGGAATAGCAAAATGAAAAGTAATGAAATATTAGGGTTTGATCTGATAACACAATATCACAGGTAAATATTTGAAGATAATACCTAATAATGACTAAAATGGCATGAAGGAATCCAATGCACAGTGGTAGAAAAACACTAGCAGAAATTGTTCAAATACATTCATATGTCACCTAGAATTCTAACTGAGTTGACCTAGCATACATTCCCAGAGGTAAACAAATGGAGAATTTCCATCACATTAATATTTTTAAATTGGTTTTAACCTCAAAATTTTATTTAATGACATGTAATATAGACACATTTTCTGGCCTTCCAAATTAAATCTGATTTTATAATAATTCTTTACTATCTGTAGTCTAGGGATTATTAACCATTTTTTAATGGAATGAACCCCTGCGTAGTATGTGAAGCCCTTGATTCCTTTCCTGGATAATTTTTATAAAATCTAATAGTCATTTGTAAATATTAAGAGGCTTTACTATCATGTGTGATTCTCAGCAGGAAAACAGTGATAAGTCCTAGATATTTATAGACAAATACAGGTTATTGTAAATGTTTTTGCATGGCAGCAGCTCCTCAGGCCCATGAGTAGCTCCTACTACCCTAGTTGCCTAGCAACACCACTTTAATCACAGACAACCTGATAGTCAACAGAATTGGAAGAGGCAGAAGTTGAAAATGGAAAGTATGGTAGTTATTTGTCTAGCCTGAGCTTTGCCTGTTTTTTTTATAACTTGTTGTGAAAATGCTGGCCTTGGGAGTATTTTTTCTTCTTTATAACCCCATTAACATAGTAGAAATCAGGATATTGGTAAACTCCACTGTATCTATCTTACCTATTTATAGGCAGGAATGAGCTCAGGCAGCCTGAAGCAATTGCTTGGAGTACTTTAGCCTTGTGCAGGTTCAGGCAGCATCAAGAATAATCGTTTAAAAAGCATTTTGAGAAATCAAGCTTCACATTTTCTCTTCTATCAGAACATTTAATTATATTTTGAATCAATCTAGTCACCTGAGACACTGAAAAACACTCCCCCCCCCCTTTTTTTCCTAATGGATGTGGTTTTGCACCCTGCTGTTTCTCCATTCAGTCAGTTAATTGGTCATCTTTAGGCCACGCATGGTGTTAGATGCAAAAAAATAGGGGTGAGTAATAATACTCTGGCCTTCCTTTTTCAGCTTTTCTGCCTCTTTCCTTTTCACAATTAGCAAGAGGCAGAGGACAATGAATCTTGAGATGTATGCATGGTGCCAGTTCGGGACAGCATATTGTCTTTGATGAAACTTTCCCTGGGTTCTAATGTCAATAAAACAGTTTCAGGGAAGAAACGTTTTAATCAGTCCCCTCTATTTTTGGAATGGCATTTTATAGTAATTACCAGGATACCCCATTGTATTGCACTCAAAATCTGTCCTTTCAGCACTCTTGGGAGTCTACCTCCCAGGTACTTATATTCCCTTTCATTTCTACCTTCCCTATTATTTATTCTCTTATATCATAATCACTTTATTGGCTCTAAATATTTTTTCTTCTCTTTTCAAATTCTCTTTTATTCTCACTCTATTTTAAGCGAGTGTCTATAATTTATAAAAGCCTGTGCAATGTGTTTTCTTAGTGCAGTTGCATTTATAAACTACACGTGTGATTTCATGAATCTGTCACAATGATTCGCTATGCAATGGGAAATATCCATAGCGTTATCCATCCACAACGATGCCATGCTTGAAAGAAAGTATGTGAAACTCTGTAGTGTGGGGTGGGTACCCCATGGTCAGTTGTCTTACAATTGAGCTTGAAAGATCAAATTGAGGTTGTTTTCTTTTTATTTTAAAATTTTAATTTATTATTGAGGTTATTTTAAATCTAGCTACAAAATCTTATGGTTGGGTTTTTTCTCTCTCTCTCCCAAACACACACACACACACACACACACACACACACACACGCATGCCACTACCACCATCAACAATTTCCTTTATTCTAATTTTATATTTACCATTTACCACCTTTGCTTTAAAATCTTTAATATTTCGGTAAATTTATTTTCTGCCTTTTACATTTGTATTTGACAAAAATTTTATGTTACTTTATATTTTTATTTTGTACCTTCATAAAATTATTTATTTTTGCTAGCCTATAACCAGGCTGTAAAATTTTTATCAATATCATTTTTTAACTTCAAAATTATGATAAACTCTTTTTTTTTCTTCCAAAAGCTTTATTCTTTTCATTTGGTCCCATGCATGGGAGAGGGCTTCAGGGTGGTGAAAAGAATGGCTAGTGGTTTCAGGAAGAGGCTCACGTAAAAGCCAGACACCAGGGAGATGCAGAGGGACTCCTCAAAGGCCTCTGGGCTCCAAAGGCTCCTAGTCTTGCTTGAGGGTGAGCCTTTCGAAGAGATACTCGCCCAGCCCAGCCTGGGAGGAGGAGAAAAAAAGCAGCTTCCTGCACAGAAAAAGAAGTTCTAAATAGAACAAGATGCTCCCTCACCTAAAACACTGACGTCTACTTACAAGCTCTGAAAGTGGGGACTAAAGTATTAGTTGCTTTGAACATGAAAGGACAGAAAACTCAAAAGACTCAAATTTCTTGCTTTCTCCCCTTCTTTTCTCCCATATGGATGTTATGAACATTCTTTTCTCAAGACATAAATAAAACTGAATTACTATTTAATTTCTTCATGTGCACCAAAAGACTAGAGGAGATTTACACCAACTAAATAAAAATCAACACATCATCAGTTGCAATGCATCAAAAAACTAAGCTACAAGGGAGGCCAAGAGAAATATGAAAACACGCTCAAAGTCACTAATCATCCAAGAGATACAATTCAAAACAACAATGTGGTACCATCTCACACCTGTCAGAATGGCTATCATCAACAAATCAACTAATGACAAGTGCTGGCGAGGATGCGGAGGAAAAGGAACCCTTGTGCACTGCTGGGGGGAATTCAGACTGGTGCAGCCACTGTGGAGAACAGTATGAAGTTTCCTCAAAAAACTAAAAATGGAACTCCCATTTGACCCACTGATTCTACTTCTAGGAATATATCCCAAGAAACTAGAAACACCAGTCAGAAAGGATATATGAACCCCTATGTTCATAGCAGCACAATTCACCATAGCTAAGATTTGGGAACAGCCTAAATGCCCATCAGCAGATGAGTGGATTAAAAAACTGTGGTACATCTACACAATGGAATACTACGCTGCAGTAAAAAAGAAGGAATTCTTAACATTTGCAACAGCATGGATGGAACTGGAGAGCATTATGCTAAGTGAAATAAGTCAGTCAGAGAGAGATAAATATCACATGATCTAACTCATCTATGGGAAATAATGAACACCATAAACTGATGAACAAAAACAGATCTAGAGACAGAGAAGCATCAATCAGACTTTCAAACCTCAGAGGGAAGGTAGGGGAGGATGGGGGTAAAGGGTAGAGATCAACCGAAGGACTTGCATGCATGCATATAAGCCTAACCAATGGACACAGACACCAGGGGGGTGAGGGCATGAGTGGGGGGGGGGGGGTGGGAGGGCAATAGGGCAATAAAGACATATATGTAATACCTTGATCAATAAAGAAAAAAAAAACTAAGATACAATTTTAACTGACCTTCATTCTTTATCCAAAATTTACTGATAGGTCATGATGCATATTTCCCTCATTTCATTGGTTCTAAGTCCAAGTTGAACTAGACATATCCCTACCCTCTGGAAACTCATGAACTAGTACAGCAGATAAGCACATAAAAATAACAAAACAAATGTACTGAATTCCATTGTGTACCTATGTCTATTTTAATCAGTAGGTATATGCACCTAGATTTAGAAAACTTTCACATTTAACAAGAGCAATTTTGGCTGCACTTAGCAATTAGCTATGCAGGCATGGAGCTGGGGCTTATAACATTATTTCCTTGATAGTCTGAAACAATTAAGAATTAGGCCTATCATAAAATAACTTGGTAATTTGAGTGAGGATGGGGAGATAGATTTTAATCAGAAAATAAAACCAAAGCTATAATTAAGGTAAAATTTAGTCATTTTATTAATTAGGGATTGTTATCGGTTGAATTGGGTCATCCCCAAAGTCATATGTTGAACCCAGTACTTCAGAATGTCACTGTATTTAGGGATAAAACCTCAAAATATGTGTTTGAGTTAAAATGGCATCTTTAGATGGGCCTTGATTCAGTATGACTGGTCTCTAGAAGAGGTGGTCAGGACATGGACCAGTACAGAGGAAAGAACCTGTGAAGACACAGGGAGGAGACAGCCATCTGCGGGCTAAAGAGGAAGCCTCAGAAGAAACCAATCCTGTTGACACCTTAATTGCAGATCTTGAGTCTTCAGAACCATAAAAACATAAATGTCTGTTTTTTACAGAAATTTTTTATGGCATCCTTAGCAAATTAATGTAGGGATACTTTATACTCAAGTTCTGTTTAGAGGTTTTTCTTAATTTTTCTTCTTAGTCCCAATTTCCTCTTACTCAGAGACAGACAATAGGATTTAAAAACAAAAACAAACAAACAAAAAAAACAACAAAAACAACTGGTCTTAGGATAAAATGAACTTGACTTCTACATCTTCCCTGTTTTTTCCCCAGGCTAAAAATCAGGCTTTTCGAATTATTTTCTTCAAGAGTTAGGAATGAAATAATGACTATTTGGAACCATCATGCTTTCCAAGTGTAAATTATCTTCAATGTTGGGGAAATATGCCATTGTTAGAGGTTCTGATAAAAGTGTTGAAGGAATATAATGTGAGGAGTAAAGGTTAAAAAAAGAATTATTTAGCTATTATTTTACTTAACTCTATAATCAATTTATATATATAAGCTCCGCATGGACATTCCTCTGCGCTCTGTGAAAGTTCTTGTGTTTACCTGGGGCCCATCTTCACAAGTAGCATAAGGGAAGTGGAATGAAGATAATGAATCTCAGATAGGAATGTATCTCAGGGGACCAGCTGCGCATACTTGTGAGCTCCTCCCCACAGCTGGGTTGCTTTGCTCACAGTCACTTCCAAGACTTGCATATTATTTCCACTATGAATACAAGCCAGGTTATTAAAGCCTTATGTTTGGAGAGTTACTGCAGCAAGATAACTCTCTGGGAGCACGCAGACAGCAAACAAGGCTAAGAAGGGCTCCCAGACACTTCAGATGCTCTCCATGTGTTTTGTTTCTAGGGCCTTGGGACAATTGTCCACCCTAGTCCCTGCTATAATGACCTGCCCCCATGGACTCTGATCACCTTCATGCCACTGCTCAAATATTTGACTCCTACTTGAAAGCTTTTCTGTTGATGCTGAAATGCAAGAAACAGCAGAACCATGCAGACCCACCGCACATGAGCACATGGAAGTGGAGAAGAATAAGGGCCCTGTGGTTGATCAATACATAATGGGGCTGTCAAATCAATTCTTTTCCTTCCCCTACCTGGCAGGACTGCCCTAAGAATCAGTCCATTATATGTCTCTCAGAGATGTTTCTAAAAGATGAAGCAATCTACCACACTTGACGCCTGTTAGCCATCGGTTTGATAAGGAAGCGATGATAGTGTCTCCCTCCCAGGCTTCTCTCGCCTTTCACCTCATTCCTGCTCCTGAGACTGGGAGGATAACCCTTTATTTCAGTCCCTGCCTTCTGGGTACCTGGGATAAGAAGGAAGGGAAGGGGAAAGCAGCTCTTTCTTGAAATCAGTAAGCACAGAGATAATTTAATTACTGATTTCAAATTTTGTTAATTAATCTATACTTTATCAAAGCATCTTTTGATGTGTCAACTTGCCTATACTGAACTACATTGCCCAGAATTCCCTTTCTAGTATGTTTACAGTTAGATTGGGCTACAAGGGACAATCTGTCATGAGGGTTGGAGACGGAAAGAGACAGCCTCCACTTTGTGGCATAAACACACTTTCTCCCATTATTCAAACACTAATCCAAGTGCCGCTATGAAGTTGCAAATCAGCTAACTTTAAGTTAACTGGAAGAGAAATTATCCTAGATGGCTCAATCAGTTTTAAAAGAAGAGTTTGATTAAAAAACGGTGGTACATCTACACAATGAAATACTACGTTGCTGTAAAAAGGAAGGATCTCCTACTATTTGCAACAGCATGGATTGAGCTGGAGAGCATTATGATAAGCTAAATAAGTCAGTCAGAGAAAGATAAATATCACATGATCCCACTCATTTGTGGAATATAATGAACAACATAAACTGATGAACAAAAACAGATCTAGAGACAGAGAAGCATCAATCAGCAGCTCAAAACTCAGAGGGAAGGTAGGGGAGGGTGGTGCTCAGGGGGAGAGACCAACCAAAGGACTTGTATGTGTGCATATAAGCTTAACCAATGGACACAGACACCAGGAGGGGCAAGGGCATGAGAGGGGGGGTGGGAGGGGACAATAGGGGGATAAGGACACATATGTAATACCTTAATCAATAAGCAAAGGGAAAAAAAAGAGAAGATTTTGGACTTTCCCTGAGCAGAAAGTCTCCAAATAGCAGCCAAGTGTCTGAATGCCCCCAGGGAACCCTAGCTACTTGTAAGCTTTCCATCCTGCCTGCCTGCCCGCAGTTTTCAGGTTTGCTTAGCCCTCCCCCACAGTTCTATAACAAATTCTTTGTTTAAAAAAACCACATATGTCTATTAAACGTGAACTTTTTTTTCTTTCCATATAGGTGGCCACCTAATATACTTATACCTGGTGTGCTAGACCTTCTTTTTATCTACCTTTGGAGAGGATAAAAAAATGAGCATAAAACAAACCACTATGTATTATTTATTTAATTTTTATTGTATGGTACCTATTATGTGACAGATATGTAGCGCTGTGGCATCAAAAGATAGGTACCACACTGTCCCTGTCTAGGGACTCGAAATCCAGTAGGAAAGATAGACATATGCATGATTTTATGCAGTGCCACCTGTCACAATCAAAGTATACTTCTCCCATACCTTCTCTTCTCACACATCAAGTCTCTTGCACTTTGAAAAATATGCCAACTCAGCTATGCCTTTGCACATGATGTTTTATTATAACCAACTCCCTCCATCTCACTATTCACAGGACTAGTATGAGCCATTTAACACTCAGCTCAGATGCTCCTTCCTCCAGAAAACCTTTCCTCATCTATTGACTTCTTATGCCTCCAAAATAAAAATTTAAGGTAAGTAAACCAAACAGTTTATTCCAGTAGTGCTTCATTGTTCTCTCCATCACAGTAAGTACCATTCTGTCTTGCAACTGTATAGTATTTGTTATTTTCCTCTGCTTGGCTATGAATTTGTTAAGGGCTGAATTCATTTACAACTCATATTTTTTATGACCAGCATCTAATACAGAATCAGGGCTTTTAGTAGAGTTTTTTAAACCTATATATCATTACTCATTAGTGGGTGGGTCATGGTACAAGTCTAAGTTTGACCATTCTTTATTTCTAATAAAAAGAAATACAAAACAAGAGCATAAGAAGTAAGATCATTGTTTTGTGAATGTTTATTTAGTATAAATATATACCGATAAGTGTATTGTCATGTAAAGGAGATATTTTATAATGACTTGGTCATGATAAAAAAAAAGGGGGCAGCTACTCAGTAATATAAATGATTGCAGAATGGATTATGTACAGACAAATAATTACGCAGCTGATGCTGATATTATGCACCTCTTGTCTCTATAGACCTTTGGGACCCATCCCTCCCTCCCCTCCCCCCTCACCCCCCCCCCCCCCACCCCGTCCCGGTTCTGAGTTTGAAGCAGACTTTTTCTGCCTTCCTTTTCCCTTTATGCTGCTCAGCCTGCAGGGGGAGAGTCCTGGAAGTGAACTGGTTCCACCTCCATCTCTGCAGGAACAAGGAGGCTTATCTCCAGGGAAGCTGGGAAAGCCCTCTCAGGAGCCTTGACTTCTTTTCCAAGAATTTTTGGTAATGAGCAGCTGCCCTTGAATTAGAGCCTGTGGAATATCTCCAGTGTCTGTCACCTCAGCCCTGAGGGCAGGCGACTGCTGCAGTGGAGGAGGCCGCAGAAGCCCTGCTAGCAAGGGAATGGCAGCCCGTCCTCTACACGCAACCCCATACAATTTGTCCACGCTATGAGGTGGCCTGCTTGTCCCCTATCAATGCGCTAAAAATATTAGTTATAAAGAAGGGAGCCATTTCCATAATGCTGGAGGCAAGTTCAAATTGGAGTCATAGAGAATTCTTGGGACGAGTTTTTGTTTCCTTAATAAGGTCTGAACAAACATCTGCTACTGTGGTGGTTATTTCCATGTACTCATTTCTTTCTCAATTTTCGAAAAGTACTTGCAGTAACTTAACCTATCTCAGACCCAATCATGTAACGGCAAAGAGAGAAAACGCGAAAAAAAATTAGAAATTAAAAAAAGAATTAACAGGAAAAAAATAGTTCTTTTGTAATATATCAAGAGAACATAGAGTCTCCTCATCCCTTCCCAAATCATTTACATGGAGTTTTAGGGACTTAATAGGGGAGGGGAAGGCATTTGTAAGAATGAAACAGTTAATTTGCAAAAGCCTCTGGGAAACGGATCTTTCCTCAGCAATGTAAGTGCTCTGTGTGGGTACCAGCAGAATGGGCAAATGGTGGTCATTCGGTCCCTGGTTAAAACTGTTTCCTGTTATTCTCCCTCTGTTTAAGGGATATAAAATCAGCTTCTCTGTCAGACACACTCGCCTTCTACTTCTACACTGGAAAATACAACAAGCGATCTTGTGAATAAGAAAACAAGGGAATGCTTTTCTCTCACACCCCCAGTTACAAATAATGAGGTTTGTTTTCATTTTTACTTTTCTCCTTGGTAGTTAAGAGCAGCTGCTGTAAAATGACTTTGTGTTTGTCAGGGTGGCTCAGCAGGAAAATGGGGGGTAGTGAGTGATTCACAAAAGCCCAGGAATGAAGAAATGACAATCAAATAACGAAACAGAGGAAAACATGAGGGCGGAAGGTAAGAGCCAAGCTGGTACTTAAAGTAAAAATTAGTTTGGACATTTGGCCTGGAAAAATGAATGTATAGTGAATAGCACAGAATGAAAATAAAATCAGATCAGGGAAAAGAATGTTAAGAACCACTAATGTTTGATGACCTGTCAACTCTCAAATGAAAAGCAGGTGTCCCTCTCTTTACCCACTTCTACTTCTGCTTCTGCGTAAAGAATCAGGGTTTCCAGAAGGAAAGGAGAGACAGGCTTCGATTACAACTAAGATATTACCTAGATCATATTAAATATATGCATTTTCTACTTTTGTCTTAAAGTCACACTGACTGCATCTGTGAAGGACTTGAGCCAATTTTGCTCCCTAAATGAGGTATCTTAGATAAACCATTTCTAAACACTAGAAATTGTATTGCAACTTACACATGCCAAACAATTTCTCAAGTGTGACCCTTTCAATGCACTTTTTAAATTTTAATAGAAAATATAAATATCAAGAAAGACCAAGAGGAATATTTAAAATTCTGAAGTTACTTAGGTTTTTCTTAGTAAAAACTGTGGTCAGTGTCTTAAAGAGTTTGAATTGAAGAGTAACTCTCCTTTTGTTTGAGAGAAACTCAATGGAGGATTATTTTCTTAACTTCTTCGTGTTGTAATCCACATACAATCTATTTAGATTACTCTTCACTTTATAAATAATAGAGCTTTATATATGATTCCAAAATTGTAAATGTAGCTAATATATTACTCCCTAAAATATTTTTTTCATTACTATATAAAGCAAAGAAAATGAAAGCATTATTTCTTCTCAAAGACTTTACAAGTCTGCAGTGTGATGCTCTTCAAACTTTGTGATTATCTATGTATCTATGGACCTGTCTTTCTCCTGGCTTATATCTGCTATTATACAGCATTCTACTTGGCCTTTTCTCTAATGACAAACTCACATTTTAAAACTTTTTGGACGAGGGATTCTGGTTCCCCTTCTGAGATGCAGCATTAATATGAGAAACTGCCACTTTTTATCAGAACTTCAAACTACAATCATTTGAAAACCCACCAAGAGTGAAATCTAATTAGGCAGGCCCCCTGTGGCTGGAGCTGCTGCAAGCCCCAGAGCCTCTTCCTGGCCAAGTGCTGAGTGACAGGAGGAGATCAGGCACAGCTGGGAGAGGTTAGCTCTGTCCAGGTCTCCTCAGAGTGTGCAGGCCCCTGACGAGGAGAGGGTTGGTGGAAGCACACCACGGAGCTTTCTCAGGGCAACAGGGTCAGGTTTGTGGGACACATCACATAGCACCTGTGGCATTGCCACTCGTCCGTTCCGTATAAAATAAGCAACTCTAATTTCTCCTCCTTCTTTCTGTTTGGGAAGCAAACTAGTGGCACAGCTGTACATTTTGTTTGAATAGTAGATGACAACATCATTGAAAAATATATGTATCTTATTCACACAGCTACCACACGGATCCAGGGCACAGAGGTCAAGGAAACAAGCAGTCATAATATTTTCTCTAGGTTAAAATATTATGGCTCAGGAGGGGGAAATAGTAGAAAAAAATACTTTTGATCTCTTCTTTCTTGAGGACTTTTGTCTATGTATGTATGATATAGACATGCATATTTACATGAAATACACATGTGTATATATTTAATACAGGGGTGGGCAAAGTTGGTTTACAGTTGTTTTTAAGGAAAAAAATTGAAAAATTAATAAATAATGACATAAGAATAAACTCTATTTCACACACTCACAACTCTAAACCTGCTTTTGCCTACCCCTGTATATTATATACTAGTATACCCATTTCTGTGTGTATGTATATATTTAATTATTTTAATGCAGAAGAGGTCATTTGTAAGCTTGGTATCTTTTTTTTAACTGATTGAATTTTAAAAATTCAATTTACTGTAGAATAGGAATATGAAGATCATTTTTTTATATATAGTGGAGGAAGAGCATAATAAAGTAAGTTAAAGTAACTCTAGTCAAAGTTTTTGGTCAATAATTCTATGGAATGAGATTAACAAATGGATGGCCCAATCAATAGAATTGTGAAACTTTGTACAGTGCACAGCTATACACACACACATGTATGTACAGATATCCTCTTAACAAGCTTATCTGCAAAAAGATGATGAAAACCCAAGATGATGATGATGAAAAAAGCTGATTTTCTATAAAACCTTGAACTACTTTGAGATTAAAAAAAAAAAAAGACTCTCTTTTTTTCCTGAAAGACATTCCTTGAATAAGCCTGCTTAGTAGGTAGAATATGAAAAAGCAGTGCATGTCTGGAGGGAAGTCTCAACAAACTTTCCAAATTGTAGAACTATAGAATAGATTTAACAAATATGTGATGAGGTGGAGTCAGAATTTTGTGATAGTAATATTATCTCCTTTTATGTTTCTAAAAGTTTTGAAAGAAAGATAATGGCTATACTATAGGATATGTAAGCTTTCAACTATGTAAAATTTTACAGAGAATATTAAATAATGGCTTTGCTGATAAAAAGTGCAATATAAAAGCAAAATAGGAGATAATGTTGCATAAGCAATGTTATATTACTGCAGTGGTATCTGCTGTGATTGTCTAGTTTCTTGCAGATACCATAAATTTGCAGACTCTCTAAACTATATCTAAAACAAATGTTAAAAGATGCAAAGGAGATATTGAAATTCTTAAAGAAAAATAAACCTATAACAGTCCAAAATATAGCAATGGCCACTCTTGAAACATGCATCCTCTCTCCTTACTGCCACCATCTACAAACTTCCGAGCTACAAGGTATTAAGTACTTCAAATGACTCAATTTGCTCTACTTGCTTTTCTCAAAACACCCTGTTTAACCCCACAACCTAAACCAGCAATCAGGCAGATGCATTTTTAAGGAGAGAATTACATAGTCAGGACCACTCATTATCCCTTAAAATTAGGATCATGAAATTTTAAGTGGCTATTTATTCATGTCAATAATCCTACCATACTTTCCAAACAGAGTTATTTTTTTATCCTCTTCTATGCTTATTTCACATCTTTTCTTCATTCCTATATTTAGCATAGAGTTTATGATCCCAGGATCTATGTGCTAGCAAAGTTGTAAAGCAGTGCTCATACTTTGCAGGTGGAAGTGTAATTGATTCAAAATTGTTTGGCTGTATCTACTAAAGTAATTCCACTTCTAAGCACATTCCCAAGGAAAAGAGTATACATACCAAAACACACGTGCAAGAACAATCATAGCAGTTTTATTCAAAATAGCCAAAGACTGGAAAGCAACCCAAATGTTCATCAATAGCAAAGAAAAAAAGGTGGCATATTTACACAATGGAATTCTACACAATAATGGAAAAGAACAATGGCTGATGAATGGACTAACATGGATGGAAGCCAGATGCATAAGAATATATATCCTTGCATTCCATTTGTGCAAAGTTCCAAGATCAGAAAAAGTTATTGTTGGTAATACAAGTCAGAGTGGTGATAGAAGTCTGACTGAAAGGGCATTGGATGGGAAGAGACACATGGAATCCTTGTAGGTGCTGGAATTGTTCTATTTCTCTATCTGGACGTGATTCCATGGACATGTGTGAAAATTCATTGAGCTGTACTCTTGGGAATGGTATATATTTGATTTTGCTTTATGTATTTTTCAAATTTTCTGTTTTAAAACATGTATAGATTCATAGAAGGTTGTAAAAATGTATAGGGGAATCATGAGCATCCTTCCCCTAACCTCCCTCCAATTTAACATCTCATGCAACTGTATTAGAATATCAAAACAAAGATATTGAGCTTATTATAATTGATAGAGCTTATTTGGATATCATAGGTTTACATATGCACTCTTTTGTGTACATAGATCAATACGATTTTATTAATGTGGACCCTTGCATAACTACCAGCATCATCAAGACACTGAACTATTATATCACCACAACTTACTAGTATTTTGTGCTACCCTTGATAGCCACACACTCTCTCCCTCTCCTCTGTCCCCAACCCCTGCAATCACTAATCTATTCTTCATCTTGTAAATTATTTTATGATGGTAGCATAATGGAATTATACAGTGTCTTGGCTTATTTTACTCAGCATAATTCCTTGGGATTCATCCAAATTACTCTATGTAGCAATAGTTTGTTACTTTATATTGCTGAGTAGTAGTCCATGGTCTGAATGTACTATAATATGTTTAACCATTCACCCATTGGAAAATACTGGGTAATTTCCAGTTTAGGATTATTATTAATAAAATTGCTATAAACATTCATGCATAGGTACCATCATGAAAATAAGTTTTTATTTTTCCATACTAAATGCTCAAGAGTACAATTTCTAAGTTGTATAGTTAAATCCATTATTATGGACTACTTTCTAGAGTATCTGTACCATTTTAAATCCCCACTAGCCATTTATGGAAGATCTAGTTTATTTGCATCACCAGCATTTGGTGTTATCACTATTTTTCATTTCAACCATTCTGATAGGTATGATATCTTATCATTTTAAAGTGCATTTTTCTTATGTTTAATGATGTTGAACATATTTTCATGTATTCATGTGTTATCTTCTTTAATACTTTATGTATTTTGTACCTCAACATAAATGTAGAAAAAGAAGATATCTCCTTTAAGAAAATATTTCAGGCTCTGGAGACAGACTCCCTTAGTATTAATACTAGTGCAAGTTTCTTATCTCTATGTCTAATAGAGATATTGTGAGTATTTAATATATTTATATATTTAAAGAATTTCAAACATTGCCTAGTGGACTGCCAGGACAAAGAACATGTTAACAAAAACAAAACTTTCTAAAATCGCCTTCCATTTGTCTTGTTATTCTTAGCTTCTAGCTCAGCTCACACAAAGAATTATGGTACTCTAAGTGTCTTAGATATATTAATTCATTAAACTGTCACAACAACTATATAAGGCAGACCTACACACTTTACAGATTAAGCAATTAAACCACAGAGAAGTCCAGTAACTTATATAAGATTAGAAAGCTGTCAGAGGCCAGGCTAAGGAATTGAACCTCGTCAGTCTGACCCAGAACAGTACTCTTAACCACTAAGTAGTCAAATGGGCATAAACTTACTTTACCAACACAAATCCACTCTCTGCATCTTAACTCATTTACTATGCATTTTCTTCTTTCACATTAAGATGAATGTCTTTCATTCATCTAAGGTCAATCTCTACAGCTATGCTTAGAACCAACCTTGGTTACTTGTTCAAGGATTTTACTTCAGTGGCGGTGCCACTTCTCTTCTGTATCCTCATTTCTCTCCCACACTTCATTACTATCATTGATATAACAACACACTTCACTTAATATTTGTTCTCTCTACACTTCTGGTGATCTTCTATTCCTCTGTAGTTACCACCCATTTCTATCTTCAATCCAAAATTCCTTAAATGAGACATTTATCCTTCTGGGATCTACTTCTTCATGTCTGTAATTTAAGGAATACTAGGCTTTTTCTCACCATTCACAAGAAGAGCTGTGAGAAAAGCTCTGGACATGCTATCAAAGCCACAGCAGTCTTTATCTTCCCCAATCACTTATACTATTGACTCCATTCTCCTCAAAAAATCACTTCCTTTAACTTTGTATTACAACCAAGTTATGTAATGCTCTCTACCCCCTTGGCTATTTCTTCCAATCACCTTTTTTGGCTCCTTCAACCTGGCCCAACCTTTTAAGGAAAGTGTAGCTCTGGTCTCAACTATACCATTCTTCTCCTTTCTAGACTTGCCCTTTTCCTGGATGGGTTTATCCAGTCTCGTGGTTTCAAATGCACCTATATACTGATAATTTTTAAATTTATATCTCCAACTATAATCCTCTACTGAGATCTTGAATTCTATGTCCAACTGTCTAATTAACATCTCTACATAGCAAACTGACATCTCAACTTTGAAACTATTGTTCAAAACTTATCACTTGTTACCAAGTGCCCTTTATACCAAGCCTACCCTTCCCTAGTCATTTATGTCTTAGCTAATAATGCTAAACCTGAAACTTGCACGTTATTTTTATTCTTCTGTCTTTCACTCTTGTTATACCAGTATCTGTTGGCTACTTTCTAGAAAAAAGATACTAAATCAAATCACTGATCTCTATGAATACCATGTTAATCCTTGAGATCTTTTATTCTTACTTTTGCCTTTCCATGAAGCAGCCAGATAGAAATCAGAGTATAAATCAGCTTATATAATACTAGGGGCCCAGTGCACGAAGATTATCTATTGATCATTGGTTTTTATATTTATTGTCTGTCTCACCACACCTATCTCATTTCCTCCTCTACAGAAAGTAATTTTCAAAGTTGCAAGGACTTTATCACTCCTATCTTAATTATATCCATAATTTGCCTTTTTTAACAGATACCTTAATTCTCAAATGATTAGGAATAGTCATTGGTAGATAATTTTTGAGTCTATTAAGATGGGAAACATACATATGCTCTATACATGCCATAAAATATTTTTTAATGTACATATATTCATGTTCCTATGATACATGGGCAAGTCTTTAGGTATAGATCCAATGACTGGGGTTCCCACAGTATGTAGAAAGCACCATATGTGACTACCAGACTGTTAAAGATGATCAAGCAATTAAAGACACTTGTGAAGCCCTCTGGGTATAGATTCATTTAAAAATTTTACGGTATTTTCTTTTATATTTTTTAATTGTCTGATCAAAGCTAAGTTAGCATTTATTTCTTTAACAACTCACCTGAATTTTATTAATATTTCCAAAGCTTTCACAGAAGTAATAACTTTATTCCATTTATCACTCATTGTTTTTATGTGATATTAATTGGTTTATTGTGACATTAATTAAATTATATGATTAAAATAAGTACAGTTGCCATAAACATATCTGGGCACAATTCAAGTGCTACTTGATAACCCACTAAGAAACAGCAATGGGAAGGTTATGCTAATGCATCCTTTCCTAGCTCTTCTGAGCCTTTTTTAAAAAATTTATCTTTATTGTTGAAAGTATTACAGATATCCCCCATTTTTTTTAATCCACTGACTCCTTCCCCCCCCCCAGGACCCACCTCTATACAAGTTTTCTCTAAACTACTGTCTATGTCCATGGGTTATGCATATATGCCTATAAGTTCCCCTGGTTAATCTCTCCCAACCCAACCCCACCCTGCCTTCCCTCTGAGATTCCTCTGTCTGTTCCCTGATTCGATGTCTCTGGATCTATTTAATGTGTACTTATTACATAAACCTAACAAGAGTCCAGAGATCCTTTTTGTCAGTAAACTTAATTAATAAAACTTTATTAAATTTACATTTTTTGAATTAAATTTCATATTACAGCCATAAACAAAAGAGGAAAACCCTATATTTGGCCACCACTAAAAGACCAATAGGCTTATATGAATTTGAGAAAAAAAAGTTTTTTCCAAAAGAATAAATTAGTCTGTTTTGAAACTACTGCAAACATCATATATTTAATTAGTTTCTTCTGTTTTCTCAGAACCTCAGAAGATATAGGAGGCTTTAAATTCAGTTGGAAAGTCAAGACTGACAAGTGAAACATTAACAAATGTACCTGAAAGAATCATTAATTTTTTAAAGCCCTACATAGCTGTCTTCTACACCTGTGTATTTTATAGTAATTGATGAAATATTGATAAAACTAAACATATGCAGTAAGTATTTTTCAATAAATTACTGTGTATACATTATTTAATCTTTTTATATGACTAATTTTTTGATAAATCAGTGAAAATTAAAATATTGTCCCTTTGTGCCATATACAAAAATTCTGCCAATTTGCCTGCTGTAACAACAGATGTCTTTCCCTGCTCAAGTAATGGATAAGAAATCAATACAAGAGTATTAATTGTATACACTGTGTAAAACTCAATATATAGTTCTTTTAGATTTACATTTTAAGAATTATTTCATTTTTAAACCCTAATTAGTACTCAGAAAGGGTTACTTATGAACAGTTTTCCCCAGAAATCACTTTATTCCCACTGGTAAGATAAAGACTAAATCTTACAGAATTGTGGGAAGGGATCATTTAGATATCTTTTTATATAGTTAATTACACAGTTAATAAGGTTTAAACATGTGGCACCATTTTTACATTTTAAAAAAGTACATTTTTGTGTAAATCTAGAATTACTTTTGTGGGGTGGTGGTGATGACTGGAGTATATAACAGAATTTCCAACCATTTGGAAGGTATTAGCTTTAATGTATAGCAGACTGTTATGGTATTTGCCACCCTATCTTTGAAATCATCTCATTACAAGTTAATTAAATGCATACCTCATTAAAGAAATATTATAAAATGCCAGTTTTCCTATTTATACCAAGCTAAAGAACAATCATATTCTTAAGACCATATGTTCTTCTACTATTTGTATTTCTGAGGAAGCTATAACTCATATGACAAAAAAACAAACAACATTGAAAAATTTCTCTAAAAGTTATTTCAAGTTAAAAAGTTGAATAGTTGATTTTGCTTAATTTCTTGCCAGCAAGGGAAATAAATAAAAAAAGAAAATATATTTAAAAGCCAATTAGAGTCTTGTATTAAAGATTGAAGCATGAGTCAGTTGATTTACAAGCTGTTCAGGGAATTTAGATACCTCTAGGATATGCATTCACGTTTGGTCACAGCATGTGTCTTCCTTCTCCAAACTATGTTTCATTGACACACCATAATTAACTGGGAGTGGGGGAGCAATGGGGGGATAAGGACACATATGTAATACCTTAATCAATAAATAAAAAAAGAAAATAAATAAATAAATAAAAAGAAAGTATATTAGTACATTTTAAAGTGTATTCTGATGAAGTTCTCCGATCATGCCTTTAGTTGATAAACCAAATATAATTATGTCTTCAGAGAATTAATGTTAGCAAACAATAGCTGAGGCCTCAAGCTAGGCATCCTAAAGTTTTAGCACAATGCATAGCAGATAGAATTGTAATATCCCCTTTAGGCTAACAATATGAATTAATTTTAAAATGGAAATTAGAAAGATTTAGACCTGTAAATATTGTTATTCAGAAGCTAGTTCAAACTCTGAATTTTGGGGTGGGGAAGATAAGTACAGAGTTTAAGCAAAGTCAAAATATTACTAAACACTAAAGGCCCAGTGCACAGATTCGTGCATTGGTGGGGTCCCTCAGCCTGGCATGCACCCTCTCACAATCTGGAACCCTTCAGGGGATATTGGAGAGCCGGTTTTGGCCTGATCCCCGCAGGCCAGGCTGAGAGATCCCACTGGTGCACAAATCCATGCACCGGGCCTCTAGCATCCATATAAGATCTTTGGTTAATCTCTTCTCGCCCACTCCCCTCTTCCCACTGAGATTCATCAATCTGTTCCATGTTTCCATGCCTTTGGTATCAGCTCCTGTGTTGAGCGTCTGCTCCCTGGTGGTCAGTGCACATCATAGCTATCAGCCAGTCGGTCGGCCAGTTGCTTAGGCTTTTATATATATAGACTAGAGGCCCAGTGCATGAAATTCATATACAGGGTGGGTTCCTCAGCCCAACCTGCACCCTCTCCAATCCAGGACCCCTGTGGGATCGGGCCTAAACTGACAGTTGGACATTCCTCTCACAATCCAGGACCACTGGCTCCTAACCACTCACCTGCCTGCTGGCCTGATCCCCCTAACTGCTCTCCCCTGCTGGCCTGATCCCCCTTACTGCTCTCCCCTGCTGGCCTGATCCCCCTTACTGCTCTCCCCTGCAGGCCTGATCACCCCAACTGCCTCTGCCTCAGCCCGTCCGCCATGGCTTTTTCTGGAAGGACGACCTGAAGACGTCTGGTTTAATTAGCATATTACCCTTTTATTAGTATAGATAGTTTCCTGAGTCCTGTTTAAATGCTCTTTACTATTACCACCCAAATGATCAGACAATGTATTAAGAAAGCAAGAAGTCCTTCAAACCTGCCACAAACTTTCATGTGGCCCTACACCTGTAAAAATCATTGCATGTAGTAATCTAGGTTTGTATGAATGCTTCATTATTTGTAGCATTCAGTAATTGATCAAGATAAAAGGCTGACTGTACCTAGATACCCCAGAACCATAGCTACCCAAGCTTCCTGCACTGCTTATTTTTCCTTTTTATAACATCAAGCAACAAGCCACATGGATACAGGCATGGGTGATGGAGAAATTGAATTTAAATCACATCATAATACAGTCAGATACCTTCTAACCTATTCCATTCTTGTTGTTTTATGAACACTTTCAAGAATTTGTGCTCACTGTGATCAATTTAAAGTTTGATATGTTAAATTGAATTGCTTTAAATCTATTCTTAAGAAGTTAAACCATATAGATACAGTTGAAAATCTCTCTATATGCCTCTTTAATGCAATTTTCCAGTCTCCCTTCTTTAGATGTAACCATCATCTGTAGTGAATTTAGCATTTATCATTCCCATTAACGTTTACCTTATATTTTTAGCACGGCTCTTTTTAATGGGCTTGTATTATTTAGCTTTATGCTTATAGGTACATTTTCTAGTTCATTTTTTTCAATGACAGTGAAAATACTACAATTCGTTTATTTATTCTGTAACTAGATATGTAGGATTTTTATGATTTTGCTATTACAAATAATACCAAAAACAAAATTATTGTAAATATTTTACTAGATATATGTGTGAGAGTTTCCATAGTGTATAAGCCACAAAATGGAATTTCTGGATTTTTAAGATATACAAATCTTAAAAGTTACTTGATGTTGCCAAGTCACTCTTCAAAGAGATTATACAAATTTATCCTCTCACTATGAGTACATGAGAATTCTTTGCCAACATTCAGCTTTGTCATATTTAAAACTTTTTTGATCATTCTGATGTACATAACTTTTATTTTAACTTGCATTTCTATGATTGCAAGAAATTAATTTTTTACATGTTTATTGACCATTTAGGTTTCTTCTTTTGTAAATTGCTTGCATATTTGATTTTCATACAGTTCTTTGTCTATTTCTTACTCATTTGTAGATATTTTCATATTATATAGATCTTAATTCTTTGTGGGATATATACATATATATGAGATACGTATCTCCAATATCTCCCCCCAATGTGTTTATAATACCCTATGTTACACAGATTTAAATTTGAATGTCCTTCCACTTGCCTTTTGATTTATGCTTTTAATGTCATAAGAAAACTTTTCTTTCCTGAGGTCGTCATTATATTCTTTTATATTTGTTTATAAAATTTATAAAGGTTTGTGGTTGGTCTCTTATCCATCTGAAAATAATTTTTGTATATATTTATTAAATAGATCATCCTCTTCCACTAATGTGCAATTCCACCACTGGGACACATCTTTTCTATATATGTGTTTGTCTGTGTCAGGACTCTGTTACTTTGCTTTATTTGCTGTGCTCTGTAATACTTTAATAAGTGCCTTAAATAAGAGAGGTTATCAATAAATGTTGATAGTTTTCAGGAGTAATACCTCTCAATACACACCTTATTCTCTTCTCTAAGAAGTTTCAAGTATTATGCAACAAGTATTTAGTGAGCTTTTGTAGTAATTTTTGCACTGGTGATTTTTTAAATGAAGGTGACCTATTTTAAATGCCCAGTGCTAAAGTGTTCAATTTTATCCAGTTTCACAAATGTATATTTTTGTGAACTCTTTACCACAATCAAGATATTTATCAATCTAAAGGTTTCATTGTGCCACCTTGCATCCTAACCTCCTTCCCTCCTGTCCCAGGCAATCACTGATCTGCTATCACTAGATATTCGTTTGCATTTTCTAGAGTTTTATATAAATGGAAAAATATAGGGTGTACTATTTTTTGAAGTTTCTTTTATTCTTATAGTGATTTTGATATTAAAATTTTCAAAATTTGATAATTTATCCTGGTTATTGTGTGTATCAATAACATATTCCTTTTTTATTTGTGAATAGTACTCCATTAAACAGCTGTTCCACAATTTGTGTGTACATTCACTTATTGATGAATATTTGGATTGTTTCCAATTGAGGCTAATATACACAAATCTGCCATGAACATTTATGTATAGACTTTATACGAAAATATGTTTAACTGCTCTTGGATAAATACCTAAGAGTGGAATGTCTGGGTCATATAATAGATGTTTGTTTAACTTTTTATGAAGCTGCCAAACTATTTTCCACAGCAGTTGTATTGTTTTACATTCTCACTAGCAGTATATGAGAATTCCAGTTCCTCCATATTTTTGCAAATACTTGGTGTGGCTGAGGCTACTTTTGGTGTTATTTTTCAGCTTAGTTGTATTAACTGAAACACAAAATTCATATAAACAGCAGCAAAGGGTTAGGAATTTACAGAGGACACTTGGAGTATTTTCTCTCTGATTTCACTCAGAGAAATTGAACTTGAAATTGAAATTGAACTCACTTATTAAAATTCATTTATTTGTATTTACTATTTTGGTTAGTTCTACAGCAAAACAAAACTCCTAGTCAATTAAGTATATTCTCCCATATTTGCCTAACAATTAGATTAAGTTAGAAAGTCAAATAAGATAAATGCTTTGGAGCAACACTATGAAGAACAACTAAGAGGCAGAAGCAATCCAAATGTTCACTGATAGATGACTAAATAATAAAATGCAGTATATATACACACACACACATATATATATATATATATATATATATATATATATATATATAGGAATATCATTCAGCCTTGAGGACATTATGCTAAGTGAAGTTAGTCGCAAAAAGACAAATACTGTATATATCAACTTATATAAGATATTTACAATAATCAAATTCATGGAAAGAGAAAGTAGAATGCAGATTACCATGGGCTGGAGAAAAGGAGACAGTGGAGATATTGTTTAATAGATACAGACTTTCAGATCTGCAAGATGGAAAAAGTTCTGGAGATTTCGTTCACAACAATGTGGATATATTTAACACCACTGAACCATATACACTTAAAATGGTTAAAAATATAGATGTTATGTCTTTACCACAATAAAAATAAATAAAAGCTTTGGGTAGTCTTCATTTCCATGAGCTTGAAGAAATTGTCTTCCTGTTTCTTCTGAAATAAGACTATTATTAACTTTTCCCACAAATATTGGCATGCATATTTAGTAAAGCTTTTGAACAACACCAACAATAGTTCCACTGTGATGGATTTCTGAACACTGAATGAGACTGAGAGAATTTTAAAAGATTTGGATTCACTGTAACCTCTACACACTGAAGTTGAGATTCCATTGCTCAAAGGGCAGACAAGTTTCCCACTTACCAGATGTCAGTTGAAGCAGGAGATATTTATTTATATTTATTTATTTATTTATTTATTTATTTATTTATTTATTTATTTATTTATTTATTTTTATTGGCTAAAAGGCAATGCTCTCTGCATTTTTCTTTATCAGTTATAAAGTTCCAAGAAAAAGATTCTCTGTGAACTGTGACAGTTTCCCTTTATGGGACAATTGTGTATATTCAAATCTTATATCTTGAAACTTATCTTTAAAAGGTAGTTACCTGCCCTAACCGGTTTGGGTCAGTGGATAGAGTGTTGGCCTGTGGACTGAAGGGTCCCAGGTTCGATCCCGGTCAAGGGCATGTACCTTGGTTGCGGGCACATCCCCAGTAGGGGGTGTGCAGGAGGCAGCTGATTGATGCTTCTCTCTCATCAATGTTTCTAACTCTCTCTCCCTTCCTCTCTGTAAAAAAAAAAAAAAAAAAAAAATCTATAGTTATCTTATAATTAGTCCATGATCCTTCTGAAAAACCTGAAAACAAACTAAAGCAGATTCTGCTTTAATTACTTAATTTAAAGCAGTAGTTGTATAAATAGATTTATCAGAAATATGTACAGAATATTAAAATATGTATATTATTTCAGAAATTTTATGTGCAATAAATACCACAATAGGTGGCCCTTAATATACGATTGATTTTTCCTAGGTGGTAATTCTGAAGGCAGTTATGTAACCTTTTCTGTTCACTTCTAATTAGGAAGTGTAGAGGGTTTTTGAGGAAGAAAGAGGAATCCATTAAAAACCTTTCAGTATTTTCAGTAACTTTACTCCTTTGATGCAATCACTTCATAGAGTACCTCTTTTGAATAGTTTCTTTTATAAGTCTAAATTTGTATTTTTGAGCCCCTATTGAAGTCCACTCAGCAGGATAGAGTTTTGAGTTAAAATTTTAAGGAGGGAGAAAATATTCTTGCCAGCAAAAGCCTTTCAATAAACAACTTTTAGGAATCTGGTATAGGCTGCTAGAGTTTCAGACTATGTAGCTTTTCTTCTTGAGGACTTTTAAGAGTAGTTTCAACTCTTTTCAGAAACAGTGAGATCAAAGCAGTGAAAAATAGTTTCCCCCACCACCTCCCTTGGACCTTCAGTTTATTTCCAAGACTGCTATTAATACTTACACTTCACAATAATTCTCTGTCATTATTTTAAGAGGCTTTCTGTTCTCTGAGCTTTTCAAAGCCAAGCGGCTAGAAATTTAGGAAGTGTAAGATTCGTATTTGCAGCACAACAGTATTTGTAAAAAACAACATCATTTCCTAAGAGTGTGGAAAACAGAGCAAATACAAAATGAACTTTTAAAGTCAAATCTCTTTAGGTGGATGTGTGTTTAAGGCAATTACTATCAAAATTTCAGCAAGATTTTTTATAGATATAGATCAGATTATTCTGAAGGTTTACAGAAAACAAAGAAACTAGAATAGATTTTTGTTGCTGTTGTTGTTAATCCTCATCTAAGAGATATTTTTCCCATTGATTTTTAGAGAGAGTAGAAGGGAGGGGGAGAGAGAAAAAAACATCAATGTGAGAGAGACACATCGATCGGTTGCCTCCTGAACACGTTCCTGACCCAGGCTGGGAGCGAGCCTATTATGACCTGATCGAACCTGGGACCCTTCAGTCCATGGGCCGATGCTTTATCCACTAAGTAAAACCAGCCAAGGCTTGAATAGATATTTTAAAAGGAAAATAATAATAAAAATGGAAGGAATCTCTCTATCCAACTTTAAGATTTTTTTTTCAATATATGCTTCCTTTTATTTTGAAATTAACATAGTGAAATGAAGTGGTTTGTGGCTGAAACTGGAGTATAGCTGTACTAATCAAAACTGTGGTGTTGGCAACATCAATGGAACGGAAGAGAGAATTTAAAAAAAATACACAAGTATAGCCACCTGATTTTTGACAAAAATACAAAAGCAATTCAATGGAGGAAAAATAGTTTTTGCCTCATATACCATAAGCAAAACACAAACAAAAACCCTCTGTCTTATACAAGTCTAACTCAATCTAAACCAGCTAAACCTCACATCATATACAAGTGTAATGCAAAATGGTTCATATTTAATGTAAATATAAAACTTTTAGAATAAAAGAGAAAATCTTTAAGAACTAGGGTTTGGTGAAGAGTTTTCAGCCATGCCCAAAAAGCATGATCCATAAAAGAAAAAAATCTGATAAGTTGGACATCTTTAAAACTAAAGACTTTTATGTTGCAAACAACCCTATTAAGAAGATTAAAATACTGAAAAATAAAGCTGCAAATGATACATATGACCAAGGATTCTTTTCTAAAATTTATAAAGAACCCTCAAAATTCTCCTGTAAGAAGGAAACAACCTGATTGGAAAAAGGCAAAGTATATGAAGAGACACTCTCCAAAGGGGATATGTGGAAGGAAACAAGCAAACAAACAAAAGTCATAAAAAAATCTTACACATCATTTGTCACTAAGGAAATACAAATTAAGACCATGATGGAATATTATAAAACATATATTAGACAACCAAAATAGCATAACAGTGACTATGTAAAATGCTGGCCAAGATGCGATAAAATTGGATATCTCATTCACACATTGCTGATGAGACTATGAAATGGTAGAGCCATTCTGAAAAAGTCTGGCAGTTTCTGTGAAAAGCTAAACATTCACTCATCACATGACTCAGGAATCACCCTGCTGGGCATCTTTCCCAGATAAATGAAAATTTATATTCAAACCAAAACCTGTACACAAATGTTCATAGCAGCCTTATTTGCAATGGAAAAGAAATAACTGGGAAACAATCAAAATGTCTCCCAGTAGGTAAGTGATTAAACAAAATGTTATATCTATGCCTTGGAATACTGCAGATGCCCCCTTATCTTTGGAGGATATGTTCCAATACCCACACTGGATGTCTGAAACTGTAGATGCTACCAAACCCTATATCTACTATGTTTTTTTCCTATACATACATATCTATGATAATGTTTAATTTATAAATTAGGCACAGTAAAAGTTCACAATATTAACTAATAATAAAATAGAACAATTATAACAATGTACTGTGATAAAATTTACATGAATGTGGAGTCTCCCTGATAACCAATTTGATAACCAAGATGGCTACTAAGTGACTAACAGTGGGTAATACACACAGCATGGGTACACTGGAGAAAGGCATGATTCATGTGCAGGTGGAATGGCACATGATTTCATCAAACCAATCTGAATGGCACACAATTTAAAACTTATGATTTCCTATTTAATATTTTCAGACCGAGGTAGAACATAGGTAACTAAAACTGAGGAAAGTGAAGCTGCAGAAAAGGGGGAACCACTATACTCAGCAATAAAAAGTAACAAAACAATTTATATATGCAACTTAAATAGTTCTCAAAATATCTGACTAAAAAATGTCTCAAAAGGTCACAAGACTATATGTTTTCATTTATATAACATTTTCCAAATTATAACACTATAGACATAGAAAACAGATTAATGGTTGCCAGAGATTACGGATGTCTAGAGGACAGGGGATAACTATTTTTTAAGAAAGCAGGTAGCAAGAGGTAGATATTCATGTTGAAGACATAGTACTGTATACATAGTTAATAACACTGTTGATTGCAGTGGTGATTATATTACTATTTACATGTGTTAAAATCATATAGAACCTACTTAAAAGAAAAAGTGATTTCAGATAGATTTAAGAATAGAAAGTCAATAGACAAAAATAAATTTAATTTATATATACCAGCAATAAACAGGTGGGAATATAGTTAAAAAACACTGCCATTTATTGTAACATTAAAAACATACTATACTCAGCAATACATTTAACAATATCCAAAATCTCCATACTAAAACTATTCAATATTTACATATATTAAAGAAGGCCTAAATAAGCGAAGACATACACCATGTTCATGAATTGGAAGGTTCATGATTGAGATCTTAATTTAATACAAATTTATCTATAGATTCAATGTCATCCTTTTCAAAAATCTGAACAAGATTTCTTTTGTAGAAACTGACAAATTGATTTTAAATATTATTAAAAAAACAAAGGACCTAAAATAGTAAAATAAATCTTGAAAAGTATAATAAATTTAGAGGAAGTATATTATCTAATTTTAAAACTCACTATAAAGCCACCATACTGAAGATAATGTAGTATTTGCATACAAATAGACAGATTAATGAAACAGAATGGTGTTTTCAAACACAAACCCACACATACATGACCAAATCTGTTTTTAAATATATACCACCATAATTCAATGAGGAAAGGAAAGCCTTCAACAATTGGTGCCAAAACAAATAAATATCCACACATTTTTAAAATTACCAACCAAACAAAACCTTTGACCTCTTTTTTCACATCATTTATAAGAGTTAATTTGAAATGGATTATAAGCTTATACATAACAGCAAAAAGATTTGAATGTAAGCGTTTGTAAAGATACAGTAACCAGAGAAATGCTAATTGAAAGCATAGTGAAATATTATTTCACACCTATTATAATGGTTATAATTTAAAAGATTGGCAATACTAATATAGAGAGGATGAAGACCATCAGAATTTGCATATATTATTTGTATGCGTGTAAAATAGTACCAGTATTTTGAAAAAAATTGGCAATCTATTATAGAATTAAAAACCTACCTACCCTTTGATTCATCATTTCCACTTCTAAAGGATAGGGAAAACATACATTCACAAAATACTAATCCAAGAATATTCATTCATGGAAACCGCAGTCATAATAACTAATAAACTTAAAACATGCAAATGTCCACCAATGGGAAAATGAAGTAAGAAAGTATAATATAATCACACAATAGAATACCACTCAGCAACTAAAATGAGTGAATCATTGATACATACAACAACTTGCAAAAATCTCAAGAACATATTGAGTAAGAAAATCCAGAAATGAAAGTGTTCATACTGTATTATTTATATTCCATGAAGTTCAAGAACAAGCCAAATTAACACATGAGAATAGTGATTGGCTTTGGGGTTGGGGAAAGGAACTAACCAGAAAGGGACATGGAGAAACACTCTGGGGTAAAAAAAAAAAAAATAGTCTATATCTTGTTTATCATGGTTACATGCTGCACCTGTTTGCCTGTACCTATACCAAGCTCACTGAACTATATACTTTAACTTGAGGCATTTTATTATATGTAAATTAGACTAAAATAGTCTTTTAAAAAGAAAAAATCATTTTTCCAGTTGTTCATTAACTGTAAACTATTGAATGCCTATTAAATAAACCTGTAATCACTATTAATATTAGTAATGTTGACTTGCGAAGGCACCGAGTTTCCATTTTGCAATTGCCATGTCTTAAAAATGAAAAACAAATTCTCTAAATTCAAATGAAGATTTTATATATGTTCAAATTATTAAATGTGATGTGTCACATTTGGTGAATGTTTTCTTTCCTTTGTCTGACAGGCTCCACAAGACAAAGTAGGCCAAGCTGGGCCATCATAGAACTGCGAAGGACCATTGGACCTGGAGTCAGATTATCTGAGTTTCTTTCTAGCTGCAGCATTATGTGATTCATTTTGACAAAGTTCGCAGCTGGTCATCATGGCTGACACTCTCTAACAAGAGGAGTATGTGTTGAATGCAGAGAACCATCAGGACACAATGTAATTGCCCAAGGCCCTAAGGTCATCTTGGTTGTCAACTTTAAGAGAGTAACAAGACACTGATACCTATAATACAATGGGATTATTCCTGTTCCTCATTCTTTCAGTCTGTTGAGTCTGCTGTGCCTTTGTTTTAATATGCAAGAACTACTTTTCTGTTTCATTTTTAAGGCTCTTATGAAACCAATCACATACTTCCGAGCCACCTTTAAAGTAGCTGACAAAAAGCCAAAGTGACAGGGCAGAAGAATAAATGCCATCCCTCTTTCCTTTTGTACCCCATTACATAGAAACATCTACATGGCTTTTCACTGATCATTTCCTTTCCAATTCAGACATGTTGCAAAATTAATGGTTATGTAGCTTGAAAAATATAGGACTTTTACCACTTCTACATTTTAAATGTATTTGCTTTAATGTGATACTATATAAAGACAAATCGATTATATATATATATATATATATATATATATATATATATATATACACACACACACACACACAAATATACATATAGATGAAATGCTAATGCATATTCACATGTACAAAAATTTATACAAATAAATAATCATATATTCCTCATGTAGTCTTTCATCCATTCAGTACATAAAATTTTTCAGAACCTGCTATATATGGTATTGTGTTAAGCACAGGGAAGATGTTTATAAGCAAGAAAGTACATCTCTAGATTAATAATAACTAAGATTTAGCTTCATGCTCAATCTGTTCTAAATTCTTTGCCTGTTCTAGAACTATTTAATCTTTGCAACCTTACAAAAATGGTACTATTTGGTTGAAATTCAGAAAAAGAAAGAATCCAACTTACCCAACTTCACATAGCTAGGGAACAGTGGAACCAGAATTTCAACACAGGTTGTCTAGCTTCCAAGTAAGGGATGGGTAACTACCACACCATACTTCCCTGTTCTTGTACTCATGGAGCTAAAGGAAAAATATTGATTAGTTATGTTGAGGATGAAATAAGCAGCTATCACTCAAAATGCATCGCCCTTACACTGCCCAAGGTATTTCACTTATTTCTTCTCCTATTATTTGAGAAATCCCAAATTTTTATTTAAAATTCCTGTTTTAACAATGAAAATACTAATAATTTTGGAAAGTTCTTACTACAGGTCTATTCCTTTTTTCTTAACATGTATCTGAGACCAAGTAAGAGAAGGAGTGAAATTTTAATGGGATGAATTTGCTTGATGAGGGCAAAGTATAATTTTAGAACATGGAATACTTTAGGGAAAAACTAGTTTTGATAGATAATATTATTATCAATTATTCAGCATCTGTTTTATGTTGTCATACATCATGTCCTTGCATATGACTTATAGAACTTCCTTGTGAGAAGAAAATACTTTATGTCATGTTAACAAAGATTTGGCCATATGACTTGATTTGGCCAATAGAATATAAGAAGTGTTGTGAGCCATGCATAGCAGAAGCTTTATAGTTATTTCATAGCTCTGCAATTGTTTCTTCCCCCTGTCATAACAATGGTGTGTCCTAAATAAAAATTGTTCCTTTGGTTTGGGTCACATAATAAGACCCACACTAATGCTCATCTCACATACAACAGAAGGGCTAAATGAACTTTGTTCTTATAAACCAGTAAAATTTAGGTTAATTTGTTACCACAAAATAATCTCACAAAATCTGAAAGATACAGTTGGTTTATCTTTTTATAAACATTAACTAAGAGCTCTCAATAGAGTGCTATTCAAAAATCCTTCAGTTTCAAGTGAAAGAAAATGACCTGCAATGCTTGAGTAAGAAAGAAGCATAGCTGCAGCAGCAGTAGATATATGAGATATGGTAAAAGCTGGGTGAAACAAAGGACTAAAACCGAGGCCTAGGATATAACCTGAAATTGTTTCTCACATCTCATCTCTATATTTCTGTGTATGACTTCTTTCTTCCTCCTCGCTCTCTTTTCCTTCCTTCCTTCCTTCCTTCCTTCCTTCCTTCCTTCCTTCCTTCCTTCCTTCCTTCCTTCCTTCCTTCCCTCCTTCCTTCCTTCCTTCCTCCCTCCCTCCTTTCTTTCCTCCTCCTCCTCCCCCTCCTCCTCCATCTTCTTCTTCTCCTCCCTCTCTCTCTCTCTCTCTCTCTCTCTCTCTCTCTCTCTCTCTCTCATTTCCCACCTATTAGCATTTTTAATATCTTTCATCTTCAAATATACATCTTGATTCTTTATTGGTCTCCAGCTGCTCCCTTACCTTTGCCTCCCCTCAGAGTTAAGCTTTATAGAAGAAATAGGTGTACTTTCCCTGACCATGTGACTCAGTTGGTTGGGTGTTGTCCTGTGCACCAAAAGGTTGCCAGTTCTATTCCCCTCAGGGCATATGCCTGGGTTGCAGGATCCCCTGTAAGGGGTGTGCAGGAGGCAACAGATCCATGTTTCACTCTCACACAGATGTTTCTCTCTCCCTCTCCCTTCCTTTCTCTCTAAAAATCTTTAGAAAAGAAAAAAAGATTAGGTATACTTTCTGTCTCCATTTTCTCATTTCCCATTCCTTCCTCTAGTTACTTCAATATCTTTTCCCAAATCACCAAAGAGCACCCAATTTTCAGTTCCCATTTAATTGGCCTCTCAGCAGATTTTAACTGTGTCAATCATATCTTACTTCTCAAAACATTTTTTTCTACCCATTTCAGTTACAGCTCCCAGTTTCTTCTTTCTTATTTTGGTAATTCTCTTTTATTCCATGGATATTTCATTCTCCATCCTAAACATGAAATATTGGGTTTCCCTACAAAGTTCCACATAATGCATTTTCTCACTTGACAGATAGTCCCTCAGGGAGCTCACCCATGTCCTTGGCTTACACTGCAGCACACCTGACAATGATTTACAAACCTATATATGGATCCAATCCAGACCTCCCTTCTCACCATGAGAAGAGACAAGGGAAGCCCTCCCTTCCAATGGGTGATTGCAAGGAATCTCCAAGCTTATATCTAATCTTATAGCAATTCCTACAGTGTGGGGTGGGGGGGAGTAATTTATTTTCCTATACTTCCACAAAAGTCCTTTCTTTAAATATCATTAGTCCCAAACAACTTCTTATACGTCCTCCAAGATATATAACTGTAATCAACTTCTTCCAAACTGCATGAACTAAGAATTGGAGGAGTTGTTCTGTCATTAAAAAAAAAAAAAAAGTAGTTACTTTTGACAAGAAGAGTGAATGCATGCTGGGCAGTTGTCCGCTGCACACTATGATACCAACAGAGATAGCCAGCATTTCAAACTTGACATAGCCAAAATAGAGGTCAAAGAGGCAAGTGACAAATTTCAGTGGTTGTTGAGAGAATATGAGGTTTTGGAAAAGAAAAACACTAAGACTAGAATCCAGGAAGTCCAGAATGTCCTGTGTAAATGATGAGCATGGTGGGGGTGGGGGGGGGGTGCAGAGGGCAACATGATACAGGAAATCCATGTCAGACCAGGGAGCAATTATGCACAGAAGAATGAATGGATGGGTGAAGCTAAAACCCAAGAGAAGGAGACAGTCAGACAGCACAGGAGATGAGCAGGAAGCCAAAGCAACAAACTGAAGGAAGGGGTGTGGCAACCGGTGTTTTCAGATATTTTGTTAGAAGCAGAAAAGTAAAGGACTGGAAGATGCCAAAATCTGAAAACAAAGGAACTGACAAAGTATGATAAAACAAATATGTTCATATACATGTGGAACAATGTGATATAATCAAATGATTAGATAAGCCAGTATATTTTGACCACTGATTTAACTGCTTGAGCACCAGGAATTGATTCTGTTTTAAAAAGCCTGTCTAGTGGGTTGTTGGCACAATTAAGTGTGCTTACACTCAAGTATGACAGGAAATATATGACTGAAAGGTCATATTTGGCCCCCAAATGTAGAACATACAGGTCAAATAGAAGGGAAGTCTGAGGTAGAGTATAAATGAGTATAAAAATGAGGGGTATTTAAGTCAATAAAACCAACAACTCTTTGGAGCTAAAAACTTAGATTTAGCACTTTGCATGGGCAACGAAGAATTAATATGTTGCAAGTATTTTGATCAGGATATATAGGAGGCCATCCTGAATAGTTGAAGTTGGTATTTTAAAAGGAAGCACAGGAGAATAATTAAGTTTACATTTAAAGATGTGGCTAGCTAAACCGATTAACAGGGTGGACTGTTTATTTAAGATCAGTTACAGAGGCTGTATATGGCCAGGTAATTAAGAGAGTGCCTTATGACATACCCAATCGTTAGTATGCTTTAAGATATGGGCTGTTGGTTCAATGAGGTTCATATAACAATTATTTTGTAATGCCTTCACAGTAGATAATGTTATATTGGGGTAAGGCTGGAAAAGCAGAGGTCTGGGAGCACAAGGAGAAGGAAGGGTGGCTCACAGTAGGTGGGGCTGAATTAGGAAAGAAGTGATAGGGGGTAGATGAGAATAGGGAGTGAAAATACATTTAGGTTAGATTCCAAAATACATAAAACCTAAACTATACACAGGTTTTAGATAAGACTTAAGATTGTGAATGATTCTACTCAGAATGAGTCCAGCTGTTCCACTTTTGGGTTAAGGTCATCATACAGGATGAAGCCAGCTTTAGAGCTGATGTCATCATAAGTCAATACACCTGCAGGGCTGAGGTCATATGGGGAGGGGGTGAATCCAGCTGTGAGGCTGAGGTCATCAGTGTGATAAGCATACCTGTGTTCCTGGAGAAAGCTGGATATGGTTAAGATCTTGTCTGCAAATAAGCATGTGCCATGGCAGAATTCTAAAGGCATTCCCATGGGTAGTCAGATAACAGTGCACTGTGTTCTTTCAAAGGGACAATCTATGGAGGAATTCCTGGGGAGGACCAGGCAGGTAGAAACAGGTTTGTGCTTGGTTAAGTGAGACAGAGTATACATAGAGCCCATACAGTTACTAGGGGTTGGAACTGAGGAGAAGTTCCAGAGATTGGACTGGAGGAATACAAGGTCTAAATTTCTTGCCAGTGCCAAATGAGGGAGTTTTCTTAGCTTGTTCAAATGGTACAAAGAAAGAAGGGTAAGATGGACCTTAAAAGCTGTCAGTGATCAGACATCAAAAATGAAATCAGACTCTTTCTATTACTGCTATGCTCTTTAAAGGATTTTAAAAATACATATGAGCTTATGCAAATTAATTCCTAATTCCAAGTGGCATTTTAAATACTGCTATTTGGAATAACAATGGAGCTGTAACATAACTTAGTATAATAAAAATGTAATTCTTCCTTAATTATGGTTTATAGACTGAGAAAAACTAATAATGCTCAGAAATTGAAAGTGCTAGAAACTAAGAATTTTACATGTGAATGCACATGTGATAATAAATTAAACCTTATTTCCTTGAAGTTACTTTCAACTTAAGGACTGAAGGAATTAGGATAGGACAAGAAATAACTAATAATTTTACCTTGTCAGGAACTAGGCTTAAAACATATATATTTTTTGACTTTAAAAATAACCAACAGTTTTCCCCATTGTTTTAAACTTAGACTCTATCCATCTCTGTTTTTTATTGAAATAGTTGTAAAAGCTGCAGTGGGTACCATTTCCACCCAACAGATGCAGGAAGTGCTGGAAATCTTTTAGCAAAATCTGTATTGCAGAGATTTCCTGAATTTTGCAGACGTAAGTAATTCACATAAACTCAAATTTAAAACAAAGCAAAGCAAAAAAAAAACCAACAAAACAAAAACCTTTTTGGCATTTAACCCATGAGTTACAGAGTGAGATTATCAGAAGTAGGTAAAATTGTACTATGATAATTTTGGGATGGCAAACAAACTTTCTTGAATATATATGGTAAAGTTCATAGTACTCTGTTTTTAATTGAAAGTCATTATATTTGAAAGTTCATTTGGTGCTAGAATTATTTCTTTCTCTAAATTATCTAACCACCTGCTACAAACAAAATTAAAACATTTTTATAGAGTCACACCTAATTCAAAAGAGAATATTTATAAATAAACTATTTGGCCATGAACCAAACGCACCATTTTAATATTTTGTTGAACATGTTCATATCAATATACCCTGGAGTTATTGGGTTTGAATACATTTAATTGTGCCCAAAGCTCACTAGATAAGCCTGCTGGAAGCACAATCAATTCCTGGTGCCAAAGCAAAGCACTTAGTTCAGTTATCAAGACTTAGTGGATTAATCCACTGATTAATCCAACCCTTTGATCTCAATCTATTCTACCACATGTGCATAAACAGATTTTGGTATTTACTTTCAAATACAAAGTATATTAAATGTGAAATAGACTCTGAATTGTTCTAAAACTTTGTAGAATTAATAAAACAGTATTAAAATTACTGTTATTTATCTTTTTAAACAGTTTTGTTCAAGGTAATCTATCATGGAATCTATTGTGCTAAAATATTTAAGAAGCATTGAGATTTGCACTTATGCTCAAATGAATCAAAAATTTAAAATAATTGATGAAAAAGATAGGTAGCTGTATAATAAATTTAGTTTAGCAACAATTATAGGCTCTAAGTGATAGTGTTCAATGTAAATTTAACTGTTTTATATTTTTAAAATTCTTTATAAGAAAGTGTTCAGAGAAAATCTCAACATAAAAATCTTAAATTCTTACAGATTTCAGGCAAATAAAAGAGTTATCCTATGATAATACTAAGAATATGAACTTTATGATAAATGATATCAATATATCTTAGGTTGCAGCAACAATATTATATCCTCAAGTGAAATACAAGTTCCTTCCCTGTGTATGCATGTGTGCCCATATATGCATGTGTGCACATGTATGCAGATGTGCACACATATGCACGCACACACACGTGGTTATGAAACTCAACATAATACAAACAAAATAAAACTGTAGGTTCTATTACAAACTTATACTGTTTCACTACCTGTTTTTTAAGGTCCATAGACAGTTTTGTTGTTTTTTAAATATACTCAGCATATACTACTACATCATTTTATATTGACTACCTCAGAGAATTCATTCACATATCTTTTATTTACTATGGAAGATTTGATGTAATGTGACATTTTTTTTATCCAAAAAAATATTAACACTGAATCGTTATAATTCCATTCATTTTCCAAATATGATCATTGTGGCCAAAACTCCCACTGCTTTATATAGCATTGATGGCAGAATCTGGGTTGTGTTAAGTGCATACTCAATTCAATCCTAAAACTTTTTGATATTTAAAACCCACATAAATCAACTTCATTTTGCTGGGTCAAGTTATCTTCCAGGCAAAGAGATATACTACATTCAAATTAAAATATCTTTGAAAATGTTCCTCAGGACATTAACTTATTTTTGTAAAGCAATATTTAGAGAGGTAAATGTAAATGAGCCATATGGATTGCATTCCACTTGAAATAACCACACATCGGTAACTTAATGGAAAATGGGCTTGGGAAAGTTTGGAATGTGTTAGGTTGCCAATATCAAGATCTTTCATGATTATGTTTGATGGTTTCAGCTAAAATGCCACAACTAGAGAGTAGAATTACCACATAGAGCAGGGGTGGCATTCTGGTGGTACATATCCGCTAGAAAGGACTCAGTTGAGAGTCTTATAATTTGTCCATCTGTGAGTATATCACATTTCAGGACAGGGTTGTACTGGTCTGAGGTATCCTCAGTGGACCCAGAAGTCTGGTTATATGTAGAATATGTCTAACTTAGTAGAGTCATTCATTATGCCACTGATTTATCTATTTATTAATTCATTTTATAACATTAATTAGTGTTCCACATTATCATTAGCTTGAAGACATAGGGTAAAAGAATAGATCGGGACTAAAATTTATAAGTATAATAGATATTATTGGTGCTACATCCATATCTTCTTGGCATTACTATTTCCATTGAATGCCAGTAAATTTCCAACAGCCAGGACATGAATCTCCTTATATGAGGGCTGTTTTCTTGACATCACATTCTGCTCTATCCACACACAGCAGGCTGGTGCTCTGGAAATTAATGCCTTACAGAAGCATTCCTATATCAATCTCCTGCAGAAAGGATGACACTGAAGTCCATGTTCTACAAATTCCAGAGTTCCCTATCAAATATTAAGCTCCAGTTACCCACAGTGTTTGTTATTCCTTCATTATCTTATTTCTCCACTTCTCTATTCATGTTTTCTGTTATCATACTTCAGATAAACTACTTGTTTTAGAATTCTTATCTCAGGACTATACCTCTGGGAAAACCCCAATTAAGACAATATGATTTTTAGTCTGAGTTCTCAGAACAAAACCAATATGATATTGGGAGTTCATTATGCTATTCTCTTTACCTTGGGATAATTGTATATAATATATATGACTTATTATAGAAATTTGCTCATACAATTATAGAGGTTGAGATATGCCCAATATGCCATATGTAAACTGAAGAACCAGAAAAACTGGTGGTATAATTAGTTTGAGCCTGAGAACCAGAGGCTCCAAGGTTCGAATGTAGGGAAAGATGAATGCCCCAATTCAAGAAGACAGAGAGGGAATTTATCCGTCCTTTGCCTTTTTGTTCTAGCCAGGCCCTCAATGGATTCAATGGTGCCACCCATCCATATTGGTAAAGGTGATCTTCTTTACACAGCCTACTGTTTCAAATGCTAATGTCTTCTGTGAACATGCGGAAACACCCAGAAATAATGTTTTATCAGCTATCTGAACATCCCTTAGCCCAGGCCAGTTGAAACATAAAATTAACTACCATAATAGGTAAGGAGGACAAGGAGACATATAATCACACACACAAAAATGTGGTATTAGCCATAGAACAGATGTCATAGGAATGAAAGGAGCTGCGTTCATTTTTTCACTTCACAATAATTTATTCATTTTCTATATCCCCATTTAGTGCAAATGTCCTAGTATTTCTAGAAATGCAGATTACTAACTGTAGACAAAGTAATCATTCTTTTCCTAGGAAGAGACAGGGTAGAGTGAGGTAAAAGGAAGAGGGGATGAAATAGAAAATATAGAAAGAGGAAATAATGTAAGCTGAAAAATATTTCTGAAGGTAGATAATGTTTGAGTAGTGACATGCATCATGACTAGTTTTTCCATATATAAATTTAAAGACATAAAATCTAGGCAGAAGGACAGAAATCTGAAAGTCCCAGAGTCACACCAAAACCTATGGTGACTTAAGAACACAGAATGGAAATGGGAGACTTGAGAAAGGTGAAGTAGGAAAGGTATGTTGGAGTGGGACTGTGTAGACCTTACATACTAAGAGTATAGACTTCATTCTACAAGCAATAGGAATTCACCAAGACCCCCTACCTTAGGGCTCCAATTGGCATGCACCTCTGTCCTATGTGGTCTGAAGAAGGCCAGTTCTGTACAAGCTGCACTTGGGAGCCTGTCTTGGTTCACGAGTCACTAGAGGACTAGTGCAAAACTGGTGAATGCATCTGAGGATATAAACTCTTTATTCTATCTTTGGTTAGAAAATTACCAAGCATTTAAACTACAAAGGAATATAGGGAACATCTATACAGTTCCCAAACTTTACAGACCCAAAACTGAAATGCATATATCATAAATCCTAGTTCCTCTCTGGTACACTAAATTGTTCCTTAATAAGGCTATGTCATTCAAAGCAATTTGTTTGAACTATACTGTATATGTTGGTATTCCTAAATACAGAGAATACGGGCACTGTATTTCAAAACTCAACTCTCAGTAGATGAACAAGATTGGATACATGTTGCTTACTACTGATGAGTATATGAACATTGGAGTTCGTTATGCTATTCTATCTACCTTGGTATATGTTTTACATGATTCACAATAAAATAATAAATAAATAAATTTTCCAAAAACAGAATGATAATTAGTTATCTGTAGCAGATTCTGTGGGTACCTTCAGCAGCCTGGTGCCCCCACCCCCTGGTGCTGCTCTCCTGTGCTGTCCTGGCTTGTTGGAAGTCATCTTAAATGCCTGAGGCCCTCCCTGTACCACCCTCAGAAGGGTCCACAGCTAATGACTGATTGGTGAGGAGAAAGTAGGAACTACAGTTCCCTCACCTTGGATGGAAAAGTGTTGGTGCCACTCATATTCCAGAGTAGCCAGAAGTCAGGCCAAGGCCAGACTTCTCCTAAACTCCCATCTCTGTCCTGCTTTACTCACAACCCTAGAAGTTTCTCCTGAGATCATTCCCTCAGTAAGCCATTTGCAAAAGAATTTCTGTCTTAGACTCTGCTTCCTGAGAATTCAGCCTTAATTTTATTTTGTAATCTGTTGACTAAAGTACTCAACCAGGTAAGAATCAGAAGACCTGGTTACCAGACTGATTTTGTGTTTTCTAATCTGTGTCAATCAACTCTGTGAACATTAATTTCCATTGAAAAGTGAGGAATATCACATTTTTACAGTCTACAGAATACCATAGCTGAGAAGCAAAAGAGATTATGCATATGGACACACTTTTGAAAATGGTAAGTTCTAGACAATATATTACTATGCTATTTTTATTATCTTTAAAAGTTGTGAATTGCCTGACATTTACTTATTAATATATTACTGTATTCTACAACTGAGAAATTATTTTAAGGCAAATAAACTGAGGCTTGTTGCAATGTGCCACATAACCAGGCTTGCTTTTATGGTTAATTTAGGCCTTCCATCTCTGCCTGCCTCCTTTTCCTGATGAGACATTGGAGCTAGACAGGAATTCGAATTTCTGGTGTACATGGAGTCTGTCATCTTTATGTATAAGGAAAGCACATTTCCATTTTCCTTTTTAGAAGCAAAGAAATGTTTTGCAGATTAAATATTAACCTCTTATAACATATATAGAAAAAATAGCAATAACAATTCAGCTTAATTATACACTATATTAATAATCTCCATTATTGATTATGTGTTCTATTTTCCAAAATGTCCACTGCAAGGAACGAATACCACTTTCTATAATCAGGTGATAATCCATTAACATAAATATTCACATAACAGAGTCTAAGTGACTGATTTACAGTGATCTCTGCAAAGTTGAAACAGTGAATGAAATTTAATCAGAGTGAAAATTGCTAGAGGGGGGATGGCGATACTTATGCTGAGTTCCTGATGCTCTGAGTATCCCTCTTCTAACAGAGCCATGGAATTCTCTGATTCAATGACCCATGAATCTGGCATGATGTTCCTTTCTCAGAAATGTAGTGTGGGGAAAGGTAAAAACAGTTGTTCCTGATTAGTCTTTGTTTCCCCTTCTCTCTTTCTTCATATGTATGGTTTTTAAAAAGTTAATAATCCTTATTTACACATTTCTATCTTAATAGACATAATGTTCACATGTGGCTTTCTGAAATATGTATGAAACTACCAGAAAACAGAGCTAAAACAGAATCTAAATTTTATGTGCTCCCACACTTGAGATTCTTCTGAAAATAAATGTTACTCAGAAATAATATCTGGTGATCTTACTAGGCTGGAAACTAGGACTTAGTAGTTAGATGTCAACATAACTTAAAGTAATGACTTGCATAAATCATATAAATATTGTATTTTCTTCTCTGTTTTCTATTGTAGCCATTAGCAAAGCAACACAGACATAAGCTAAAGGAACAGAAATGATTTTCCTACATTTATCTCCATAGGAACTGATTCCTCAATGGGAAAATTTAAATATTGATGATTCCAAAAAACATACTGAGCATCAGAAAAAGAACTGTTAAGAGCTCACTGTTTTGAAAATCTGCTGTGATTATTAAGGTGGCTGCAACTTAAATAAGCATTTGAAGCTTTGAGCAAGAAGGAAAATTAACGCAGGCAATGGTGAGCAATTTCTAGGAGGATGCCTCTAAAAATATTTGGAAGGTTACCTGTGGGGTATTACTGAGTACATGTGATGCGACAGATTAATGTATACTATATATATATATGACTCTTAGTCCCAAACTATTTCATTTTCTGATCCATCTAAGTTTACCAAGACTTATTTATCTTAATGTACAGATTTTTTTCTTAAGGAATGATTGGAATTTTCTTCTGGTTAAGAATCAAATAAATAGTAAAATAAATGTGTTTTCTGTAGTAAGTGAATGGAAATAGGTGGGAAATGGGCAGGTAGTGAGGTAATAATGTTGTTCCACTGTTGATTAAATGGAACCATCTGAGCAAGGTTAGATGTGGCCTTGACAGTGGCCGTCCTCACAGGCTCTTTTTTGCCTTCAAACAGAGAGAAAGACCTTCTTCCAGACACAGATATTCAAAGGCAGTGCTTCCACTGGCTCCAACTGCCCCAGTGTTCATACCCCACAGAGCCACAAGCCCATGTCCATGTGCTACAAGGAAGAAGGCCTCCGTAGGCACCATGCTCATTTTATTTCTCAAACAAGCTTCTGTGGGTTTTTTGTTTGTTTACCACTGTACTGTTACATCAAGCTAGGGGTTTAATCTAAGAAACACTGAGCAAGTCTTTGCTTTTACACCAGTCCAATTAGGACATGGAAAAATTTTAAAGGAAAGATAATGTAAAATACGGTAACACATTTAAAACTCTGGGAATTTTATCTTTGCAGTTGTACTCCTCCCAAATGAAATCATATTGGACCAAGTTAGGAATGTTAGTGTAATTTTAAGAAAACAGAGAAATGGAGAAAGATAAATGATACCCCCACGAGATCCTTTAATCAGCAGACTTTCCAGCCTTTGGACACTTTCTGTGGTGGGCTTGAAGTCAACTTTTCATTAGGTCATTTCCCAATTGAAGTAAACATGACATTTCTGAACAAGATATACGATTATTTCATTGCTGATTAGGTAATACTGTGACAGATTTGTTATCTTAAGTAATATTTGATTGATACACTAATGAAATATGCATTTAACTTTCTCCTAAGGATTTAAAGGATTTCATGTTTAAATGCTATATACTTTATGGATTTTAAAAGTCTTAAAGATTTTCAGGCTTCTGCTTCTGGATGATGAAGTGGATATACTTTCCTATTTCTTGTACAAAATACATCTAAAAAACCTGGACATTATATGTAAAACAAACATAAGAAGAGTTTGAAAGGTGGAAGGAAAAGGCAGACCATCCATGACTGTAGATGTGGTGAATTTCCTTGTGTTTTCTTTTTTGCCTCATATATACTAGACTTGGAGGTGAAGAAGGTGACAACCCAGAAACATTAACAGGTGCAGGCAAAATAAATAAATAATCAATGAAAACAACTCTTTTGGCCAAAGTACAAGAAAATAGGCAATATAACAAGACAGAAAACATTTAGAAAATAACCACTCTATTCCAACCACAGGAAAAAAAAATATGCAGCCCCATCTTTACCCATGTCAACAAAGGCTGAATGGTAAGCATAGATTTCTATCCTTGACAGGCTGTAATGAGGTTATCTAATCCACTCCTCACCTCCACCAAGGCAGTGTCTATATATAAAGTCAAGTAGGGAGCCAGAAATTTCATCCCATTTGGCATTGACAAGGTCATCTGTTTGTGTTAGTGGGACCATCAGAAAGTCTGGATTGTCACTTTAACTCAGTAGTAATAAGCCATACCTCCTTTTCTCTGCTTGGACAGTGTAGGAATAAACCAAAAAAAATAGTCAGGACTTTTATCACCACCAAGAATACCCCTAACACACTGAAGTGGCTGGTGGCTACATGGGGGGCAGTAATAGGTATTCCCATCCCTCTCAGCCAGGGCAGTCTCAATGAAGGCCCAGTAGGGAACCAGAAAAGTCACTCACAGCAAGGACAGACCCTTCCCCATAATATCAACAAAGGTTTCCTTCATAAAGATGTTTCAATAGCAATAACAAATACACTTGAAATAAATGAGACTGATGGAAAGTCTCAGCAAATAAAGAAGATATAAAGAAGAACAAAATGGAAATTTTAGACCTAAAAATTATAATAACCAAAGTAAAATTACTAAACATTACTGTCAATAGGATAGTAAATGGGACAGAGGAAAGAATAAAAAGTAAGTACTGTGGCTGTTAAGCAAAATTATGGGTAAATAAAAAAGCTGTTCCTCCTCCTCACGAGTTTTCTAAATTACGTTCAATGTTTGAAGCAAAAATTATAGCATCATCTGATGAAGTTTTAAGTATAGCAAAAGGAAATACTTAAGACAGCTATATTATAAATGGATAGGGTAAAGAGACACAAAGTACAGTTTTGATCCTAACCATTCAGAATTAGAGGATGATAAAAGCAAACATGACTCTCTCTTTGTTAATATCTCCAAATTCTTTATTTTGCTTTGTGAATTCACATTAGATAAGAAAAACAAAATAAACTCACAAGTGAGCAGAGGACTTCCTGAAGTGAAATGAAGTGATCTTTTTAGTTTACTTACTGTATCTTGACAGTAATGTTAATACTCTTACAATAACTTCCTTTATAATATGCAGTGAGGACATTCAGTATTTCTAAAACTAAGCTTTAACATTTACTTCATAAATAGGCTTCTATAAGAACTTTTCCAGAATGACTCTAAAAAGGCATCTAATATGGTACATAAGATGTACTGTGAGAGTTCAGCCAATATCATTATTTTTACTTTGCAGCATTTGCTGTTTCTTTAAATATTTATGTGTTCCTTACAAGTACAGCCAGCTTTGACTGAAATAAATGTGTTTTTCTTTAAAGCGATATAACTGGTTAGGAATGATAATGGCTCTGAATTTGTGGTTTTCTTTGAAAAGAAAATAGATTATTCTAATATCAGCCTTTTTTACCTGCTAAAAATTTTAAGTTGAGACCAACATGTATTTAAGTCTCTTAAACAAGAGAAAAGTCATGTGTAAATGTACAAACACAGGTCTTAACTATCAGTCAAGAAACTGGTAACTGGTTGATTCTGGAGAGAAATGGGAAGAGATGGGATGTAGACATATTTACATTGTATGTACCTTGTACTTTATGATCTGTGTTGCCTTGTGCATATGTAATCTACTTAAATGCATGAATATATAAATAAATAATTTAAGTAATAAACAGAAATAAATAAAACTCTGGTATGAAATAAAACTTTATTCTTCATCCCTATTTCTTTTACTCAATATATATATATATATATATATATATACGAGGAAAATTCCATTTGGGAATATTTGAAGAAAAATGTTCTTAACTCGCAATGATTTATTACTATGCCTGCCATTGGGTTTGGTATGTTCAGGGGTCTGCAAGTAGTTATGTGGTTGCCAATTTGCTTCCTCGGTTGTTACTGATCTGTAGGGTATGTGCCATGAGTGAGTCATAAAACATCACTGTGACTTATTTGCTGTTCTGAAAAATGGAGGCCATTATTCTTGTTGATTTCTTGCCTATAGAGGGTATTACAAAAATTTATCAAATACCTTTGGTATGTTCTTTGTTTTACCTGGATAGAAGGTAAAAGTGGTCATTATTATTAAAGTAAACTATAAGGTTAAAAAGTGCCAACATAAAAAGTAAGTACTGTGGCTATTAATAAGTCTAAATTGGTTATGTTTCTCAAAATAAAGAAAATATTTTTACTGTTGATTTTGCGAGACCAAAGGAAACCTAACAGTGATAGTTACAGCCACTTCTAAGGATGAAAATCATGAGTGAAACCAGCATAACCAGAGAAATGGCAGCAGCAGGTAGTTAAAACCCCAGGCCACTAATGTCTCACCAACATAACATTTTTCCAAAATCTCAATGTCATGAGCTCCTCTTTAGCTCTTTTCCACATTTCTGTTTATAATTACTTACATAGATAGGAAAGTACTGTGTGTCAAATGCAGAAAATGCAGCCTCCCCTCCATCTGACATCCAGAGGGAGCTACAATCAGATCAAGAGAGCCCAGACACCATCTATCTGACCTAGATATTCTTAGAAGATCAGACTTCCAAAAGTCAATTCTGTTATTTAGGTGTGCAACCAAAACCCAGCAGTCTTCCAAAAATGCAACTGGAGATTACATCTTGCTTCCCAAACTCTGAAATAGGTAGAGTGTTTTATGAGGGCCTTAATTATTTTTTTGTGATAGTTTTCAACATAGAAACTATAGTTGTACCCTAACATGATGACCAAGTAGTAATTGTCACAAGAGTCTTAGAGCAGTCACTAATGTAAATTTTGCTGAAAACTATTGAAATAGAATCACTGCATCCTTAGCTTAGGAATTAGAGACCTAAAGGGATACCTCCGGAATGGGGTAGTAAATTCCAAGAGACATTAAACTCTTTTTAGCTTATATTTAATAGTATCGTTAACATATGTCATAAAATATTCTAAATTAGGATAACTTCCTCAGAGATTACTATGTAGCATTGAGGACTCAGAAAAAAAAAGATACTGTCCTTACCCTCAGAAAGTTTGTAGTGTATTCAGCCAGAAGATAAATTAGGTTATAATATAATAAAATACGTGGCAAAGAGAGCATATAGAAAGAGTATCCAATCAGGATGAGGTAAGAGTCAGGAGAAGACAAAAGACTACCTAGAAGAAAGTGAGGATTGAGAAACACATAGAAATTAATAAAAAGATGAGGGAAATGGCAAAAAATAGGGATATGAGTAAGCAAGGAAGAGGATATTTACCTTTTATATGACATATTTTGTTGGAACTAGAAATAGTTAGGCCAGGTGGGATCGGGCCTAAACGGGTGGTCGGACATCCCTCAAGGGGTCCAGATTGGAGAGGGTGTAGGCTGGGCTGAGGCACACCCCCCCCCATGCATGAATTTCGTGCACCAGGCCTCTAATGAAGTATAAAAAAGGAACAAGGAAAATGATGATTCAAAGTGTACTCATGAAATAACTACTCAGATGGTTAACAGATAAATATTTTAATTGAATATAAAATATTTAATTGAATAAATACTACATATGTAATATCTGATCACAAGGTGTCCAGGTGCAATAAAATAGTACCACCACCACTACCAATATCATCATCATCATCATCATCATCATCATCATCATCATCATCAAATAAGAAGGCAAATGATCTATACTATGAAAGAAATAATAAGTTTTTGAGCATGAATCTGATAGATAGTAATAGTTTTATTGACTACAAATAAGAATGTAACACTTCCATTATTTTAAGAGCAAAAGTGTCTTCTCTATTTAGAGTAGATAAACATGCAAGAAGATGTGACATAAATGCCAGTTGCACATATTAGCCTCTTCTATTAAAGGTAAAGCATTTTGAGAGATTTGGGGTATGTTTAATTTCATTTCTTAGTCCACACCCAAAACAAGTAAGTTAAGTCATTTGTCTCAAGTGGCCCTGTGGAATACGAGAATGCTTTAGGCTCACTGGAATTAAGGAGCCATATGGAACTTGTAGTGTACTTACAACTAAGACAGATGGCAGCAGTATGGAGACAGCCTTGAGGCTGTATAAACACCCCAATGACCATGAGCAGCCAATTAAGAATTGAGACAAGAGGGAAATGTCATTTCAACTCCTGTAAAATGTATCTGGTGCACGCATCCTTGCTGCCTTTCATAAGCCTGCTTCATGGTCTAGGGCTCTAACTTAGAGACAAAGGAAATGTTTTCCTGACCTACTCTCATAGAGAACATCTAAATTCTGGTCCAGTTCTTAGACTGTCAAATATTAGAATTTCTATTTCTACCTGGGGCAAGCCTAGAAAACTAGATTATTTCCAACACCATTATTTGTAAGCTCAAGATGAAATACTCTGCCTGGCCAGTGTGGCTCAGTGGTTGATCACTGACCCACGAACAAGGAGGTCACAGTCTGATTCCCAGTCGATATATGATTCTCATCATTGATGTTTCTATCTCTCTCTCCCTTCCTCCCTCTGAAATAAAAACTTTTTTTACAAATTTTAATTTAAAAAGATGAAATATTCCTGCAGCTCCTAGAATAGATTAATAACTCCAGTACTCATTCATTAAACAGTTTCAGTATATCAACTTTCTACCAATCACTCTTTAGCTCTGATGGTACCAAATGGAAGTTAAAGTTCTTGTTTTCAAGGAGATCAGGAAGGAGACAGACAAGTCAACCAGAATTATAACATAACAGATTGTGAGCACAGATAAATGCTAACTCCTCATCCAGACAGAGCAGGCTGAGCATAAGAAACACAGCCTTCCACCCAGTGCTTTCTATTATTTTGTCATAACACCAAGCTTGAATCGTGGCCTTCCACCTTCTAGGTGTGCTATCCTGGGCAAGTTATTTAACTTTTCTGGGCCTATTATTTCTCATCAATAAAATTTGCAGAATGAAAATAGCTACCTCAAAGTAATATTGTGAGGATTTATACCTTAACACAAGTAAAAGACTCAGAATAGTGCCCTGCACTTACCAAGAATTCAATTATTGTTAACTGTTAGTTAATTGCTCTTGAAAATAATTAGAAAATTCTGTTTAAGGGGTATAATTGGAGACCACTCAAACCCAATAAATACTTTACATATGTATACTAGTAAAGCTCAATGCAGCTAGCTAACCAAACACAGCTTTTTAATGATCAGCTATTCTTCCTGTCGATGAGCAATTCATCGGTCCTGGTTCTGATCCTGGGAAAGTACACATGGAGCTGAAAGCTTACCTTTCCCTCCCTAAGAAAACTGATGTCACCCAAGTAGCCACTGTACAGTCATGTGCAGATAATTAAAAATCTTGTACAGAGAAAAACCTTTGCTTGGAGGTCCCAAATTCTAGGGATGCCTTTGTTTCAATTTGGTCCATTACTGCTTTTCTCTTTGCACTATGAAAATACAAACACTGATGCTATAGACCAACAAGTGAACCTAGCATGAACTCCTGATGAAGACTCTTTCATAGTGATTAATGGGCTGCAAAGATTTTGAAATAAAAACCTGAAACCACAAACTAGTCACACAGTTGGCTAAATATTTTGTTTGGGTGCTCACACCCAGCCTACAGATAACCTTGTGTTGACCCCGTATTCCAGAAGCAGAAAGGAAGGGCCAGTGTGTTCGAGGAAGAGATTTGTGGTTTGGTCTGGTCTGTCTGTAAAAAGAGTTGCAGTGCATGGTCTTAACGAAGTTCATCTCCCAAGTCTCTGACCAACTGAGTACGAGGTTCTCACAGGAGCAAGCTGTGACAGCTGGAATTTGGCATCCATGGCCTCAGACAGGCTGCTGATCCCAGACTGATAGTTTTAAAACCCTAAAACAATCCTGTTACCATTCTTGAAATTTGTTTCAGCAGGCGCCAGGGAGGAATGTTACTGCCCCTCATTGCTAGCCGGGAGTCTCATCCCGGCATAACTCTGAAGAACTTCTGGGCTTGTGGCTCCTGCCTCATTCAGAGATTATGTTTCCAGCTTGATGGCAGGACACTGGAGAAACCACATACTTTGTTTTTATGGAGCCTGAGTGGTAAGATCAGCAAAGGCCCTTAAGGCAAATGTCAATAGGCCGTTGCTATATGAGAGAACTAAGCAAAATGCACAAGGGACAGGTGATTTCTCTGCATCTTAAGTAGCTTTTTAATCCTTTAAGAAAAAAAAGTAAGTTCTATTTTCTAATTTTAGATACATATTATCCATCTTGTATTTGTTTTTAATCTCAGCAAAAGAAAGCATATATATATATGTATATATATATATATATATATATATATATATATAGAGAGAGAGAGAGAGAGAGAGAGAGAGAGAGTCACTAACTGTTGAATACTTAGAATATGAAGCTCATATGTGTTTTTTTATTTACCTCTTTAATCTACTACTTTGTCTTATGTCTTAGAACTATCATTTCTATCAAAAAAGGAATAAGTTAATAATGAATAAGAGAAAATATTTCCCTCTTTGTAGCATCCTTGAGGAAAACTACTTTCAGGCACAGAGCAGGATTTAATTTGTGATTGGTAACAATTAAAAACTGTTAATATTCATGCAAAGATATGTAATATTTCCTAAGTATTTCAAGTCCTTGTTCTGTCCCTTACTAGTGTGATCTTTGGCATGCCTCCAAATCTCTAGAAGTTTAGGTTTCCTACAATAAAATAATCAAGTTATGTGATGGTTGTGAGGATTTATTGACAAAATATGAGAATACCCTTTGAAAATGAGAAAATGATATCAATATAACATAAAATTATAATCTATGCTCATGTTTATTCAATTAAATTCTTAAATTTATTAATATTTATAAAGTAGAATTATAAATCAAAATATTGATAACCTTAACAATTTAAATCAAGAGTTTTCTATTTTTACCTTAAGTGACACATAATTGAGTAGGGGAAAAAAAAAAGCCAAAACATGAAGAGTTAAACCAGGCCAGGTGGAATCAGAACTATTTAACTACCTCCTAGAAGCTGAAGGGGTCAGCCAAGAGGTAATTGTGGCAAGGGAAGCTGTCTGTATGGATGAATTCACAGAGAGAGTTTGCAGAGTAAAAAGAAACAAAGACCCACAATTGTATTCTTGAGAAGACCCACCACCATTGTACTCTAGGGGGAGGGGTGGAGCAGTATTTAAGGAGTGCTTGGAAAAATAAGACCACCCAAAACTGAGAAGCAATATCTAGCAAATTAGAAGAACCTAGACGGAATGGTTTTTCTGAGATGGAGATTCCAACGAGGAAGAAACAGCCATTGGTCATCCTGTCAATGCTTCTGAGAAATCAAATTAGATGAAAACTGGAAAATGTACAAGTACAGTGGCCAGTAATGAAACTGTCTGAGCCATTTAAATGGGTGATGAGGAAGGCAGTTGAGGTACAAGTAGCAATGAAGGAAGGATGGGCAGCCATGTGAACTACTCTATATTTGTTGTTTTAAGCTAATCAAGTGTTTCCTTGATACAAAAAATATCCTTAGATAAATGAGGGATAAAGTGCAATCACAGGAGATGAGACGAAGCAGGATCGCTGGTGGAACAAGTTCCTTGGAGAGCTGGGAGGATGAAATGCTGTGCACAGGTGGGAAGATTAGACTTGGAGTAAAGACAGAAAGGATAGAGGGAGAGTACAGAGAGGAAAGTTTATAGGTTTGGGAGCAGTAAGTAAGTTGAGCATCTTTATTTCACACATGAAATGCTTAGCTTTAGTATAATGTTATATTTAGGCTAGTACAACAGAACTCAATGCAATAAACATACAATGAGAAAATTTCAATTTGAGTCATTTATTTTTAGTTACATATTGACCGATAGAAATACTTAAGCAGAATATTATAATTAGCTATTTGTTCATTCATTCATTCAATAACAATATTGAGTTTAGCGAGTGTAGAAACTTTTAATTCCCACTGAGAGCATGAGAAAAAAAGTGAGATTTAGTTCCAACATGAAAAATTAAAACTGTGCAATGACATGACATGACTATCAAGTATTTTACAGCTGTCTGAAAAATGCTGTGTTACCATGTTGTCTGAGATATTTAATATTTAAGCATTGACCTATAGCCTGGGTGAGGATAGATAATATGTCTTATTCAGGGAATGAATCTCTAAGACACTTCTGAGGCATTTGAGACTATGAAATTGAATCTTCTATAATATAAAATTGGTCTCACAAACTTAAAAGCAGGAAAGAATGTAGGTCTTCTCCAATATTTTCGAAGGTGCTAAATCTCACAAAAAATAAATACAATATTGTTCCTATACTGTTAATAGTAAAATAAAAGGGAAATATGTTTATATTTGAGTTCAGTATATTTGGGTTGAAACATTTTTATTGAGAAATGAATGACTTTTAGGAGTTTATTCTAAATATGCAAGTGTGTGTGTGTGTGTGTGTGTGTATTCCATTATAAAAATGTTGAATAAATTCAGTAAACACTGAAATCTAGTAAGCACATATATAATATTAATTATCAAGAGCTTAAACTTTGGCTTTTATTTGCATTTATTGGATGTATTTAATTAGAAGAATTGTTATGTTAATAGTAAACTTAAACTCATTAATTAGTTTAAGATCATTTCAGTTCCACTCTGATTTTTATGTTGATTAAAAATACAGAAAATGGAAAATGGAAATTTTTAGGAGATTTTAGCAAAGTGTCCTGTAAGATACATACTCATACATACCCCAGATAAATTGAAAAAGCCTATAAATAAACTAGATGTTTTGAATTAACCTGAGGTTAATATTTCAATAGCAGACATATTTTTGTAAAAATGTGTCAGGTCCCCAATTTCTTAATTTTGACATTTATTGAATGTTTATTGCTTTAGACTTATCTCTTTTGTCTCCTATTTCTCTCCCTGCTAAGAGCTATATTCAGAACTCTCTAGGAGGTAACAGCCCAGTATAAAAGAGAAAGTATCTCTCAACATAATACAATGCGCACACACAGAAACACATACATACGTAAACTTGAGTAGCTACTGCACAATTCACTTTTTGAAGTATTGTTTGTTTCATTTTGTTTTTCACTTAAGTTCGAGCTTCTGTGAGATGGATTCAATGTTGTAGAACATTTTCGGTAGCCATAGAGGTGAGCTATTCAATACTCTATTCTAATAGAGGACAAGCTGTCTGGAGTATAGTAACAGACACAATTACTAACAACTCACATTATGATTTAATTTTTTATGATGTTGAATTCCAAGCATGAAGTGTTTTATCTACAATAAATACGTTTGTAGATAAAGTGTTTGAATCTACACTTATAGATTGTTCTGAATCATTCTTTTTAAAAAAAGTATTTCCTCAGGCAAGAAGATAAACCATCTTCCCCCAAGGTTTGTCAAGTTTGAGTGAACAACTCAAGAAGAAAGGATTTAACTGCATAGATTTAAGATACATTTTAAAATTTTTAAGAAGTTAAATTATTTTTAAGCCCAATATATTTCATTACCAATAGGAAATGTGCAAAGGGACTAAAGAAACGTTTAAATGGATTTTCCAATTTTTGCTCTGAAAAATAATATGTAATTTGTCTTCCAGTTAACTCTCCTTGGTAAAACTTGTATACTCTCTCACCCCAAATGACCCTGGGTAAAGTTGTTGATATTCCCTTGCATATTTGTTGCAAATACAATTAACAGAACTCATTATGGATGAGCATTGAAGTTATTAGGAATTTATATCTGCTATTTAAGCATCTATTCAACATAAGATAATAAATAATATATAATTCATTTGCAATTATATAATAGAGGTACTTATCTGAAATTTTAAAAGGGAATAGATAATATTAAATATAAAACAATTTTCTCAAATTATTGTGACATCTCTTAATGCCTGGAACAGTGGCACAGCTAACCCTCAATAGATATTAGTTCAATAAATGCAGGGATAACATTTATTTCATATGTGAATACATAGAGGCAAGCAGTACACTTAAACTTTTAATCAATTTAAAGAACATAAAATTATTACATTTAAGATTAAAGATTTCATTCGAAAGATACTTTGACCAGTACTTGCAGTACAATGATATAATAGACAGAGTAACAGATTATTATTTACCTGAAAGAAAAACATTAATGAAATTTCTACTGTTAAATGTACCTAGCACAGATACTCTGGACTTAAAAATATAAAAATGTATCTAACAATTCAAAGATGAAGCATACTAAAGACTAATAAATGACTTCAAAAAATTTCTATGGAAAAATAAATAAATTTTAGTTGTTCTTTACTACTGATGTTGAAGACCATCAGTATAGAAAACTTTACTAAATTGGCTTTTGTCAAGTTGGGGATTAATTAGAGATATCAAGGGGAAAATTTAGGAGTGCTAATTTTAAATTTTTTCAAGTCAATGATAAAAAAAACATCTTGGAATCATTTAAAGTTTAACAATGCAAAGTTGTCAGGATATCTTGAAAAAATATACTTCTGGGGAAATGGTAGTATGAATGTTTCCTTTTCCAACATCAGTGATAATAAATAACAATTTAAAATATGCTAGGGGATAGAACGTACATTTTTGTCTTTAAGAAAAATGAGGTGGATTCTCTGTGCATATAAATAACATCCTAGGAGGGACCTTTGGAGGTTGAACGCATTCAACTCAAGGGAAGTCATTTCATGTGTTCTCCCACTTAATGCAACTCCCCAGGGAACCCATGATAACTAGGACAGCTCGCTTACTCATCACATAGGCCCTGGGTAATTCTACTTCATCTAAGAAAGCAAAGAAAACAAGTAAATAAGTAAATATATACATATAATTTCCTATGGTTAATATTGTCATTTTTCCTTTTAAAAACAGCCTTATCCTACTTTAAATATTGAACTTTAGCCACATCTGATGTTTTATGAACACAACTAAAGTATTCATTAGGGAAAACAAAAAGAGATAGATGGTATAGCAATTTTAAGAACTGTATAAAAAAATGTTCCCCAGGCACCTCTCCACCAAAAGAAGTCAGAAATAAACTGCATCACCATAAATAATCAAAGTAAAATCAACAGTCTTTTTGGATCCATAATTGATGTGAGGCAAAGCAGAGGGTGAGGAAACCTTTCAGAAGAAAAAATTTAAATCACCCATTTTTGCCCCATGTTTGCAATTATTTCAATTTTTGAAATTCCAAGTTCCCAAAACAATAACACATCAAAATGAATATTAGTTACATAGTTGGAGTTCAGTAATTCAAAAGATTTATAGCAATGATTCACTAAACAAATCAAATAAAAGTGGTTGCCTTTCTAACTTTTACAAAACAATATGGATGAGTTCTCTTTCCCTTTATAGATGTTTTTCAAATTGGAATGTGAGCAACTCTTGCTATCCCTGAGGAAAATAGCAAAGTGACAATTTTTGTAATCAGAGCTGCTTAACAATCTGAGTTTACTCATATTACAGAACAGCCTCACATTTTAACTAAAATAGCTGTGATGTTTGAGTCACATGTTGGTGCTAATGAAAAATGAAGACCAGAACAAAAGAAAGGCCTGTGACTTCTCATTTCTAACGCCCTGAAATGAGAGGAGAGAACAAACACTTGAAAAAAGCCATTACATGACAGACCCATTGATAGGTTTTATTTATTGTTTGTTTGTTTGTTGTATGATGAAAATTTTATTTGTACCTTTTAGAAGAATCAATTCCATTTAATACACCTTTGTAAGTGCCTCAGTACACTGCCTGCCACTCACAAAAAGATAATTCTATTAAGATGAACCTTTGAAAAACCAATTTTTTCCCTTTTGTTAGATTTGGGCCTGTTTTGCATTTACTTTTATTTTTTTATTTTTTTGCTTTCATATATGATGTGAAGTGTTCATGATTATTTAACTTGTAGATTTAGTGAACTGAAACAATATCTAGATTTTCTATCATTCTGTTTCTAATAGTTCTTAAAAGTTCTCTTGAATATTAGAAACCAGATTCCTAATTAATAATCATTAACTGTCTCTTTTAACAACAAAACTTTTTAAAGAAGTTGTTACAATTGTTTCTTTGATTCTGGAGTTAAAAAATGTAAAAATAATCCATGGGAAGAATAACTGAAATGGAATAAAATATCAAAACATTGTTTCTAGAACTCCCCAAAGTAAAATATTTCTAACTCCTTTGCATGTTTAAACTACAAAACTGTAAAAGAATTTTCAACATGAAAAAAGCCTGTGAAACCATTGTTGCTTTAACTGTGACTCTGTAGTTAAGATTCTTGTTCATTTTTCAATATATATTTCACATACACTGATGATTAAATTTACCATTGCTACTAGTGAAGATATTCTTTTAACCCTGGTATGGGAAGAAATCACTCCTACATCGTTGGTAATAAGGACATTACTGTGAATTTGTGAATTACTACTTCTTGACTCTGAAACTTGAGTAAGTTCTACAATTTCACAAATGCTTTGAGTGAGTGCATTGTTTGTGGAAACCATGGTCAAGACTGGATTTTACAACTGTTTCGACTGGTAGAAACACATACGGCACTTGAAGAACCAAGAACCCAAAGACAGATGTGACCACCACAATTATGAATGTACTTGTGGCCCGGTGCACGAAATTCGTGCACAGAGGGGGGGTGGTTGTCCCTCAGCCCACCTGCACCCTCTCCAGTCTGGACTCCTCAGGGAAAGTCCAACTGCCAAGGGATGTCCCTGTGGGATCGGGCCTAAACCGGCAGTCGGACATCCCTCTAACAATCTGGGACCACTGGCTCCTAACCGCTCACCTGCCTGCCTGCCCGATCACCTCCAACCACTCTGCCTGCCAGCCTGCTCACCTCCAATTGCACGCCCCCGCTGGCCTGCTCACCCAAATTGCCCCCCCCCCCCCCGCTGGCCTGATCACCCCCAAACGCCTGCCCCTGCCAGCCTCATGGCCCCCATATGCCCTCTCCTGCCGGACTCATGGCCCCCAACTGCCCTCCCCTGCAAGCCTGATGGCCCCCAACTGCCCTTCCTGGCCAAAGGCCCTCCGCAGCCAGGCGCTCACGCTGCCTGCTCTCAATGGCTGCCCCCCTGGGACTGGGGGACTCTGGCAGGGCTAAGAGGACTGGGTGCTGCCATCTTGTGGCTATAGGCACCATCTTTGTGGTGGAGTGATGGTCAATTTGCATATTCCCTCTTTATTAGATAGGATTAGAGGGAAGTTTAGACTTTCATACAATGCGGGAACCAGAGTTCAAACTAATACACCTCACATTTCTAGAGGCCAAGAGACTTCTGTTGACTTAAGTGCTCTTGTGCCCCAGAATCTGAGAAGTGACTTTCCTGCTAGGTTCTGGGATCTGTATCATCCAAGGTCTTAGTTTCTTAATCAATTTTGTTAATTCATCTAGAACTTTAGGAACATGAGTCCTGCCCTCCCCTTTTCAAACTTTCTATATCATTCAATTATTAATTCAGTTGCTCATCAGTTCTTTCACTAATAGTTACCAACCATTTTTGGAGACAAAAACATGTGACTGGCAACAAAGTAGCTGTGAAAGCCGCAAAGGTGAGTAAGACCCATTTTCTGAAGATGTTCATAGTCTGGTGTGGGAATCAGATACAAACATGAAGCAGTTACAATAGAGAGTGATGCGGACTGAAGGGGTAGAAAACATTAGAAACATGTAAGAGGCTCCATTAGGATGACTCACCATCCTGGTCTGCTCAGGACTCTCTGGCTTTCTTCTAAATCTATTGCTTATGTGGTATTTAAAGCAGGTGCTGTTCCTCTTTTCTTTTTCTTAAAAGCAAGCCATTGCAACTGATATTAATACTTCTTGCATAAACTATTACTTATACTAGTAACTGGAGAACTGCTAAATCTCTTCCATTGCTATCCATTTCATATGGTACCACAGCAAAAGGAGAGTTCACTGTACAATGAGTGCAGAGAACATTTGTTTTTAAAAAGAGATATTTAAATCTCACCATATTAGAAAGTTATTAATTAGGGGGCCAGGAGGCAATCAAGTCAAGACATATTCAATGTCAATCTCAAATCATCCAGTTTTACTTTTTTCAGATCATACAGAAGGTCTTTTATAATAAATTATGATTTCAAAATATATACATATAATATCTCTGTAGAACCATTTTCTTAGATCTAATTAAGATGGTTGCCTTTCTAAAGAATTCATTAAACCTAAGTTGTTATCTTGTGTTTATGCTATAGATTTTTATGCTACTACTCATTAAATATTGGCTTTCATTTATAAGTTTTCATTTTTCAGCCAAATTTTCCTAATCCATAAATTGTTCCCTGGGAATAGAGCTTTTTTTGGTTTTTATGTTATTGTTTTTTTAATACATTAACTTCTTCATGCCACCAGGGTTTAGTTCTCAGTATATTGAAGTTATTATTTTTAAAATGATTTATCAGAACATTTAATTCACATGATTTTAGCATATATGATTTAAATTTTATATTTATGTAATCCCTTCAAGATGAATTATCCTGAAAAATCAACTCATTTCTTTCTGCTTGTTATAGCTAACTATTTCTTTAAGGTAACAGCAGAGGTTTTCCAATTTAGATTGCTAAGGGATAATTCTTTTTTTTGTTTCTGTTGTTTGCCTGTTTCTTTTACTATGCATAAAAAAGAGTTAATTTGCTAAGATGAGTATCAGTATATAGTAACTGTTGCAGACTACTAACATAATCAGGTGAAAAGCCACATTTCAATTTAGCATTTCACTCTAAGGAAGGATAGGGCTATACTTAGAATATTCCAGATTTTGAAAACACTTTGTTAAGTTAATATTTTTACATTTTAATTGGGGTATTGGATGGTGAATAGACACATCCTTACTAGTGAGTTGTCTTACTTGAAATAAGCTAGAAATTCTTTTCAAACCAATATATATGGAAACTATTTTATAAATCAATTTTGCATTAAAGCAATTTTGAAGAGAAAAAAATGTAATGTTAGAAGATTAGTATCTTTTTTTTTTTTTTTTGTCTTGCCACAAATACAACATTGATTAGTGATCGAGCCCCTGGGGCCAGTGACCTCATGGAGACACATTTATACTGATGTACATTTTACCTCTAGGTATCTAGGTATCTTTTCTCTCCAGGCACAGAGTTTCTCTTTATATAAAACTGATGATGGTGTAAATCTTTGTGAAAAGACAGATAAAAATTTGTTCCTCTTCAAAATGCTTTGGGTGTTGCATGACAGTAAAGATATTTTACATTCAACATCTTTGACTGCAGTGTAATGAAATCTGCCACACAGTTCTGTTGACAATAATAAATGATTAATAATTTTGATAAAATATTTCTTTCCAAAAATTAAATACTGTCTACAAATCCATAAATTCTGTATCAGTGTTAACATTTATCTTGACATATCAGATATGATTCTATACCATAATCAAATCATTAGCTGAGCTCTATCATTTTTCATTCATTAGAATGTCAGGAAATAGAACATAATGTTCAATAATGTCATGAATTTAATAAAATAGAAAATGAGACAAAGAAAAGTCCTTGGTTATAATTTCCATTCCAAATTAAAACTTTTGTGATGACTTTTTCTTTTTACATTTCCTTTCAATCATATAAATCTAATGTAATCTTTTACCCCTTTTTTACTATTAAAAAACCTTGATTAAAATAAATAGAAGTTGGAATTACAGACTACTTTGTATTAGTTTACTCCTCAGCCCTGACATTTCTACCCTAAAATATACATTTATTTTTATAAATATTTATTTTTAAAAGTATTTTTGTATCAACACATTGACCAGATTGACTTATCAAAATTATCAAGTTACATTTTTAAAAAAGCAATAAAAGTTAAAAAGTCCAAAGAAATGGCTAAGACAAATACATCAGTACTGACAAGCTATAAAAACAATGCTATTGGCACATCTGCCAACCACTGAAAGAAAATGCATCTGTGTTTAAGCCACCCAGAGAGTAGTATTTTGTTATAACAGCCCTAGCAAATTAATACAAAGGTTATGACCTAGACTATACTGTATATTTTAAATAAAATTGTGCTATGTTCAATTGCTCTATTCATTTTTCTTTGCTTCATTGTTCCCACAGATTTAAAAATGTAAGCACGTTAGAAGAAATTTTATCATATATTTTAGAAAACAAGTTTGTGTAATGGCTCTAAAGGGAACATTTAAAATTAATATTCATTAGTAAATTTTAAAGCTGCTTTAATGACTTAGACTTTTGTTGGCAAGCACTGTTTGGGAAATGGTCTTAAAATGTATGAGTTTTTAGTTTTTTTAACCAGCAAATACTGTTACTATAATTCTTCTGTTAATGAAAAAGATCCCTCCTAATGGTAGGTACTCTTTGGGGTCAGAAAAATGATTATCCTATCTAATAAAAGAGTAATATGCAAATTAACCATCACTCTGCTACACCCACAAGCCACGCCCACTGGCCAATCAGGAGTGAGCATGCAAATTAACCCAACCAAGATTGCTGCAGCCATGAAGAGAGCAGGAGGCTTGGGTTTCCCTGGCAATGGAGGAAGCCAAGCTTTCCGCCTGCCCTGGCTGGCCCAGGCTTCCACTCAAGGCTACAAAGTTTCAATTATAGAAGATAAATAAATCCCAACAAAAATGGCGGCAACCACAGAACTGAAGAGATCAGGAGGCTTGAGTTGCCCCCAGCAATGGGGGAAGCCAAGTTTCCGCAGCCCTGGCCTGCCTTGGCCTCCGCTCATGGCTACAAAGTTTCAATTATAGAAGATAAATAAATCCCAACAAAAATGGCTGCAGCCACGGAGCAAGCAGGAGGCTTGGCTCTGCTCCAGGCTACAAAGTTTCAATTGTAGAAGATAAATAAACCCCAGATACCAGGGCCTCTGCTTGGGTCGCCCAGGGGCATGGCCGACCTGCAAACCACCACAGGCCCCTCGCCCAGGCCACCCCATGCCCCAAGGGAATCCCCACCCTGAACCGGTACACCCTTCAGGGCAAACCAGCCGGTCCCCACCCATGCACCAGGCCTCTATCCAGTCAAATAAAAGATAAATATGCAAATTGACCATCACTCCAACACACAAGATGGCTGCCCCTATGTGGTCAAAGATCCTGCCCACATGTGGACACAAGATGGCCACCACCAGATGGCCAGCAGAGGAGGGCAGTTGGGGGGGACCAGGTCTGCAAGGGAGGACAGTGGGGGTGATCAAGCCTGCAGGGGAGGGCAATTAGGAGTGACCAGGCCAGCAGAGGAGGGAAGTTGGGGGCGACCGGGCCTGCAGGGGAGGACAGATAGGGGTGACCAGGCCTGAAGGGGAGGGCAGTTAGGGGTGATCAGGCCTGCAGGGGAGGGCAGTTAGGGGCAATCAGGCTCGCAGGAGAGCAGTTAGGCATCAATCAGGCTGTCAGGGGGGTGGTTAGGGGTGATCAGGCTGGCAGGCAGAAGTGGTTAGGGGCAATCAGGAAGGCAAGCAGGTGAGCAGTTGGGAGCCAGCAGTCCTGGATTGGAGAGGGTGCAGGCTAGGCTAATGGACACACACTGCTGTGCACGAGTTTCGTGCACCAGGCTTCTAGTTAATGAAATAAAAGAAAGTAAAAACATTTTCTAAATATATAAAATTTGTATTATATATTATTTATATACTAGAGGCCCGGTGCACAAAATTCATGCTTGGGGTGTGTGTCCCTCAGCCCAGCCTGCACCCTCTCTAATCTGGGAACCCTAGAGAAATGTCCGACTGCCCTCTCACAATCCAGGACTGCTGGCTCCCAACTGCTTGCCTGCCTGCCTTCCTGATTGCCCCTAACTGCTTCTGCCTGCCAGCCTGATCACCCCCTAACCACTCCCCTGCCAGCCTGATTGATGCCTAACTGCTCCCCTGCCAGCCTGTTTTCCCCTAACTGCCCTCACTGCAGGCCTGGTCACCCCTAACTGCCCTACCCTGCAGGCCTGGTCCCCCCCAACTGCTCTCCCCTGCAGGCCTGGTCCCCCCCAACTGCTCTCCCCTTCAGGCCTTCGTCCCTCCCAACTGCCTTTCCCTGCAGGCCTGGTTGCCCCCAACTGCCCTCCCCTGCAGGCCTGGTCACCCCCAACTTCCTTCCTCTGCCATCTTGGTCACCCCTAACTGCCCTCCCTTGCAGGCCTGGTCCCTCCCAACTGCCCTCCCCTGCTGGCCATCTTGTGGTGGCCATCTTGTGTCCACATTGGGGCATGATCTTTGACCACATGGGGGCAGCCATCTTGTGTGTTGGAGTGATGGTCAGTCTGCATATTTCTCTTTTATTAGATAGGATAGAGGCCTGGTGCATGGGTGGGGGCCAGCTGGTTTGCCCTAAAGGGTGTCCCAGATCAGGGTGGGGGTTCCCTTGGGGTGTGGGGTGCCCTGGGCGAGGGGCCTGTGGTGGTTTGCAGGCCGGCCACGCCCCCTGGCGACCCAAGTGGAGGCCCTGGTATCTGGGGTTTATTTATCTTCTACAATTGAAACTTTGTAGCCTGGAGTGGAGCCAAGCCTTCTGCTTGCTCTGTGGTGGCAGCCATTTCTATTGGGATTTATGTATCTTCTATAATTGAAACTTTGTAGCCTTAAGCGAGGCCTGGGCTGGCCAGGGTGTGCAGAAAGCTTGGCTTCCTCCATTGCCGGGGGCAACCCTAGCCTCCTGCTCTTTCCAGCTCCGTGGCTGCCGCCATTTCTGTTTGGGTTTATGTATCTTCTATCATTGAAACTTTGTAGCCTTGAGTGGAGGCCTAGGCCAGCAAGGGCAGGCGGAAAGCTTAGCTTCCTCCATTGCCGGGGAAACCCAAGCCTCCCTCCTGCTCTCTGTGGCCATAGCCATCTTGGTTGGGTTTATTTGCATATTCCCTCCTGATTGGCTGGTAGGCGTGGCTGGTGGGCATGCATATTACTCTTTTATTAGATAGGATAGGGTGTCTCAAAAATGTTTATAAACTGAATGATTATAAAGCCAGTGTATATTAACATACAGTTCATTTTCAAAATTTAAAATACACAGAAATAATTCTTTTTTTTTTGTCAATGCCTGTTTTCAAACTGATGATGGTTTTGGTCCAGGCACCTTTGATAATGTGAAGCAATGGAATCACAAGCATCAAGAATCATTTCTTTTGGTATTTGTGCGCCCTCAGTTGATCAACTGTTGTGGTTTTGTATCATAAACTTTTTTAAATACATATTTTTTATTGTTACTAGTATACAGATGTCTCCCACTTCCCCCTCCCCTTTATCCTAACCTTTATGTTTTATGTATCCCCATAAAAAAGTCTAGTGAATAAATTTTCTTTGTTCAAAGCTTAGTCTGGCTGAAGTGGAGTGAAAATTAAGTGCGTTATCAGCCGTTATAATAATTATAAAAACAGTGTTTGTACTTCAACTGCTTTTTCAAACTTCTGGTAGCATTTTGGGATGAATTTCCTTTTGTTCAAAGCTTAGTCTACCTGAAAAGAAAGAAACATCAGTTGAGCTATCAGCTGTTAAAGTGTGTATACATGTGTTTGGGGCACCGTGTATGTAAATAAAATATATAGCTAACATTTATTCAGTGCGCATACACTTCCTGAGAGTTGAAGGATGTTAAGTGACACTGTTGCTCTTCTCCTCCTCCTGCTTTGTAAACAGTGACTACCATGAAGAACATAATCTCACCTCTGATTGGACCCTAGGAGCTTTATTCCTTGAATGGTTAATCAACTTCTTGGAACGTGCATTATTTTCTAGGTCAGCGATTTTCAACTTTTTTCATCTCATGACACACATAAACTAATTACTAAAATTCTGAGGCACACCTAAAATATATTTTGTGCTGATCTGACAAAAATATAGGTATAATTTTATTTATTCACTCCGGATGGCTAAGGACTAAATAGTCAGGTACTGCATGTTTTAATAATTCCTGTGCAACACCAGTTGAAAATTGTTGTTCTAGGTTAAAAAGAAGACTTTATCACATTGGTTGAGATTTATATTATTCCCCTTGGTGAATTTAACTGAACTGTATTCACAGACACAAACAATGTCTATATGTACAGATTATTCTGGTAATTGTTATTGCCAAAATGTTCAAGTCAATTAAAGCTACTGAAAATACATAAAAAAAAAAAAAAAACGATTATGAAATAAAAATAAATTATGTAGTAAATAAACTTGTATTTCTAAATGCAGTGAAACTACTGGTCTTCAGTAAACAATAAAAGCAGTTATTTGCATATACTCTATAAGAAATGTGTAGACCACAATCGCATATTTTTCTCAACTGTTTCAGAGATATATTCATAAATCATCCAAACAATTTTATTTTTGCATGAATTTGGCTGATTTTTTTCCACATCTGGGATCCTTGAACAATGTCCAATATTCCATGCTGAGCTTTTAAACCTATTTCCTGTACTTTATACACTGCAATACTCTTATACGTGTCAATATAATAATAAAATGTACATAAGGAAAGCATTTTCAGTTAATTTCCTTATTTTGATGTCTTCATGTTCATTTAATCTGTTTTATTTCACATCAAAAGAGCTTGTTTCCATTGTGTAAATGTACCACAGCTTTTTTACCCACTCATCTACTGATGGATACTTGGGTTGCTTCCAAACCTTGGCTATTATAAATAACTAGAGGCCCGGTGCACTAAATTCGTGCATGGGGGGGGGTGTCCCTCAGCCCAGCCTGCACCCTCTCCAATCTGGGACCCTCAAGGAATGTCCGACTGCCCGTTTAGGCCCAATACAGGTAGGATCGGGCCTAAACGGGCAGTCGGACATCTCTCTCACAATCCAGGACTGCTGGCTCCCAACTGCTTGCCTGCCCGCCTTCCTGATTGCCCCTAACTGCTTCTGCCTGCCAGCCTGATCACCCCCTAACCACTCCCCTGACAGCCTGATTGATGCCTAACTGCTCCCCTGCCAGCCTGATTGCCCCTAACTGCCATCCCCTGCAGGCCTGGTCACCCCTAACTGCCCTCCCCTGCAGGCTTGGTCCCTCCCAACTGCCCTCCCCTGCTGGCCATCTTGTGGTGGCCATCTTGTGTTCACATGGGAGAGGCCATCTTTGACCACATGGGGGCAGCCATCTTGTGTGTTGGAGTGATGGTCAATTTGCATATTACTCTTTTATTAGATAGGATGATGCAATGAATGCAGAGGTACTTATATTCTTTCAAATTAATGTTTCAGGTTCCTTCAGATAAATCCCAGGAGATGGAATTGCTGGGTCATAAAGAAGTTTCATTTTTAATATTCTGAGGTAATTCCATACTGTTTTGCATAGTGTATGCACCAATCTGCATTCTCACCTACAGTGCAAGAGGGTTCTTTTCTCCATATTTTCACCAACACCATGAAATACTATGCAGTTGTAAAAAAAGAAGAATACCGTACTCATTGAGACAGCATAGAGGGACCTGGAGAGTATTCTGCTAAGTGAAATAAGCCAGTCAGAGAAAGACAAGTATCACATGATCTCACTCATATGTGGAATCTAATGAACAAAATAAACTGATGAACAAAATAGATCCAGAGACACACAAGCATGGAACAGACTGACTAATCTCAGAGGGAAGGCAGGGAATGTGGGGGGAGTAAAGGGTGGGAAGAGATCTACCATAGAACTTGTATGCATATATGCATAACCCATGGACACAGACAATAGGGTGGTGAAGGCCTGGGGTAGGGAGTGGGGGCGAGCTAGAAGAGGTCAATGGGGGAGAAAAGTAGACTTATGTAATACTTTCAACAATAAAGATTTTTAAAAAATAAAATAAAAAATAAATAGAAATAATAAGAACTCATACTCATTTATTCATTTTAAAAATTTCCAGCTTTATTGAGGTATGATGGACTATAAAAATTGTGTATATTTTCTATACAACATAATGTTTTGATATATGTATACACTATGACATGATTACCATAATCAAGTTATTAACATACCCATATTCACATAGTTAAATATTTGTGTGTGTGTGGGGGGGGGGGGATACTTGAGAACTACACTCCTAGCACATTTCAAGATTATAATACATTAGTAACTATAGTCACCATTGCTGTACATTGGGTCTCCAGAAATTATTCATCTTATGACTGATAGGCTGTACCCTTTGACTAACTTGTCCCATTTTCCCATCCCCAAGGGTCTGTTCAGCACCATTCTAATCTCTGCTACTGTAAGTTTGACTTTTTATATTCCACGTAAAAATGAGACTATACAGTATTTGTCTTTCTCTGTCTGGCTTATTTCACTTAGCAAAATGTTCTCCAGGTTGTTGGTAATGACAAGATTTCCTTCTTTTTTATGGCTGAATAATATTCCATTATATTTATATCTATTTAGACATCATAAATGTCAAATTTTCTTTATCTAATTATCTGCTAATTAACATTTAAACTGCTTCCACCTTTGAGTATTTTGAATAATACTGCAATGAACATGAGAATACAAATATATCTTTGAGATCTTCATTTAAATTCCTTTGACTATATACCCAGAAGTGGGATTGCTAAATCATATGGTAATTTTAGTTTTAATTTTTTGTGGAACATCCATCCTGTTTTCCATAATGGCTCTAGCAATTTACATTCCCACTAATTGTGTATAAAGTTTCCCTTTTCTCCATATCCTTGCCAACAGTTATCTTTTGACTTATTGATAGCCATCCAAATAGGTATGAAGTGCTTTGCTTTAGATCATGATACATGATAGCCATAACTGAAGATAAGCATAAATTAGACCCTAATATAAAAATATTCACAAACTTTTTTTTTAAAGATATATTTTAATTGATTTTTTACAGAAGGAAGTGAGAGGGATAGAGAGTTAGAAACATCAATGAGAGAGAAACATCGATCAGCTGTCTCCTGCACACCCCACACTGGGGATGTGCCTGCAACCAAGGTACATGCCCTTAACCAGAATCGAACCTGGGACCCTTCAGTCCACAGGCCGATGCTCTATCCAAACCAGTTATGGCTCACAAATGTTTTTTTGTTATGGTCAATTTATTGAGTAAATTGAATCAGTCACTACATTTTTCTAAATGAACAAATGAAATGAATGAAGCATGGTAATCCAAGAACACTCAGTCTGGATTATTTGATGGTATGATAGAAATTAGGCTTGCCAGACATGGTGACTTACATCACTCGTAATACATTAATGTCAAGAAAATGTAAATAAAACTATTACATTAAAAAACTGAAATTCAACTGGGAAACCATTTAATATCATGGTTAGTCATACTGGTAGATAAAATTAAACACACGCATACATATTTACCCAAAGTAAAGATTGAATGTTAACTAACATTTAGCCTTACTATAAATAAGCCTCAATTTGCTAATTTTGTTTTCACTAAAAACAGAAGATACAGTCCTACTAAAAACAGAAGAGTAAAAACTATAGCTGTGCATAAAATAAAAAAATGAATACTGTCACTTTTTAAAATTTGATCTTTTTGAGGAGCCACACTCAAAGTTTCTTATCTGTATATATATAAAAGTCTAAGTGACTGAACGTCTGTCCAACCATCCAACTGACCAGCCAGCTGGTACATATGATGCGCACTGGCAATTTAAAAATAAATGTTGACTCATGCACTTCTATTATAGAGAAAGGGTGAATAGTGATATTAAAATAGTTTGTATTTTAATTTTATAATACTATATTTTATATACTATTTGACATGTAATTTTTTGCAGTAATGTAATTACCACATGAATCTTTCTTTTAACTAATTTCCTTTCCTTTTGAATCTGTGTACCGGGCCACTAGTATACTCATATATGTATGTATGTGTGTGCACATATATATGTTCAGGAAATTAGGAATCAGGTCCTCAGAATTCAAATTGAAGCTTTGAGTAAACCCTATGCATAGTTTAAATGATAGGATATAAAAATTCATTCTTGGAAAGAGTGTCTTAGGAAGTTTACATTTATATACTTAACTTTTCAAAAGATACCCTTAGGGGTAAATATGAAAATTAGTTTTTCATTCCAATATATGACGATCCAGTAAATTTTCAAGTTAAACTGTATATTTTAAAATAATAAAAAAGAAAAATGCTTAGATATTTTAGCCTTTCATATTATAATGATAAGTTTAGTGAAAATAACATTAGAGGACAATATTCTAGTCCCAGAATTAAGTTTATGAAGTTTTGTGATAGTAAATAATCACTCTCCTCTTTGAGCCTGTGAAAGCTTACATGTTTATTCTCCAACTAAATTTTAGACTTTGTATTCTATAGTTTAGTACTGGCAAAGTGAACCATAATCTATATATATATAAGGCTAATATGCAAAGTGTCCCATCGGGAGTTCGACCAGGAGAACAGGAGTTAGCTCGCTTGCTATGATGTGAGCTGACCACCAGGGGGTGGCACAGAACATGGAGGGCAACCAGCAGCGGGGTGCAGAGGGATTGAGGGAAGGAGAAGGTGGGGAGGCGGGGAGGCCGGGAATCTGATCAGCCCTGATCGCTGGCCAGGCCTAGGGACCCTACCTATGCAGGAATTTCATGCACTGGGCCTCTAGTGTTTAGATAAAGATCTGGTTATATGACTCACAGGTAAAAATGTAGACTTCCAAATTAATACCAGCCTTCAGTAAATTGTTGGTTTTTGATGTATTTGATTTTTATATCTGTCAAAATATCAGTTATTATGAATCTGATTTGGCAGAGCAAAAATTGCAGTGGTGATACAGAAAGGAAAGAAAATGCTCCCATAAATATCCTCCTACAACTTATTTTTCAAATTGCTGGCACCGAACATAATGCATGGCTGGAAGATGGGGGTGGTAATAAAGTTGGTAAAAGAGGGATACATGTTTTCTTTACTTAGTGATACATTTTCCTTCTTGCTGTCACTCTTAAAATGTTGTGCAACTAATTTTTAGTTATAAGGCTCTACGCAATGCTAAATTTTCTGATTATTATAACATCTGACATTTAACAACTATATAATTTTGTGAAAAAATGATATACAGTACTCGTTGTTCCAAACTCAATTGCATAAGCCAACATCTTTATGGTAGGGATAATGGTTTCATTCACTAATGACACTCCCAAAAACAAAAACAAAACACCCTCTTTTTATTGTTTTAACTTCATTTTTATTGTTGACCCTATTACAGATGTTCCCATTTCCCCCCTTGGCCCACCTCCACCCAACCCCTGTCCCCTCTTCCCTTTGGCCATCACCACATTGTTGTCTGTGTGCTTCATTTTGAATGCAGACAAATATATTTAGAAGCTTTAGTGAGAAAGCTCGGGACTTCAAAATATGACGTGAAACCAAACAAAAAGGATTATTTTGAACGTTCCCTAAGGGGCAGCTACAGACCAGACCAGCAGTAGTCTTGTAGATAGTAGAGATAATTTGGTCAAACCCAATCTCCTGACATAACAGATTCATGAGTTTATTCATTTCAAATGAGGCTGAAGCAGACTTGCTGATGTTGTAGAGGGTCTTTCTGAACAAATGATCACATGAATTTATTTGGCCTTAGAACCCGCTGTGAGAAGTATCAGGATTGCCACATGAGGAAGCATTCATTGCAACCTTTCCCCTGAAAACATTTTGTTCTTTTTTTTTTTTTTTTTCCTAGAGCATCAAGACAATTCCAAAGTAAGACTATTCCTCGAAGATTTGGGTGCATTAAATATTTAACCAAGTCTTTAACTTTCACACTCGGCATTTCTTTTATGCTGCCCTGAGAACAATTTCCACAAGTTAACCCATGCAGCACAGAAGGAGCTCATACTTTTTAAATGTATCATTAAAAAAAAAATCAATAGGGTGGCTGGGTTTGCATCTAAAATATATTCCCTGATAACTTACGTATTTTCAACAAAAACCCTCATTTTAGAACACACTGAAACTCACAACTCCCACAAATACTCTTTCCTTCTCTCAAATTTCAGGCAGCAAGAGTGCCAGAGGATTTGGAATTTGTATAACCCCAAACTGTGTTTTCCTAACTAATCTTGGCAAGCTTAAAACCCTGGAAAGTCACAATCCACGTCCCAGGCGATCATCCTGGACAGCTCAGCAGCAGCAAAGCAGAACAGGATATCCAGCTATTGAACAGGCCGCCGGCCCAGGTGGCGGGCCACGCAGCTGCGAGAGCATCCTACCAGGAGGGCAGCACCAGGAAGACAGTTCCTCCCCTCTGTCTGTTTTCTGCTGGAGAGGAAAGCATGGTCTGCACTCCCCAAACACGGCCTGCCAACCCTGCACTTCCAGCCATGGTGAGAAGAAGACACGTCTCCAACAATAAATGTCAGGAGAGGAACAAATCATTTATGGGAGTCAGGAGGCCGCAATGCAAGCTAGAGAAAAACAGCTTTGGTTTTATTGTTATACCAAATGAAACACAGCATCAGCGATGTGAGGTCATTTAAGACCAATTATTTTTGTACCTAAATTATAGAGAATAAAAGAATTATGGGTTAAAAGGCTAGGGTTAATTACAGGTTCTCGGGCCTTTGTGTTAAGAATTGCATTAAAGGAATTTTCATCATTAGTAAGGACAGTCTTCTTCCTGATATGATTCTTCTATTTTTGTACTTTGCCTTTAAAAAAGAAAGTATGAGTGCTTTTTCTCAAGCTAGGAAATCCTCATGCCATTCCTCCTCAGAAGTTGGTTTGTACTTATGGAAAATACTTTTTTCCAGTTTTATTGAGATATAATTGACCTACATTAATATGTAAGGTTAAGGTATACACACAGTATTGAAAAAGTTTATATATGTATGAACTTCTATTAAGGATTTTTATCGAGAGGGAGAAAGTACAGCATCTTTTGGGAGAGAATTGAGTACCTTTTTCAAATCTAAGAGAGTCTTATTCTAGTTCATAAAATTAAATTTCAAAAATAAACATTTTGTATGCAATTGTATTTCCAATTAGTAGGGTAGTGTATATGTTCATTTATTTCTATTCTTAACACTCAAGACATTTTACATATAATAAATAAATGATAGCTAAATGATAGAGACAAGATGGATAGATGATAGAACAGAGAAATAGATTTAAGTTTTAATAGCTGAAGGATCAGAGACTAAAAATAATATTCACTTTAGTTATTTTATGTATATTTAATTTTTTTAATTGAACATTATTTTTTAGTCTTCTGTTATCCTATAAGAATATTGGTTAAAATCTGAATTACTATGAAAAAGTATTCTGAAACTATGAAACCAAACAATTTATAATTGTAATATATAATCAAGATCACCCATATAAGGATGTAATTAATAAAGGTTCCTCAGAGACTTTGTCATCAACTTAAACAACTAGTAATATTACTGCTTTTAAAAGTTAAAATAATTTACTTTGGGAATAAATATCAAATTATTTTTAATTTGCCATGCAAGGACTACTAGTTGTTTAAGTAAATTTATCCTTTGTTGGTTAACAATGTTATTGGTAAACAATGCTCACAGTCTGTACATTGGGGAACATGAGCAGAATCATCCAAATAAGACAGAATTGCCCTGGCTGGCGTGGCTCAGTTAGTTGGAGCTTTGTCCCATACACTGGAAGGTTCCAGGTTCCATTCCTGGTCAGGGCACATACCCAAGTTGCTGGTTTGACCCCCAGTCAGGGCACATGTGGGAGGCAACTGTTAAGTGTTTCTCTCTTTCTCTCTCCCTCTCCCTTCCTCTATTTCTAAAATCAAAAAAAAAAAAAAAAAAAAAAAAAAATCCTCAGTGAGGATTTTTAAAAAGTTAAAAAAAAAAGAGGATTGACCCATTCTGTTATTGCCTATGAAATATACTTCATCTTGATATTGGTTTATCTTTTTATTAAACAAACTAGGGGCCCGGTGCATGAAATTCATGCACTGGGGAGGGGTCCCTCAGCCCAGCCTGCCCCCTCTCACATACTGGGAGCCCTCAGAGAATGTCCTGATGGCTTAGGCCCACTCCCTGTTGGAGCAGTCTGTCCTCCCTTTGCGGGAGGCAACCCAGCTGATCAGGGGAAGGCACCAGCCCCATCACCCCACTACTGTAGCCACTGCCAATCACTGCAGCCACATCAACACAGACTCCAGTCCCTTCACCATGAAAAAATGACAACTTTCTTTAGGCATTTTCAAGATGTGCCTTTCATAAGATATGACATTTCTTTCTTTATTTTTCTTTTTATCCTCACCTGAGGATATGTTTCCATTGATTTTTTTCCCCTTCCCTCCGATTCTAGGCTTGGCCCCTTCCCAAGCCTACAGCCTCCACCCCAGGCTGTAGGCTTGGGAAGCTGGCACCCCCCACCCCTCCAGGCCGTCCCCCAAGCCTAAAGCCTCCATGGGATGGCCGGCTGGGAGTGACCTGGGTGCCGAAGAGGTTCCCAGGACCCAGGTATGTATGCAAATTAACCACCATCTTTATTGGGTTAATTTGCATACTCACTCTGATTGACTGTGGGCGTAGCGGAGGTACGGTCAATTTACAAGTTTCTCTATTATTAGGAAAGATGACTGTTTAGTGAGAAATGCCTATTCTTTTAATCTCAATAGTCTTTTCATAAATTAATAGACACATACAATGTAGTGCCCATCACTACAGGTAAATCATATAAACTCTTACTTTGATTACATCTAGGAGTTAATTTACCAGGTATTAAATTGTCTGGAAATCCAGAATAATTTTTTTTCTGTTGGCAAAAATTTGGAGGGTGGAGAAACACCAATGTGAGAGAGAAACATTGTTTGGTTACCTCCCATACATTCTCCAACTGGGGATTGAATCCACAATCTAGATATGTGCCTTGACTGGGAATCGAACCCACCACCTTTTTGGCGTACACAATGATGCTCCAACCAGCTGAACAACTCAGCCAGGGCTAATTTTAAATTTTCATGTAAGTATATACTAGACTTTTTTAAGTTTAATTGTTTAAATATTCTCAACCAAAAATGGTTAGAAATTTAGAGAAGTAGAATGAAATCATCCAGATCAACTACTTAAATAAATTATAAATTATTAATATTTTAGAATGTATGTATTCAAAATTTTATATGAACAAACTTATTTAAAAAAAATTGGCTTTGGTGTCCATAGTGTTTAAGTATCTTAATTTTCAGTTATTATATTGTGAGTAGATCAGTATACATTTGCACTATCATTGGTAAAATCTGTCCCACATTCTATTTTATAAATGTGCCCTAACTTATTACCCAACTCTATTGCGAGACATTTACTTTGCTTATAATCTTATATCATTCTAAAGATGCTATAATTACTATATCATGAAATATTTGTTAAATCTAAGATAAATTCCTAATTATGAAATTACTAAGTCAAGGTCAATATCCATTTTTAGATTAATGGATTGATATTGCCAATGTTTCCTCTTGAAAATATTATAACAATTTACTCTCCCATGAGCAGTGTATATGAACAACTGTTTTCTCACATATTGCTGTCACTGGACATCACTGAAAAATGATGTAATGCCCAACCAGAGTGGATCAGTGGTTGAGCGTCAACCTATGAAACAGGAGGTTACGGTTCGATTTCCAGTCAGGGCCCATGCTGAGGTTGTGGCTCAATCTTCTTTGATGTTTTTCTCTCTCTCTCCCTCTCCCTTCCTCTCTGAAATCAATAAAAATATATGTTAAAAAGTAATAATAACATAAGAACTCTGGCTCAATTATTTTGTTCAGACATGGTATCTCCTTGGTTTGTATTTGCATTTCTTTTAATCTCTTTCTATTTTAAAAATTTCTTTATTGTCCATTAGAATTATTCTTTTATTTTTTATTGCTGCATTTTATACATTCTGTACATGTTTCAATTTTCTGCACTTGATTTTTGCTATTTTATTTTTCTATATGAAAGTTATTAATCATTTGTTTGTTACAAATGAAGCAAATATTTTTGTCAGATGGCTGTTTGCAAAACAGCCTTTAAGAAGGATGATAGATTTTGGGTAGATGAGCTTGGGTTTCAAATAAATGATATTCTTCATTTATTAGCTATGTGACTTTGGACAAGCCACTGTGGCTTACTAAGGCTCACTTTTATCATATACTAGAGGCCCGATGCATGAAATTCATGCAAGAGTAGGCCTTCCTTCCCCCGGCTGCTGGCACTAGCTTCCCTCAGGCACCCGGGACCCGGGCTTCCCTCCGGCCCGGCTTCATCCTGAATGATGTCTGGTCTAATTAGCATATTACCCTTTTATTATTATAGATAGAATGTGGATGATAAAACTCACATGGACCTAAATGTTAAGCAATATGTTTAGGAAATAGCAAGTACAAAATTAATTACAGTTATTATTTTCATTATTTGTAGTGTTTTAGGCATTCAGGTATTGTACAAGTTTTATCAAACCAAATTTCCATCTTATGGTTTCTAAGAGTCATAAAAGTTGTTAAGAATTCAGACTTAGGGCCGAAACCGGTTTGGCTCAGTGGATAGAGCGTCGGCCTGCGGACTGAAGGGTCCCGGGTTCGATTCCGGTCAAGGGCATGTACCTGGGTTGCGGGCACATCCCCAGTAGGGGGCGTGCAGGAGGCAGCTGATCGATGTCTCTCTCTCATCGATGTTTCTAACTTTCTATCCCTCTCTCTTCCTCTCTGTAAAAAATCAATAAAATATATAAAAAAAAAAAAAAGAATTCAGACTTAGGAAACAGTCTTCAGTTGGAAACACAGCTCTAGTTTTTAGCAACTGTTTCATTTTAAGCAAGTTATTAAACCTTTCTGAACCTCAATTTTCTCATGTAAAAATGGACAGGTATTAGTATCTATCTTAAAAGGCATTGAGACAATAAAATAAAGTATTTCTTAGACAGGATGGTACAAAAGTGAGTTTACAATTGTTCATATGGAAAATAATACAAAAAATAATAAATAATGATACAAGATAAACTGTTTTGCATACTCACAACTGTAAACCTACTTTTTCCCCCACTCTGTATTTTATATATCTAGCATAGTGCTCGACACATAAAATTTTCCCAATTTAGCATTTATAACTGTGAGGCTGAAAATTGTCTTTCTGCCTTTAACTGCTTTTTCATTATTTAGGGTTTAATTAATTGTCAAAATGGCATGAAAGAATTCTCTAGGTTTTACGATATGACATAATCCATCTGATTTCCATAGAGGTGTTCTTGGCTGCATTCCTATGCTGGAGGTTCCAGGGCAACCCCTTGTCCCAGCTAAAAAATTTTTTTCTGGGTAGTATCACTGATTAAGTAGAAGGTCTTGAGGAAACTATTAACATTTTAATGGTGCTGTACTTGATATCTGATATTATATCAAACATTTGCACTTTTAGCCTCACTGAAACATGTGGTCTTTTACTCTCCTTTCTGTATTCTTCAAAATGAAAAGGTATATCTTAAAAAAAAAAAAGTGATCTTAAACTGTTAAAAAAAAAAGACACAATTAACTCCATGTGGACAGGATTAATTCTAGCTCTTGGCAATGGATAGAACCCTAGATTGTTGGGATTGATTCACAGGGAGGCCCTGAGGAGCCAGATGAAGGAGTCATTGCCTAGTAGATGACATGGTTCAACCAAAATAAGATTTCCAAGACCTATTATGATCTTCTAACTGGAGGAGGTAGGTCCAAATAACTTCTTGTTTGGACGTTGGAGCAGTGAATGTGTGTGTATGGGCTCCTGGCAATGACTGATACCACCTTTCTGGATGCAACTATCATCACAAAACAGGATTTTCCCCCCCAATTGAGGACCAAGCAAGATAGCTTTCTGAACCACATGCATTCTTATTTCACAGTTTAACTGGTCTGTGGGACAAATAATTTACAAATCAGAATAATTTTAATATGCAAATTAAGTCAAGATTTTTTCCCTATGAAGGTGGCCTTCATTTTCATTGAATCCTATTTCTAAATAGCTCACTTTCCTCAGCTTCCACTGGCTGGATTCTTACTGCTTAGCTTTTTTATAAACCCTGAATTCATGCCATGTGTACTAGGTAGTTGGGCTCTAGAGATGATATTTTCATCCTCTGGTTACAGAACTTTCCATCCGTCAGCCATAAATTTGTGCAGATGAGGGAGTACTGAAGCCTCAGCGTAAATCTGTCAGTGTGAGAAGTAACCCCATTCTCACTAATCTCTGGTGCCTGAGCATGCCATGATCTTCTTCCTGCTGATGTCCCCTAAGCTCATTAGTCTCAGGGGTGTCATGAGACTTACCGTCTGAGTTCTTTATCCACTGTACTTTCAACAGAAGGTGTGAGTCTGCCTTCAAACCGTGATTCTCATATATCTTGAAATGTATGTGGATTTCAATATGAGCTACACCTGATTTAGGATTCATGGCTAGTTTTCACTGCAAGAGGAACAGAGAAGAAAAATATTCTCATTTACTACCAGACACAATTATCCTTGTCCAGTTTTAGTATGTTTTGCATTTTCTCTCAGCAAAGTATCCTATCTAATAAAGAGAGAATATGCTAATTGACCATCACGCCCTCACAAAGATGGTGGCACCCACAGCCAATAAGGAGGGAATATGCTAATTGACTGCCATGCCCTCAAAGATGGCAGCGCCCACAGCCACAAGATGGCAGCGCCCAGTCCCCTCAGCCTCGCCAGGGTGGTTGGTGCATGGCACGGCCGGGCCCACCCCCAGGTGGATCCAGCCAATCCGCACACCTGCCTCCAGAGTCCCCCAGTCCCCTCAGCCCCTCAGCTGCCCAGGTCTGCCTGAGGCACAGGTAACCAGGGCTGGGCCAAGGTTTGCACTGCCAGCAGTGGCAGCAGCAGAGGTGTGATGGGGGCATCGCCTTCCCCTGATCACCGGGTCGCCTCCTGCCCCTGAGGGCTCTAAGACTGTGAGAGGGGGCAGCCTGGGCTGAGTGACGCCCCCTCCAGTGCATGAATTTTCATGCATCAGGCCTCTAGTCTATTTCATATCTGCGGATGTAGATATTAAGCATAAAGAATTATTAGGAATTTCAGATTCTAATCCATAAAGGTCTTATTATATGTCATTGTTGAAGATGAGTGTACCAGGTATGTGTTATGCAGTGTTTACCACGGAACTCCATTAAATTCAAGTCAGATGTCTTTGTGCTACTCATCTCTGGGTGGGGAGGGGGAAAGCAAAAATCTTTGAATTAAATACCATTATGTGAAAGAAACAATTTGAAAAGGAAATGTTTTTCTTTCACAATATTTAATTTTATCAAATAATGAAGGGAAAAAATAGAACTTGATCTATTTTATGGAGAAAAATACTATCCTTTGAGAAAAGCCTCTCATTTTGTGAAGTGGTCCCAAGAGACAGCTGGCATATTCAAGATGTAACAACCACTCTGCAGAGCAATGAATACAAACACATACAACAAAATCTGTCACTCAATGACTAATATTCATGAATTATCAACAGAGAAATCAAGTTCATAATGCAGGCAGAAAACCTAATTCCTCAGTGTGTCTCAGATAAAACATACAACATAAACAAATTATGAAAAGCCTTATCATAGCAGGCCCGTGGGGGATCCTGCTGCTGCCCATAATTCAATTAAACAATACCACAGGTAGAGCAGAGAACACAATTATAATCTTCAACAATGTTGCCAGCCACCCCTCTACTACGAAGACACACTTCCCCAGATTTTTGTGGAAGATATTGGTTGGGTGCCATAATTAAATAAAAGGGCAAGATGCAAGTAAATTGCATTTGTTACTTTCACAGGGGTCATTCAAAGACAATGTCAAATCCAAGCTAAAACTCTTAGCTGAGCCTGATAAAGATAAGCTTTTATGTATTTCCTTATTATGAAGCTCTGGCTCCTCATTCTCCTCATGGTAATGACAAATTAAAGTTCTATCATCTTCATCAATTCACATCCACTTAACATGCACTAGAGGCTTGCACTGTGATTAGCAGAAATAATTATCAAAAAGGGTTACCTAACTCAGTACCAGATAGAACTCACTCAGTCACTAGAGACAAAACCTACCTTATCACAAGTTATTAAAATGAAAGATTTTATTGCATAATGAATTTGCTTTAATTGAATAAACACATCAGCATAATTCTCTAAAACACACTGGCAGTTAAAATTCAACCTTTATTTTATTTTGTTATTAATATTACAAGAACTTTTCCAAATAATGCCAAAATCACAGATTTGAACTGTCCAATGCTGTTTCTCATTCTATTGACCAAATGTGCTACCAGTCTTTTGGATGATACAGATAAAAGTCACCCCTTTAACTGACAGTAATATAGCATTCAAGTGATGGGAAATGAAATTCCATTGCATTTCACTAGGGTGGCAACTAGTATGTAAACACTAGAGGCCTGGTGCATGGATTCGTGCACCGGTGGGGTCCCTCAGCCTGGCCTGCACCCTCTTGTAATCCAGGGGGGGATGTTGGGGAGCCGGTTTCAGCCCGATCTCCACAGGCCAGGTCGAGGGACCCCACTGATGCACAAATCCGTGCACTGGGCCTCTACTATGCATATGAGATATTTGGTTAATCTCTTCCCGCCCTCCCCTCTCCCCTCTTTCCTGTAAGATTCATCAGTCTGTTCCAGGTTTCCATGCCTGTGCATTGAGCATCTGCCCCCTGGTGGTCAGTGTGCATCATAGCTACCGGTCGAATGGTCAAATGGTTGATTAGGCTTTTATATAAACAGAAGATGTTCCCATTAAACGCATCTTTTGCTAATACAGTATTTTGCATGGATTAGCAGAAATAAAGATGAGATATTATTTTTGAGCAAACCCTTAATCTAACAATACAGAGGGTAACCATTAGTCATATGGAAACACAGATATACACATAAAAGGAAGAAATATGAAACACACATAAAAATATAAAGCCCTCTTAAATTTAACTTTTTCACACTGAATAGCTGCTGGGTACTCCATAGGGAAACAAAAGTGACATCAAACAGCTAACCATGAATTTAAAGTCACATTTTATGGGTAAAGAAAATTTTAAATATTCATTTTACAAGATATATGATCATAGCTGGTCAAGGAAATAAAATGAATTGTCCAGAGTAGAACTGTTCTAAGAGAAGTAAAATGTGAGTTTCATGTGTAATTTAAAATTTTTAACAACCACATTTTTTAAAAGTAGGATTGAAACAGATCAAGTTAATTTTAATAGTAAATCATATTTAATGAAATATATCTAAAATATTATCATTCAACATGTAATCTGTATAAAAATTATGTACAAGATAGTGAACATTTTGTTCTCAGTCTTTGAAATCTGATGTCCTTTTTACATTTATAGAACATTCAATCTGAACTAGTCATATTTCAAATACTCTATAGGCACATGTGCAGCACAGATATAGAGAAAACTATGCTTCCTCTATCCTATATAATAAAAGAGTAATATACAAATTAACCATCACTCCGCTACTCCCACAAGCCATGCCCACAAGCCATGCCCACCAGCGAATCAGGAGCGAATATACAAATAAACCCAACCAAGAAGGCTTGGGAGGCTTGGGTTTCCCTGGCAATGAAGGAAGCCAAGCTTTCCGCCTGCCCTTGCCATCCCAGGCCTCCACTCAATGCTACAAAGTTTCAATGATAGAAGATAAATAAAGCCCAACAGAAATGGCAGCAGCCACAAAACTGGAGAGAGCAGGAGGCTAGGGTTGCCTGCGGCAATGGAGGAAGCCAAGCTTCTGCAGCCCTGGCTGGCCCAGGCCTCCGCTTAAGGCTACAAAGTTTCAATTATAGAAGATACATAAATCCCAACAGAAATGGCTGCCACTACAGAGCGAGCAGAAGGCTTGGCTCCACTCCAGGCTACAAAGTTTCAATTGTAGAAGATAAATAAATCCCAGATACCAGGGCCTCTGCTTGGATCGCTGGGGGGCATGGCCGGCCTGCAAACCACCACAGGCCCCTCGCCCAGGGCGCCCCACACCCCAAGGGAACCCCCACCCTGATCCGGGACACCCTTCAGGGCAAACCAGCTGGCCCCTACCCATGCACCAGGCCTCTATCCTATCTAATAAAAGAGTAATATGCAGATTGACCATCACTGCAACACACAAGATGGCTGCCTCCATATGGTCAAAGATCCTGCCCCCATGTGGACACAAGATGGCCACCACAAGATGGCCAGCAGGGGAGGGCAGTTGGGAGGAACCAGGCCTGAAAGGGAGGGCAGTTGTGGGTGATCAGGCCAGCAGGGGAGGGCATTTGGGAGGGACCAGGCCTGCAAGGGAGGGCAGTTGGGGGCGATCAAGCCTGCTGGGGAGGGCAGTTAGGGGCAAACAGGCTGGCACGGGAGTAGTTAGGCATTAATCAGGCTGGAAGGGGAGTGGTTAGGGGGTGATCAGGCTGGCAGGCAGAAGTGGTTAGGGGCAATCAGGAAGGCAAGCAGGCGAGCAGTTGGGAGTCAGGGATCCCAGATTGGAGAGGGTGCAGGCTGGGCTGAGGGACACCCTCCCCCCCCCTCCCCTGTGCACGAATTTCGTGCACCGGGCCTCTAGTATGTTATATAAAATCTACTGTAAGTGCTATCTCCACAAATGGTAATTGTCAAGAAAAAAATGGTTCAAGTTTCTGGGAAAATGGTGACAAGAATTACTTAAAATAGCTTTAAGCTGGACTTTTTCATCTTTAAACTGTTTTTAGCATCAATGACAGAATTGTCTCTTCCAAAATATACCTGTCCAGGGGGAGAGATTTTGAAATCGTGAATTATAAGTCAAACATAAACCCACAAATAGTTTAAGTCACAAAAGTTCTGTTAGGAAGCCAGTCTCTTTTCAAACATATTATGGTGGCCATGGGAGTTATTGTCTACTCTTTTCCAGGAAGGTCCATGCTGCCTCAGAAGGCCTTACTTAACTGTCTTTAGAAAGGTCGACATAATAAATGAATCCCAAGTGAATTGGCACAGAAATAATTAAACTTTGTATTTGAATATACATCTTAAAAGAACTACCTTTCCTCTGAGAATTAGCAAATTTGTACAATTTTATTTATACACTAGAGGCCTGATGCACGGATTCATGCACCGGTGGGGTCCCTCGGCCTAGCCTGCACCCTCTTGCAATCCAGGACCCCTCGGGGGATGTCAGAGAGCCAGTTTCAGCCAGATCCCCGCAGGCCAGGCCGAGGGACACCACCGATACACGAATTTGTGCACTGGGCCTCTAGTATGCGTATAAGATCTTTGGTTAATCTCCTCCCGCCCTCCCCCGCTTCCCTGTAAGATTCATCAGTCTATTTCATGTTTCCATGCCTGTGCATTGATCATCTTCCCCCTGGTGGTCATTGCATGTCATGGCTACTTGTCGGCTGGTCACTTAGGCTTTTATATAGAGAGATGTTACAAAGCTGAACTGCTACTCTCTTAATAAAAAGGGAACAATTCTGCCACAAAATAAATGTTTGTTGCAATAAACAAGTAATACTTGTTTATTAAAAGTATTCCCATAGGACTGAAATTACTTTTCCTCATAACAGTGGACTGGGAGAGAGGCAGAAATAGAAATGCATGTGTTTCTTTTATACTTCTCTGCCTCATTTATATCATTCATTTGCAAGCTGAAATGTTGGTATCACTGTGAAGTATGAGCTGTGTGTGTTTGCATACGTGTTGTTTTTGTGTCTTTACCCTCCTTAGGTTTGTGGAGACTGGAAGGAAGAGGAAGGAGGCTTGTGAAAATGAAGGGGTAGTATTGAGGAAACAGGGTGTGAACTCTTGTGTTAACAATGAAGGCCATAGGCTCTTTTTGTGACTTAACATAGAAAGACTAATTTCATTAAGAGCCCAGCACAGGCCTCCAGGAGTGCTTATCACTGCTCTTCAGAGAGGAAGTGGACATTTTTGTTGTTGCAAAACAAACAGTGCTTGTTTTTGTAGCCCTGACCTAAGATCTCTCCCACTGTATCTCTGTGTTTGCAAACCTCCTCCCTGGGTCCAGTAGCAGGTGTGAGGGAATTGAAAACATGCTTACACTGAGCAGTCCCTTTCCCCGTTAAGAGCTCTGTAACCATTTGAGTTCTTGGAAAGGCATAGCTGAGGTCAACTGCATGATTACATGAAGCGGCTGCTGCCAACTGCCAGACATTTTCCAAGGTCACAGAGAGTCTAACAAGTGAAACATATTTCTAGTCTTTTATTTTGAAGTTTAATATTAGCATTTGTTTATGTAAGTTGAATTCTGTCAAAGAAATGCTTCCATCTGGAAAAAAAGGAGCCTAAAAAATACAAGTGCAAGTTTTAGTGCTTTGGAAATATTGGAAGTTGAGGAGAAGCTAATCCTCCATCAGAAATCTAGTGGTGTTAAACTACCAAAATATACCTGTCCAGGGGGAGAGATTTTGAAATCAGGAGCCTATCCATTTCAAAATGTTGAGACTTGTTGAGAACAAAGTCTTCTTTAAGTTGTAGTCTCATGTCCTCTCTTTGGATAAATCAACCCCAGCAAGTAAAAGTGCCAACTAAATTTACACATTACACAATGCACATGTATGAGCTGGGCCTCTAAGTACGTAATTGGGGGCATTCTATAGGTCCATAAAGGGTTCCCGAGTCTGCTCCATTTTCATGTGGTTATGCTTGTGGTCAGTTTATGAGGATGCACCTCACTAGGCCTTTTGAGAATGGAGTCATTTAGTTTGTGGCATTGAATAGAGTCACAGATAACAGGTGTTTGCCTCTGTAGGAAGGGTAAGTATGAAAAAAAGGGGGAAAGCCTGTGCAATACACATTCATAAGTACAAGTAAACTTACTTTTCTTTCAAGTCAGAATTAATTTGAGATAGCCTAGTAAATACTGACAAATTTTCTCAAATACAAAGTAAATTGTATTACCCCCTTTATAAGGATGGAACACACCAACACAGTTTCCTTAATGAAGGTGAGAGAACCTCCCTCTGTGCTCCCCTACCTCTGATTCCAACGTGCACCACACACACTGCACATGCTCACATACCACAAATATAAACATGCACATACATACTGCACACACATACACATACACTATTACCTGTGCACATTTGACACTGTTTTCCTAATGGTTGTTTTTTCTCATGAAAAACCATCTTTAACATATACCTCACTTATTAGGTTATTTACTAAATCTTTCTAGGACTCTATTTTCCCATATGAAATAAGGATAATAACCATAATCCTTTATAGTCTGATTGAATTAAATAAAGTAAAACACATAAAGTATGTGATAAAGTGCCTGGTATCTGACAAGGGTTTGGTAACTGTTAATTAATACGTTATCATAACCCTATAACCACGTTTGTCCTTCTAACAGTTCTATCTCACTTCCAACAGAGCTTTGGAGGAAGAAGACCTGAACACAAAGTACAGTTTAGCCTAGTAATTATTACATGGATTTTACTTGTGTATTAAACACCTTTTCATAGTCAACTCTTCAGAAATCTTCCCTAGCTTCACAGTTTACATGTTAATCTGATCTTATTTTTGTTGCCAGTTGAAGAAGCTATTAGTGGGGTGGGAGGGGAGCTGTCTTCTGGGAAATATATAAGAAATAATTAAATAATATATTTACTTATAGAGATATCTATTTTTATAAATAAATTTGAAATGATTATAGTATAAGAAAATTCAACATAAGTGGGTAAGACTCTGCACAGATGTTCAGTGACTTCCGCAGATGAAAATGTGAACATACTGTCACAAGTTTATGCCACAAAAAGGGAGAGAAGAATGAGAAGAATGAAACTCGAAGAGGTATGTAAGCAGCCGTGCTGAAAGTAATAATTTGCCAAGCACACAGAAATGTATCTTTGGAGTTGTTTTTATTTTCAGTCATGTTCCTTTATAATGTTGTCAAACTAAGTTGGTACTGAATAGACCAACTGGCTCAAAGAACTCTCAGCTTTGTAATTTGTAATTTTTACTTCTAAGACTTCAGCTTTTTCAACCTACGATTTTCTCCAGGCTAGCTAAACCAGGCTGCATGTCAGATTCAGTGAAAATGATTATCTACACTGCAGGCTACTTAATAAAGAGCCAAAGACAGTGGTTAGCTCTTTGGGTGGGGGAGGGGGGTTGTCCATTAGTAAGGAAGAGACCTTGCGTTTAGCAAATTACATCTTATTATCTTATTATATGGAGTCTATTCCTCACAAATTAAGAAAATCCCTATTTGGGAAGTATTTTCCATGGAGTATAATGACTGTAATTTGGAGGAAATAAACGCTGATCTTTCCTAAGATTCAGGCAGCATTTTCCTTATTCTCTAATTTTAGTTAATGTGGAGAACACACACGTGAATGAACTTCCCACTAATTTGGTTTGATATGTGAGCTGCTGTAGGACAGATTTTTTGGAAACATCTGCATTTTTCCCTACAAATACCTTTAAATCACCCAAGCATCACTAGACCAAGGAGACCCCTGTTTACAATGTCTCCTCCTCCTACTCTTTCTTCCACAAAACAGCATTCAGACTGCTGTCATTTTGGTGCTTTTTAAACAAAAATACAGCAACATCACTCTATTAAGTAAGATTCCCACTTGATTACCATTGTTGACTTGACAAGTCCAATTTCTGGGCATAGCCCTTGGAAAACCACTGTTACCCACTGACAGAGCCTCACCTCTAGGCACTTGGCCATCATATGCTTTTATGAGCCTTGCATTCAGGACCATTGGTACTTCCTCAGGCAACTAATATTTTTCCCTCCATATCTCCTCCAAGACTTTGCCAATCTATATTAATTTTCCAGGGTTTCTATAATAAAGTACCACGAACTGGATGGCTTAAACAACAGAAATGTATTGACTGGAGACTAGAAAGAGATCAAGGTGCCACTAAATATTGGTTCCTTCTGAGGGCTATGAGGGAAATTCTAAACATATCACTTTATCTTCCCTTGATCTTCACATGGCAGTCTCTCTGTGTGCTAGTCTATCTCCAAATTTCCCCCGTTTATAAGGACACTGGTTATATTGTATTAGGGCCTACCCTAATGGCCTCATTTTTTAATCCTCACCCGAGGGCATGCTTAGAGGGAAGAGAGAGACTGACAGATATCTATGTGAGAGGGAAACATCAATTGGTTACATTCTGTATGTGCTCAGACCAGGGACTGAACCAGCAACCTGGATATGTGCCCTGACTGGGAATCGAACCAGCTTCCTTTCAGTGCACACTATGAAACTCAACCAACTGAGCCACTCCAGCCAGGCCCCTAATGACCTCATTTTAACTTGGTAAAGTCTTAAACTTGGTAAAGACCCAAATAAGGTCATATTCTGAAATACAGGGGACACCATTCAACCCATAACACTATCTCTTGCCTTGGCATACCCCCATCAGCTCTTCTCTGTTGGGTAAAGTATTCACCTGCCAAAAACCTGGCCCAACAAGTCCTCTGCAGAAAACCTTCCCTGACTGCATCATCCTCCTCTTCTCCTCTAGGCCAACTCTGCACCTTATAAGTACTTGCATTTTGTCCATGGACCTGATAACTTCTTATTTTATACTAGTAGCCCTGCACATGAATCCGTGCACCAGTAGCTCTCTGCGGGGCCTGGCTGCTCCGCGCCTGTTGCCTAGAGGCTCTCCACGGCCCAGAGGCCCACCTGCAGCCAGGCGCGGAACGCTTGCTTCATTGCCAGGGCAACAACGCAAGAGTTCCGCACCCTGGCCTTGCCCAAGGCCCATCCGCGGCTGGGCGCAAAACGCTTGCCTTGTCGCCGTGGCGATGAAGCAAGCATTCTGCCAGGCCACTCACGCTGCCCACTCTCAGCGGCTGCCCCACCAGGACTGGGGGACTCTGGCGGGGCTGAGAGGACTAGGCACCGCCATCTTGTGGCCATGGGCGCCACCATCTTTGTGATGGAGTGACAGTTAATTTGCACATTGCCCTTTTAATAGATAGGATCTACACATATTTAGTGTAGTAAATGTTTATCTTCTGAATTAGAAAGCTCTGTGAGGCCAGGGTTCTCTTCATATTCATATTTGTAGCACCTAGCATAGTGCCTAGCACATGGTATGAGTTTAATAAAAGTTTATTAAGCTCAATTGAAAGAAAAATAAAAATCAAATACTGATTGAGTCTTTCAAACGTTATAAAGAGAAACAATTTACCTATATCAGGTTACTGGTGCTTTGAAATGAGAGAATGTGGTGAATTTCATCAGAAAACAATAATTTTTTTATTTATTCTTAGATAGTTTAAAAATAACTAATCAAATATAGTTTTTAAGAAAAACAGAACATGTTATGAGTTATTTTTTGCCCCCTACCAAGAGTTTTACATGAGCAATTTATTTTCTTATAAAAAATAATCTATAATCTCTAAAGGACACTCTTGGTTTTATAAAAATAATTGCTTACGTGGCTTTAAATAAGTGCCTCATGTTTTTGCAAGAATTTGAGATGCATTTAATAGTAATATGGGGTGAGAGCAAAGTCCAGCAGTTGGAGCGAGCTTTCTCTTTTAGGTAAACAGGCTCTTTGACACGTAGCTTCCCTCCATCCATTCCATCATCTCAATGTTTGTACAATCAGGGAGTGAAGGAGAGTGTCCCCTCCCTTCCTCTGAGGCATACACAAGGCGGCAGGGCAGGCCTTCAGAATGTTTGTGTCCAGAGGAAACAATAGCTACTTGGGACCCTGAGGAAGCAGGAATTGGGTAAGGAACTTCCCACCACCTCTTTAAAGAGCAGCAACACAAACAATACCTAATCTGCAAAATCATCCTTCACTACGGATAGGAACTACTCAATAGCTTTGAGTATCTTAAATCAAAATAATAAAATAAACCTTGGAAGGCAAAAATCTGGTTATTTTCAAGTTTAGAACCCATGATGGATAATTGGTGATTGCAAGTGTCCTGACATTTGTATAATTCATTGATTATCATATTGTGCCCTTGGTCTACAAATTTGAAGACATTTTAAAATACTTTCTATATCACTTAGAGAAAAATGATCAGTTTGAAGCTCTTTAAGACATCTTTGTTAGCTTTGTCTGTACAGAACAACTCCCAGCACTTTCACTGTTTAACATTATCAAATAAAAAGTGCATTGAAAAGAAGTTGTTGCTATGATAATGGTGATAGGGAGAATGATGCAAGAAACAGGTTAAATATAATAAATTGGAAAAAATCCATGTAAATTAGATACATGTAGATTAGAAAACAACAACCAACAACATTATGGTATTTCAGACAATAAGACATATTCCCAGATAGGGTAAAAAGGAGTTCTAGGTTGAATGCATTATTTAAGCAGATGTCTCTTGAAAAAAATAAAAAGAATCAAATATAAACATCTTTATATTTTCTAAGCAGTGATTCTTATAGTTCACATAAATAACTGCTTATTATTAATTCACATTTATTATTTAACTCTACACTATGTATTATTTTAATTATTAGTTTGCAGAAGAAAAACACATAATCACAATATTTTCATCATAGATGACATTGGACCAAATTTTCTATATAAACACTGTACTTTTCTCATTCCCAGTGCAAGTTTTCAACTTACTAGAATTTTTCTGGGACATATTTTCCTTTTCTTGCAGCTTCTTCAAATTTATTGTTGACAGAACAAAGACTCTTAATGACCTTCATGGCTTGAAATATCTTTCACTTGCCATGCATGTCCTTGATTTTTTTTTTTTTTAACCTCAAAACACTGGTTAAATTCCATGCTTTTCCATTCTTTGACCTAACCTCTTTCTTTTCTCTTGTACCAATATACATACATTTATATTCATAGAGAAGCACAACATGTATTTATATATATATTCTAACTCATGACAGTGTACATATTAATATATGCTAAATTCTAGTGAAGGCAGAGTGATCTTACCAAGACTACTGGGCTGGGAGTCAGAACCCTAGATTGATTCTCTGGATCTGCCACATGGTTGAGAGCCCTTGAGTGAATCACACTATCCTGTCTCCATTCTCCACTGTCCTAACTTGGAAATACATAGTTTGAGCTAGAGGAGTTTTAAGAGCCCTTTCAGCTCTTGCATTCTAAAATACAGACTTAGTAAACCTCTCTATATTTAGACAAAATATAACACATTATGGAACTCTAGACTGGTTTTAAGATACTAGTAAATATTAGAAACAAAGGTTTGTAGACTTTTACCCCGTTTGCTTCTAGATAAAGCAAAGAATACATGCAATTAGAGCATCTTGATCACTTAGCTTGTTGTTACTCTTTTGTTTGGATATTCTTAAAATTGGCAGTAAAACAACTCACTGATTACAACAAGAATCACTTACAAATGCTCTTCTTTGGCTGTTTGCTTTTAGTTTTATTTTATGAGGGGATTAAAAAGGATATAGATTAGAAATAAAATGAGTTAAAAATAGTTAAAAAACAATAGTCATGGCATTGTAAATTCCAGAGCAAAACAAATTGTATACATTTGGAAGAAATTATACGAAGTCCTCATGTGAACTACATTCCGTATTGGGAGATCACATGAGACTACAATGCAATGAATTCCATGAGATGATTACATCTCCTTTCTTCAGTTTAGTTAGAGGAAGATATATAAGCTTTATAATAAACTCACTTTATGAATATTCTGAGATTCTGGCATAGTAAAAACACCAGGCATACACAGCATCAGATTTCTCTATAAACAACAAGAAAAGAGAAGCCAAGAACATTAATTTTTATTTCTCATTGCCACAGACACACAGAGATTGCAAAAAGCAATCCTGAGGTTCCTGTTAATATAAATTTTGTTTTATGCTTCAGAAGGGAATTCCTTTCTTTTTTAATCAGAAAACCGGTTTGAAATTATATAACCCTGGCATTAAAAAGTCCTCTACCAAATTTCATATTCCTTTTTGATCATATATTGAAAATGGTTCAAGTTGTCACCAACATTTTTGCAATTTACTTTTCATTATAAAATGCATTTCTGAAAGCATTGAGGCAACATCCTTCTGGGTGTGATATGCTTTTCTTCCATCAGCCTTACCTATCCAGGGACCAATCCTTTCCCTGAACACAAGAAAAATAACTTGAGAGAGAGAGAGAGAGAGAGAGAGAGAGAGAGAGAGAGAGAGAGGAAGAGAGAGAAGAGTTGGGATGGCAGAGAGAGAGAGAAAGGGAGAGAGAAAGAGAGAGAGGAGTTGGGGGATGGCAGCCAGGCTACAAGAGTGAGACAATTTGTCTGGAAAGCCCATGATATCGTCAGCATTTGAACATAAAATTACACCACTGAGAAAAGAAAACACGTTTAAAGTTTGTGTGTTTTTTAGAAATAAAGCTTTGTTTATATTGCGTGCCCTTGAACATTTTTTAAAAAGCAGTTTTAGTTATTTGTATCATCTACACACTTTTCCTACAAATATGTTTAAACTTTGTCTCAACAGTAAAATCCAGGTGTTGAGGTTAACAGTATATTGTTGATGTCTATAAACCATAGCTTCTTTGAGAGTCGAAGAATAACTAGAACATCGCTCAAAGTTAGCACACTTTCTAAATAGGAGGATGTTCGGAGACTAAGAAAAGCTCTTTGCTCTTTGTTCTTGGTAGTATGTTTGACTAGAAAAATCTATTCCAAATACAAGATCATCTCAAACATCTGAAAGCTCTAAATAGTAATGAAAGAGCTATAAATACCTTTCACCTGAAAAATAACATCAAGTTCCAAGATGCCATTTGTTTAAATAACAGAGAACTGTAATATTTATTTTCATTATTCCCTATTTTAAAAATATATTAAGAGAGGTTTCTTGGATTAAATTTTAGTACTACTCAACTGACCTTAGGCAAGTGGTTTGTTTCTTTAGTCCTTAGCCATCTTGTCTGTTAAGTGGGTCAAACATACCTTCTTTATGTGGTTACTTGTGAACATTAAATGAGACTTTGCCTGTAAGTAGATTGGTATACTGTGCAGCACATAACTAAATATGTGATCATTAATAAGTTATAAACATTGTCCTAGATTACAAACCCTAATGGCCATTCCTTTTTCTTTAAGGATTCCTTATTAATACAGTGCAAAAGCTATAACCTAATCATTACGAACTATATCACCCAGCCATTACTATTACTTTGGAGAGAATGTTCACTCATCATAAATATTCACAAAAGGTTTATTTCATTACATACTTCCTATAGGTGCTCTAAAATAATGGCATTTTAAATGAGGCCAATTTAGACTCCTACACTGTACAACAACAGAAGTTAAAAGAAAGATAATCAAAGCAGAAGTGTAAGGCAAAATGAGTAGAATATGAAAATGGAAGCTGTTTCCATAAATTTATAGCAATTTTAAATACCATTAAATCTGAATTTTACAATCCAATCAATATTCATAGGTAACTATATTTTTAACTCAAGTGTAAGTCATTCACATTTAAAAAATGTATTTTACAACTTTCAGAATTTCTTTAAAACTGATCCATAATATGTCAATTTTTAAAATTACATATGAAATACTATCTCTTAATTTTTGCTTTCTATGAAAGTAACACTAATAATATATGAATTCTTTTCCACTTCACCTTAACATTTAAAGTACACCACCAATTACAATTAATTTGACATTTATATACAGCTTTTAAAACTTAATTTTAATAATTATTAACATATTCACTATTCTGTATAGCATCTTATACAACCCAAGAATCCCTATACTTAATTCTGCCTTTCAATTTTAGAAATATTTCTACTTTTGGTAACTTTTTTCTCTAACACGTGTTAATCAAAATAGTTTAGTTCTACATAGCTTTTTCACAATAACATGATATTATCAGAATGCTTTAAATTTCTATCTAAAAAAAACTGCAATTTTCTCACAGGAGGTATTAATTAAATATAATTTCAAAAATTATGACTCTTTAATAGATTAAGTTATTCACACTATACACTCCATTGATCGATTTGAGAAGGAACAAATTTAAAAAACCCAATGTCAATGGTTTTCATTAACCCAAAGGCAGATGTGAGTGAGTCCAAAGGAACTATATATAAGAAAATAATGAGAGCAAAAATTAATAAAACATAGGTCTTAGAGGGAAAAAAAATCCACAAGTTGGTTCTTTGAAATCACTATTAAAAAATAAACCCCAGGAAAAAAGAGAAAGAAAAAAAAATACACAAATAACCAATAGCAGAATGTGAAAGGGGATCACTACAGTTACTAGAATCATTAAATTAACAATAAGAGAATATTATAAACTTAGCGCAATAATTTTAAAAAATAGATTAAATGAACAAATTCCTAGGAAAACGCAAATAACCAACATCAATATGAGAAGGAATAAAACATCTGAGTAGTGGTATGTTAATTTTTAAAAATAAATTTATAATGAGTAACCTTCCAATAAAGAAATTTTCAAATCCAGATTATGTTTATTTCTACCAAACATTTAAAGAAGATACTAATCGAATCTCACACATTTTGTAGAGATCAGAAAAAGAAGAAATATTTAGCAACTCTTTTTTGAGACTAACAAAACTTAATACCAAAATGTGACATGGACATTTTAAGAAAAGAACATTTCTAATCAACAGGTAAGTCACTTTCATAAGCTTGTATGTGAAAATCATTAAAAAATATTAGCAAAGTCTAGCAATATGTAGAAATAATCATGATCAAATGGGTTTATTTTAGGAATGCAAAATTCATTTGAGATTTGAAAATCAATCCCTTTAATTCACCACATTAAAAAGACAAGACAGAAAAAGCATACTGTAGAGGCAAAAAGGCCATTAATAAATTTCAATATCCAATAATTGTTTTTAAAACACACTATAAATAAGGAAGAGCAGGGAACTTCCTTATAATTGGTTTTAAAGTAAGAAACATAAATACCACATTCATTACTCAGCCATGGAATGGTTTATCCTTGAGGTGGAATAAAACAAAGACACCTGCCATCCCCTCCCATATCTGTCCTAGTCAGTGCATGAGTCAGGAAGAAGAAAAGGTGCATAGATTGCAAAAGAAGAGTGAAAACCATTAGCAAGATGACATGATTGCATAGGGAGAAATTACAAAAGAATACACAGATAAATATACTTAAAAAGTTAACTTATGAAATTGATAAAAAGTCAATACACATAAATTATTATATTCCTATATACTTGCAACAAGCAATTAGAAAAAGATGTTTTAAATACCATTTACTAAAACAAATTGAAAATCACGAAATGTCTAGAAATTAGGAATAAATCTGATGAACGATGTGTAACGCCTTTACAGAGAAAACTCTAAAACATTATTGAGAGCCAATAAAAACCTAAATAGATGGGAGGTAGATGTGTGCTGTGTTTAAGGATTGCAAAATCAAATAAAATCAATGGAATAAAAAAAAAAAACACACGAATTCTAATTTTGTATGTAATTTACATATAATGGAAAGGAGTGGGACAGCAAACATTCCAAACTTCATATCAAAGTTAAAAAAAGGAGAGAGAAGGCAAAGAACGAAGGTCTGTGAGACACTCACACAGTCATGCCGCAAAGCCCACCTGGCTAATTCTACAATGAAGACCACTTGTCCCCAGGACCCACCCACATACGCAGAGCTTCCCACCAGCTTTTCAGCAGCACTGCACTCTTTCACAAATAATCATCAGACATTTCACAAAGACGTTCGATGTGAACACCAGTGCAAAACAGAAAAGGAGCAAAATGGAGGGGAGACTAGGCAAGGAGGATGAAATAATACATAAGCCAACTATATACTTTAGAGATAAGTGAACACATGACAAACATGAAACAAAATGCTATAGAAAAAGGAACATATTTACAACTCACCAGAGCTGAGACTCAGGCGCAGAAACAGCCCTGAAGAAAGGAAAATAGTTACGGGGTCACAAAGCTGACTCGGGAGCCAAAGAGCCGGGAGAATGGCGCTGGGAGAGGAGGACGGAACTGTAGTTTACTACCTGCTGGAGGTTCCCATGGATGACACAGTTGGAAACACGCGATCATAGGGGGGCACCTCCACGATATCACAGCACTGGGAGCTTCACCTCCCAAAGCCCAAGCAGGCGCTCACGGGGGGGGGGGGGGGGGGGGGGAAGGGAAAAAGCAAAAACAATCCTTTCAGGCTTCAGGGGGCCTGGCGGATGGAAGGGCATCTAGACCCAGAGTACTTAAGAAGGCCTGCCCTCAGGAGAAACGAATGCAGCTCCCCCTGATTTGCTGGGGTATAAGAAAAGCCTAACTGGCCTTGGAAAAGGGCTGCAGTCATCTATAGCCATCCTGTCCCATCTAACTAAGGGGGATGGGGGCGAGGTGTGGCGGGGGAGGGCGGCGGGGAGCTGAGGCGCCGGCTCACTAAACATCTGGCCCCCCTCGGATGTGCTGTGGGTTCCAGAACACCCCAACAAAGCAGTATAGCAATAAAGAGAGTGATGATATTTTTGATGCTGTAGGCTCTTACCTTACATTTGTAAAAAATACAATAGCTATAAAGTGCAAGGAAGTGAGGCACAATGACAATAGAGATGCCTGTATAAAAAATGGGAGGGAGGTGCTCCTGGATAGTAAAAGGGTGGTAGAAGAAACAAAATATCCGATTGAAGGTTAAGATGATAAACAGGAGCATATCTTCTAGAAGGCAGAGCAAAAAAACCCAGCAAAATATTAGTAGATAATAAAAGATGAGAAATTAGCTAATTTGTCTACTAGGGGGTACATCCAAATAAAAGTTCCAGAAAAGAAGAACAAAAGAAATAGAGGGAAGAAGATTACCAAAGAAGTAATTCAAGAAAATTTCCCAAAACTGAGGAGCATATATGTCAAGGTTGAAAGGGCCAAAAAGTGCCAAGCACCAATTACCTATCAGGTTTCCCATATATTTATATTTCCAGTTCAACAAACCCTCATAATTTCACTTTTTAACCCAAAAAATATCAACAAGGAAATTTCCATGAATAGGTTATAACTTTTTTCCATTGCCAAGAAAAAAAAAAAGTGTGCTTCTCTGTGTGAAGGGTTTACCCCTGTTTGAACTAGTACTAAGTTAATTGATTGTTTAATTAAAATGGTCTCTTGTAAGGTAACCCATAAGGTAAAAGCATTATACAACAGAACCAGTATACAAACAAATATATTTTATCTAAATGAAAGAAAAATTCTGAAAGTCATGGTTATCTTTACTATCTGCAACACACTCTAGTCTATCTCATCTTATTTTGCTTGAACAGATAAACCTGTTGTTGAGACTCCCTAAATTGACTTCACAATGCTCTGAGACCATTAATTTAAGAAACATTGCCATTTTAGAGATAATGTTTAATAAGACCTACTTCAAAGTTTATTTTTACTCTATAAGTGTACCACATTTTTTAACCACTCATCTACTGGTGGGCGCTTGGGCTCTTTCCAGATCTTAGCTATTGCAAATAGTGCTGCTAAGAAAATCGGGGTGCATATATTCTTAAGATATGTTCCTAGGAGTGGGATCTCTGGGTCAAATGGCAGTTCAATTTTTAATTTTTTGAGGAAACTCCATATGTTTTCCACTGTGGCTGCACCAGTCTACATTCCCACAGGCAGTGTACTAGGGTTCCCTTTTCTCCACATCCTTGCCAGCACTTGCCATTTGTTGATTTGTTGATGCTAGTCATTCTGGTAGGTGTGAGGTGATACCTCATTGTTGTTATAATTTGCAACTCTCTGCTGACTAATGACTTCAAACCTTTTTTCACATGTCTCTTGGCCTTTGTATGTCCTCTTTGGAGAAGTGTCTATTTAGGTCCTTTGCCCATTTTTTAAATTGGGTTGTTTGTCTTCCTTTTGTTAAGTTGTATGAGTCCTTTATGTATTTTGGGAATTAACCCCTTATCAGATATATCATTGGCAAATATGTTCTCCCATACAGTGGGCTCCCTTTTCATTTTGCTGATGGTTTATTTTGCTGTGCAGAAGCTTTTTATTACCCTTTGAGACAGCATGGAGAGACCTGGAAAGTATTATGCTAAATGAAATAAGTCAGACAGAGAAAGACAAATATCACATGATCTCACTCAGAGACATAGAAGCATGGAACAGACTAACTAATCTTAGAGGGAAAGGGGAAGGGGCAATGGGAAGAGATTAAGCAAAGAATTTAGATGCAAATAGTAGTATTTATAACCCATGGACACAGAAAATAGTGTGGTGAAGGCCTGATTGGAGGTGGGAAATGTGTATGGGTCAACATCTGTAATACTTTCAACAATAAAGATAATTTTTTAAAAAGTGTCTTTTTACTGATTTTTTTAATACTAGTGAAGTTATGATAATATTATAGATTATTAGTTCAAGGGTTTTGTGAGTGTTGAAAAGGTTTGAGAAGGAATATTCTTAGAAGGGGTATACATTAAGTTCATTCTATTTTCAACTATATGGTTTGCTTAGCTGAAATCATGGGCAATAGTTCCAATTTACTACTGTCTCAACTTTAGTGGTGGTCTTTAAGTACATTATCTATTTTTACAGTAATGTGTGGATTTGATGTAGGTCATTAGGGTTACCACCTGCTTTAGCAGATGTAGCTGAATCAATATTATTCACAGTCTAGAGATTACAACGGAGAGAACTACTATTAATTTTTTCATGGAACTTAATAACCTTTACTAACCATGTTTGCCAATTATCAACATCTTAAATTTTATAGCCACATAGATCATTTAATAACAAAATGAGGGGATCAAGGAAGAAGTGTCAGATCCTCTAATATATTTCCAAATCTCTCATAAAACTTAACACAGTATATTTTTCTCTCTCTCAATTAATAAGAATACTATTCTTTGATACTTCCTTCCTTCATGCTTCTGAATAAATCCATACCCACACCTGCCCTTGACTTAATGTATGCATGCCTTGGGATAATATGTTTCTGGACATTACTGCGGTAACACAACTAAGTAATTTCATTTTTAGTGAAATTCTAGAATTATCTTAGGGAACACCTGTCCTCTTTAAGTTTGATGGAAGAAAACAATTAGAGAAGAATGATTAATGGATGACAAGATTATAAAAGGTTAATATTAGAAGTGATAATGATTTTGAGACAATCTAAATGAAACACAGGGTGAGATGGAAGTTTATCTAATTAACTCCTCAGAATCCCCACAATATCCTGTCTACCTTCATCAGTTTTAGTTTAACTGTGTCACTCTGTATATCTGTTTTTGGGTTTCTATTTTCTCTATTGTTTGCCTCTCATCAGAAGTTCTTTTTCCCTGTTCCTGTCTTAAAATAAAAGTCATTTCCTGTTTTGTATTTCTTGAAGTAAAAAGAGTAATTTCAGTTGCTTTTAGATGGCTATGCCAATTGTCCCCAGACAGACAAAAGTTGGTGACATGCACTGTCAAATAAAGTGGCACTAGTCAGTGTTATTGAAACTTAATTTAAACTTAAATGAATTACACTGAAAAGAAATTAAAATTGAGTCTTCGGTTGCACTAACCATGCTTCATGTCCTCAAAAGCACCTTGTGACTAAGTGGCTATTGTGCTGACAGCACTGATGGAGAACATTTCCACTATTGGAAAAAGTCCAACTGGTCAGCACTAATCCATACTAACCTTGAAGTTTACCAGGAGGGACAGGGAATCTACACGGCCTTCTTTAACCAGGAATTAAAGGCTAGGAATCCTTTGAGACTTAAAAAAAAATTCAATAATCTCTAAAGTGAACACATTCCTAAAAAGTAAAAAATGGAAGACAAAGGCAAAATAAGTTTGCTGAAATGGACTGCACACAGTCCAATTTTGTTCTTCAGTTCAATTTATTGAATCAAACCACCAAATTGGCTCATGGAGATTTATATAGGTGTGCTACGAAACTCAGCATGATGCATATATCATCGGGGACAGGAAGTTTATGAAAGAGAAGTGAGAGGGAAGCCATCTTTACCTGTTCCAATAAGAAAATCACAAATAGTTTTTCTATGCTCCCCCTACAATGCATGCTTAGGGAACTGTTTTCAGACTTCAAAAGAAGTTAAGCTTCATAAGCCACCTTGTCTCTGATAAGCAAATTATTCTCACCATATAAAAATAATATTGGCATACTTATTAATTCAACTCTACTCAATGCAGATTTATTCAATACCTCATTTGAGCAAATCTCTCTGCAGATAATAAAGGTGAGCATGAAAACATTCTTCAGATGAGAATCATGGTCCAAGAGAAGTGCCCTCAGGTTAGTAACTGCAAAGGCAAGTGAACCAGGAGAAGCACATGTAAAGAGGTTAGTTGATTGATATGCAGAGTCAAAAAAGAGAACACCATTTCCAAATTCAGGAGAGGAGAGGAGTGGCAGGAATGGCTTCATAAGGATTTGGGAGCAGGTCTTGAAGATGAAGGGGTTCTATGCACCACCTCAGACAAGGAGAACAGCCTGAGCAGAAAGCACAATGCGGGACCTACAAGTAGAACTGCTTTGGCCTGAGCCTCTCTGAGTCCTGTTCACAAGACCACTTGTGAAGGGTAACTGGGGACAGGTAAGTTGAGGCCTTGTTGCAGAGAGCCTTGAAGGAAAGAATGGCATGTGACATGGATCATCTTTGTGTTGTTGTTGTTGATTAGCAGGATAAGAGTGGCAAACCAAGAATAAAGAGGTAAAAGAAAATTCTGTGAGCTTTCAGTTTCTGGTCTGTGCTAGAGACAAACGTCAACTGAAATTTTTTAGCACTTTACAATTTATAAATTGCTTTCATGTTCATGATCTCATTAAATAAATCCTTGCAAAGGATTTATGTGAAGTAGGCCTTATTATCTCGACATTATAAATAATATAACTACAGCTCAGAATTATATAACTTGCCCCAACTCACAAAATAACCAGCAGAGTTAGGCCTGTGTTGCTCAGTGGTTGAGCATCAACCCCTGAACTGGGAGGTCACAGTTTGGGTCCTGGTCAGGGCACATGCCTCGGTTGGGGTTGCAGGCTCGATCCCAGTAGAAGGCATGCAGGAGGCACCCAGTCAATGATTCTCTCTCATCATTGATGTTTCTATCTCTCTCTCCTGCTGGGGCTGACCAATAGCCCATGAACGACCTGTGAACAGATTACTCAGACACAGTTTGACTATAAAAGAGAAGGCTAAGGGGCCCCCAGCTCTAGCGGCCAGGGCAGCCTCTATTGCCTGCCTCGTTAGGCCTTTATTGGAATTTTTATCTTTGGATACAATCAGCAGGGTGAGTAATCTTGGGAGGACACATGTTTACATTGTACTCTAGGCAAGAGCATCCAGGAATTAAGCATAAGGATTCCAGTAAACCCCCTGGGGGTCTGCATATGCACAGGCTTGTTTGGAAAGGTCAAGAAATAATTAGGGGCCTTCAACACTCCCCTAAGTCAGAATTCTGATAAACAGGGCAGGTGGCCTTCCACACACTTCCCTTTTATCACAATGTCCTCCTTACAACTTTCCAACCAAGTCTCTTATGCTCCCCAACACTCTCCCTCTCCCTTCCTCTCTGAACTTGAAATATATATATGTTAGAGGCCTGGTGCATGAAATTTGTGCACTCGGGGGGGTTTCCCTCAGCCCAGCCAGCAACCTCTCCAATCTGGGACCCCTCGGGGTATGTCCGACTGCCGGGTTTAGGCCTGATCCCCAAGCCACAGTGATAAATACAAGTTTTCTAAAATCAAATTTTTCTTGAAAGCTCAAATTTTAAACCAGCAGTTGGACATCCCTCTCACAATCTGGGACCACTGGCTCCTAAATGCTCACCTGCCTGCTTGCCTGATTGCCCCAAACGCCCCCCCCCCCCACTGGCCTGGTCGCCCCCCAACTGCCCCTCCACTGGCCTGGTCACCCCCAACTGCCCCCCCACCAGCCAGGTTGCCTCTCACTGCCCCCCTGCTGGCCTTGTTGCCCCATGCAGCCTGCCAGCCTGTTCAGTCGTTACTGTGATGGCATCCTAGACAATTTGCATATTCCCCTATTATTAGTATATGTATATATATTTAAAAATAACAAGCAGAACTTACATTAAAAAAATAAAAGTTTGGCCACCAGCTCGGACGTGGAGACCGCACCATCTTGAAGGGGAAAGTGGATGTTATCAGAAGCCTGAAAATCTACAACTGCGGCACCCACCGAACAGCTGCAAACCCCAGAGCACCAATTCCCAATTGGCACAAACACGCAGATTCAGAGGAGCTCTACACTCCACCACGGAAAGGTCAGATTTCTCCTGGGATAAAGTGAGGTCTCTGGTCCCGGAAGGACAGAGAAACACGCACACTGCGGGAGATGGAGGATCAGGGGAAGTCTGCGCCAAGAAAAATCCGTGGCTGTTGTGGCTGGCGTGATCCATGAATGTGGAAGGGGGTCCTCAGAGCTGCTAACAGAGGGGATCTCTAAAAAGCAAACCATTTTGATCTGATGCAGAAGGACAGCCTATAAATTTTGGGAGTGTGTCGGCTGCTTGGACACAAAGGGGGAAAGGAGATTGCGCAGGCTAGCACGCAGACCTGGAGTTCGCACACTTGCGCTTTCTCCTCTTTGAATCCTTGCTTCTGATTACTGAGCTCAGTACATAGGATCACCAAGTTGGGGACACCCTATGAGACTGCAGGGAAAAGTTGTTTTTCTGGAACCTGGGGATCAGAGCGGAGAGTGAGAGTCAGAACCAGCTCTGGGGCAGCCCACTCCCACAAACCGGTATTGAGTGCCACAGGGAAAGCAGGATCTAAGCACAGGCTAGAGAGGACCTATAGACCTGGAGGTCAACCCAGAAACACTACCACCCAGGGGCTGAATCACAAATTGACTCTTGTGTAATCACAAATAAAGGAATACAAGAAAGTAGGACACACCTCCTGCTTAAAACTCAGGGCTAGCTTACAACACTGAGGAGCAGTGGAATGCAGGGAACTGCAATACTGTCCTGACTGGGAAACAGGAGTGCCAAACAGAAAAGTAGAGGTAGTGAATGACCTTCACTACTGCACATTTTCTTTTTTTTTCTTTTTTTAATTTTTTTCTTTTTCATCTTTTACTTAAGAAACTAATTTTTTTTCTTTTTTCCTCACTTGATTTTACCTTTTTAATTAATACATTTTTATTTTTAATCAGTATTATTACTACTACTATTCTACCTTTTTTTTAAGTGTCATTTTATTTTATTTTTATTTGACTTTGAGATTAGTGTTCTACATTCTATTTTTATCTTTCCTTTCGCATCATTCTACTCTATCTCAACTCTACCTTTATGCCATCACTCTCTTCCTAACATTTGCCCTTTTGTTGTCCTGTTTCTCTTACCCTTTTCCTGCTTTAGATTTTCCCTATTCTTTATTTTTACCCCCTGTTAAAATTTCACCCTACTTATATATCTAATTTCCAATCTCCTGCTCCGAGTTCATACACACCTCTCTCTTCTCTGTCTTCACTATCCAAAAAATTGTTTTTCTCTCTGTCCTTTTGTTGTTGTTTGCTTGAATGTTGATTATATCGATTTTTTATGCTTGTTTGTGAGATTGTTTTGCTTATTTTTTTTGTTTTGTTTTGTTTGTTTTGTTTTTGTTTGTTTTTTGCATCTGTTTTTCCTCGCCTCGCTTGATATTAATTGTTGTTTGTAGTTTATATTCATCTGCAGGTACTTGTTGCTGGCATTTGCTGGGATTAGTGGCTGTTCTATTGAAGTTTTCTCCCCATATATATAGTTTGTTCCCCCTTTCTTTCTTATTCTCTTTCTTTTCTCTCTTACTTTTTTTTTCCTTTTCCCAATTTCATTTTGGCACTCCTTTCTTTTTTTTTTCCTCTTCTTCTTTCTCTCCTAAACCTAATTTGCCTTTCTCTGGTGGTCACCTTTATTTGGGGTTATTAATATAGTGAATACATTTCTGTTCAGTGCCTTGTGTGTTATACCTGGTTGTATTGTATTTTGTGCTTTTAAATCAACACAATAGAGAGACAGCTACATAACCAGACACCCAGAGAAGAGAGACCATGGGGAGACAAAGAAACAGCCCACATATGAAAGAAAAGCAGGCATAACCAGAAAACGAAGTAAATGAAATGGAGGCAAGCAACCTGCCAGAGAAAGAATTCAGAGAAATGGTCATAAGGTGGCTGAAAAGAATGGAAGACAAATTCGACAATATGAGTAAGAACCAAGAGGAAATAAAGACGAACCAAGAAGAAATGAAAAATAACATCGCTGCTGTAAAGAACTCAATAGAAAGCATCAAGAGTAGACTAGAAGAAGCAGAGTACCACATCAGTAAGCTAGAAGACAAGGTAGGAAAAAATACCCAAGTAGAGCAGCTTCTAGAAAAAAAAAATTAAAAAGCAGGAGGAGAGCCTAAGGGAACTTTGGGACAACATGAAACAAAACAACATCCACATAATAGGGGTGCCAGAAGGAGAGGAAACTGAGCAAGGAATAGAAAACCTGTTTGAAGAAATAATGACAGAAAAGTTCCCTGATATAGGGAAGAAAAAACCCACACAAATCCAAGAAGCTCACAGAGTCCCAAGTAAAATGAATCCCAAAAGACTGATGCCAAGGCATATTATAATTAAATTGGCAAACACCAACAACAAAGTAAGAATCTTAAAAGTGGCCAGAGAGAGACAGAAAGTTACCTACAAAGGAACCCCCATCAGACTAGCAACTGATTTCTCAACAGAAACTAATCAGGCCAGAAGGGAATAGAATGAAATATACAAAGTCATGCAAAGGAAGGGTCTGAATCCAAGAATACTGTACCCAGCAAGGCTATCAATCAAAATTGAAGGTGAAATCAGGAGCTTTAGAGACAAAAAAGGACTAAGGGAGTTTATTACCACCAAACCAGCAATGCAAGAAATGCTAAAGGGTCTGCTGTAAAAAAAAAAAAGAAATAGGAAGCGAAGAAGGAACACAGGGGTAAAGAATAAAAATGGCGACAAATAAGTACCTATCAATAATAACTTTAAATGTAAATGGATTAAATGCCCCAATCAAAAGACATAGGGCAATGAATTGGATAAGAAAACATGATCCATATATCTGCTGTCTACAAGAAACTCATCTCAGAAAAAAAGACGCACACAGACTGAGAGTGAAGGGATGGAAAAAAGATTTTTCAGGTGAATGGAAATGAAAAAAAATCTGGGGTAGCAATACTTACATCTGACAAATTAGATTTCAAAGTGAAGGACATAACAAGAGATAAGGAAGGCCACTTCATAATACTAAAGAGAGCAATCCAACAAGAAGAAATAACTCCGGTAAACATATACGCACCCAATACAGGAGCACCCAAGTACATAAAAAAACTCCTGGAGGATATCAAAGGGGAGATTGACAGCAATACAATCATAGTAGGAGACTTTAATACCCCACTATCACCATTGGACAAATCCTCTAAACAAAAAATCAGCAAAGAAACATCAATCCTAAATGACTCACTAGACCAGATGGAATTAATTGACATCTTCAGAACACTTCACCCCAAATCACAGAATATACATTCTTCTCAAGTGCACATCTGTCATTTTCAAAGATAGACCATATGTTAGGTCATAGGTCTCTTCAAATTCAAGAAGATAGAAATCATATCAAGCATCTTCTCAGATCACAGTGGCATAAAACTGGAAATCAACTACAATAAAAACAATCCAAAAAAATCAAATATATGGAGACTAAACAGCATGCTATTAAACAATGACTGGGTTACCAGAGAGATCAAGGAAGAAATAAAAAACATCATGGCAACAAATGACAATGAAAACACAACAATCCAAAATCTATGGGACACAGCGAAAGCAGTCTTGAAAGGGAAGTTCATAGCTCTACAAGTCTACTGCAAAAAACAAGAAACAATGGTAATAAATTACCAAACCCTACAACTCAAAGAGTTAGAAATAGAGCAACAAGAAAAGCCCAGTGTAAGCAGAAGTAAGGAAATAATAAAGATCAGAGTGGAGATAAACGACCTAGAGGCCAAAGAAACAATACAAAAGATCAACAAAACCAAGAGCTGGTTCTTTGAAAGGATAAACAAGATTGATGAACCTCTAGCCAGACTCACCAAGAAGCAAAGAGAGAGGACCCAAATAAACAAAATCAGAAATGAAAGAAGTGAAATAACAACAGACTCCACCAAAATACAAAGGATTCTTAAAAAAATACTATGAACAACTCTATTCCAACCAACTGACAACCTGGAGGAAATGGACATATTCCTAGAAAAATATAACCTTCCAAAACTCAATCAGGAAGAATCTAAACATCTCAATAGGCCAATAACTATGGAAGAAATCTAAGCAGTCATCAAAAAGCTTCCAGCAAACAAAAGCCCAGGGCTAGATGGCTTCACAGGGGAGTTTTACCAAACATTCAAGGAAGAACTAAAACCTATTCTCCTCAGACTGTTCCAAAAAATTCAAGAGGAAGGAACACTTCCAAGCTCCTTCTATGAAGCCAGCATCACCCTAATACCAAAACCAGATAAAGACAACACAATGAAGGAGAATTATAGGCCAATATCCCTCATGAACATAGATGCCAAGATCCTCAACAAAATCCTAGCAAATAGGATCCAGCAGTACATCAGAAAGATCATACACCATGACCAAGTAGGATTTATCCCAGGAATGCAAGGATGGTACAATATCTGTAAATCAATAAATGTGATACATCACATAAACAAATTGAGAGATAAAAATCACATAGTCATATCAATTGATGCAGAAAAAGCATTTGACAAAATCCAACACCCTTTCATGATAAAAACTCTCAACAAGGTGGGAATAGAAGGATCATACCTCAACATAATAAAAGCAATATAAGATAAACCCACAGCTAACATACTCAATGGGCAAAAACTAAAATCATTTCCCCTAAGAACAGGAACAAGACAGGGATGCCCACTCTCACCACTCCTGTTCGACATAGTACTGGAAGTATTAGTCATTGCAATTAGACAAGAAGAAGAAATAAAAGGCATCCAAACTGAAAAAGAAGAAGTAAAGCTGTCCTTATTTGCAGATGACATGATATTGTACATAAAAAACCCGAAAGACTCCATCAAAAAACTAACAGACTTAATAAATGAATTCAGCAATGTAGTAGGATACAAAATTAACGTCACGAAATCTATGGCATTTCTATACACCAATAGTGAACTTACAGAAAGAGAGACTAAAAAAGCAATCCCATTTACCATCGCACCAAAAAAAATTAAGATACCTATAAATAAACTTAACTAAAGAGGTAAAAGACCTATATGCGGAAAACTACAGGACACTGAAAAAAGAGATAGAGGAAGACGTAAACAGATGGAAGAACATACCATGTTCATGGATTGGGAGAATCAACATCATTAAAATGTCCATACTACCCAAAGCAATCTATAGATTCAATGCACTCCCCATTAAAATACCAATGGCATATTTCACAGACCTAGAAAGAACACTCCAAAAATTCATCTGGAATAGAAAAAGACCCCAAATAGCCACAGCAATCCTGAGAAAGAAGAACAAAGTAGGTGGGATCTCAATATCATATTTCAAGCTGTATTACAAAGCCACTGTTCTCAAAACTGCCTGGTGTCCTAACTGGTTTGGCTCAGTGGATAGAGCATCGGCCTGTGGACTAGAGGGTCTCAGGTTCATTTCCGGCCAAGAGCATGTACCTTGGTTGCAGGCACATCCCCAGGAGGGGGTGTGCAGGAGGCAGCTGATCAATATTTCTCTCTAATTGATGTCTCAAACTCTCTATCCCTCTCCCTTCCGCTCTGTAAGAAAATCAATAAAATATATTTTTTAAAAAACACAAAAAAAACTGCCTGGTACTGGCACAAGAACAGACATATAGATCAATGGAATAGAATAGAGAACCCAGAAATAGACCCAAATTACTACGCTCAATTAATATGTGACAAAGGAGGCATGAACATACAATGGAGTCAAGACAGTCTCTTCAATAAATGGTGTTGGGAAAATTGGACAGATAAATGCAAAAATAATGAAACTAGACCACCAACTTACACCATACACAAAAATAAACTCAAAATGGATCAAGGACTTAAACATATGACAAGAAACCATAAAAATACTAGAGGAATCCACAGGCAGAAAAGTCTCTGACATATGCCAAAGCAATTTCTTCACTGATAGTGCTCCTAGGGCAATGGAAACTAAAGAGAAAATAAATAAATGGGACTACATCAAAATAAAAAGCTTTTGCACAGCAAAGGAGACCATCAATAAAACAACAAGAAAACCCACTGCATGGGAGAACATATTTGCCAATGATATCAACAATAAGGGTTTAATCTCCAACATTTACAGGGAACTCATGCAGCTTAACAAAAAGAAGATAAACAACCCAATCAAAAAATGGGCAACTGATCTAAATAGACACTTTTTGAAAGAAGACAGAAGGAAGGCCAAGAGACATATGAAAACCTGCTCAAAGTCACTAATCATCAGAGAGATGCAAATCAAAACGACAATGCCATCTCACACCTGTCAGAATGGCTATTATCAACAAATCAACAAATGACAAGTTCTGGTGAGGATGCGGAAAAAAAGGAACCCTTGTGCACTGCTGGTGGGAATGCAGACTGGTGCAGCCACTGTGGAGAACAGTATGGAGTTTCCCCAAAAAACTAAAAATGGAACTCCCATTTGACCCAGTGATCCCACTTCTAGGAATATATCCCAAGAAACTAGAAACACCAGTCAGAAAGGACATATACACCCCTATGTTCATAGCAGCGCAATTCACCATAGCTAAGATTTGGAAACAGCCTAAGTGCCCATCAGTAGATGATTGGATTAAAAAACTGTGGTACATCTACACAATGGAATACTACGCTGCAGTAAAAAAGGAGTTCTTACCATTTGCAACAACATGGATGGAGATGGAGAGCATTATGCTAAGTGAAATAAGCCAGGAAGAGAAAGATAAATATCACATGATCTCACTCATTTGTGGAATATAATGAACAACATAAACTGATGAACAAAAATAGATCCAGAGACAGAGAAACATCAATCAGAACGTCAAACCTCAGGGAAGGTAGGGGAGGGTGGGGGTAAGGGGTAAGAGATCAACCAAAGGACTTATATGCATGCATGTAAGCCTAATCAATGGACACAGACAACAGGGGGGTGGGGGCATGAATGGGAGGTGGGGGGAATGGGGGAATAAGGACACATATGTAATACCTTAGTCAATAAAGAAATTTAAAAAATAAAATAAAATAAAAGAGAAAAAAAATAAAAAAATAAAAGTTTTTTCAGTTGCCAAATGCTATTATCTTTCTACTACACCAGTGGTTCTCACGCTGTTATGGTCTCAGGACACTTTGCACTATTCAAAACTATTAAGGATCTCAATGAAGTTTTGTTTCTGTATGCTAGCTTTCTCAAGGTTTATCCTGTAGCCATTTTATAAAATATTATTTATTAATTCATTTAAATCAATAATAATAAACATATTACATGCTAACACAGAACACTTTTAAACCAAAATAACTACATTTTCAAAATTAAGAAAAATTCTAGAAAGCGTAACATATTGTTTTACATGTTTGCCAAATCTCTCTAATGTCTGGCTTAATAGAAGACAGCTGGGTCCTCAGATCAGCTTCTGCTCAATCTGTTCAAATATATTGTTTTGGTTAAAGCATATGAAGGAAATTTAGCCTCATACCAACATGCAAATGGGTAAGGGAGAAATATGTCAATAGCCTTTATAGATATTATATATATTCATCTTTGATATTATGCCAAAAGCTCAATTAGAGGTATTTCTTGAAGGTTAGCTCCAATGGAATTTGAAACAATATCAAAGAAATGTTTGTACTCGGTTTGAAATCCATTGGTCTATCTGGCATGCTGAATGAGTCCTTTATTCATGAATGATTGTGTGAGACCAAGCATTAATTGTATGGAAAATATTGGTTCACCAAATTATGCAGCTTCTAAATGCGAACACATTTCTTTACATAAGATATATTTTTAAAAAGTATCACATTAACATCACTGAAGTCTTTTAAGTATTTTCAAGCCACAGTTATAAATACAAGTTTTCTAAAATCAAATTTTCCTTGAAAGCTCAAATTTTATCATTGGAAACAAATTCTGTCAGTTGTTGTCCTTGAAGTGACAGGCTTACTTCATTACTTTTCCAGAAAATGTCTGCGAAATACACAAGTGTGAATAGCTATAATTTGTTTGTCAATTGTTCTTTCAAGTAAAAATGGTGTTTTATGAAAAAAGGCGGCCAATTCAGCTTACAATTCAAACATCCATACAAATGCTTCTGCTCAGGATTCCATTAGTATACCATACTTCATGGTATACTTCATGCATATTCTCATAATGACACAGAAAATATTAAAGAGATGAATACTCCAGGGCAGTGGTCAGCAAACTCATTAGTCAACAGAGCCAAATATCAACAGTACAACGATTGAAATTTCTTTTGAGAGCCAAATTTTTTAAACTTAAACTTCTTCTAACGCCACTTCTTCAAAATAGACTCGCCCAGGCCGTGGTATTTTGTGGAAGAGCCACACTCAAGGGGCCAAAGAGCAGCATGTGGCTCGCGAGCCGCAGTTTGCCGACCACTGCTCCAGGGTAAAAAATCTAATAAAAGTTATAATTTTCACTTTTTTCTTTAAGGATGATCTTCAGTGAAATCTGCATATATACATAACACATAAATACTTATATATGTGTGTGCATAGATATACATACATATACTGTATATCACATCACAGCATTAAATAATGCCAGATTTTTCTGATAAAGGACAATTTGCAGGGAATGTTTTGGTTATGTGTTCTCTTGAAAAGATAATCCTTTCTTGAAGGAAAATGTTTGTAGATATTAGTTTTTACCTTAAAGTAATTTTAAAGTATCCATGACAGAACCCATCTACCCAAAGGAAAAGAACAACCTCACTTCCATCTATTGGTTCTACTATTGTTCTTTTTGTTTCTATTTCAACAATTTATGCTTTTATTTTTACCATTTCATATATGTATGTGTATGTACATGTATTTGCAATGATGGTACAAATGTGATGGTGGTAAAATTGCTGGCACATTAATGTGAATTGAGGCAGTGACACCAAAGGGCAGGGGTGGTAATATAATGATTACTAGTACAGTTTAGTGTTACTGCCTTAATTCGTGTTAAGGTGCCAGTAATTTACCCGAACACTTTTGTACCATCAGTGTGAATGTCATGGAAAAGGCAAATAGCAACTGGGCATTATTCTGAAAATAGGTTTAACTTTGCCAAAAAAGGTCTTGAGGACCCACAGGTGCCCATGAAACAACCTTGAACACTACCGCACTATACACACATCTTATTTCTCCTGATTAATTCCTAATATTGTGTTACAAAATGAGAAAAGATAATCACTAAATAATATCTTACTGAAAATACTATTTAGTATATTAGGAATCACTAACCAGAAGATAAAGGGATAAGATCACTAGGCAGTTTATTTACAGCAAAAATCAAGTTGGCCCCACCCCGGTTGTAGATTGAATGTTTTTGTCCTCTCAGATTCGAATGCGGAAGCCACAATTCCCAGTGTGGCTCTATTTGGAGATGGGACCTCTAAGAAAGTAACTAGAATTAAATGAGGCCATAGGGGTGTGGCCCTGACTCAATAGGATTAGTGTCCAAAGAGCTTGTTTCTCCCCACCACCCCCCATGTGAGGTAACAGCAAGAAGGTGGCCATCTGCAAGCCAGAAATATAGTCCTCACATGGAAGTGACCCTGTTCGCCCTTGATCTGGGACTTCCAGCTTCCATAACTCCAAGAAAATGAATTTCTGTTGTTTAAGCCATCTAGTATTTGATTGTATTTTGTTCTATGGTATGTGATATCTGGTCTATGGTATTTTGTGATGGCAACCTGAGCAGAGCAATGCACATACTTCATAATTCGTGAAAACCCAGTCAAATCCCTGGAATTTTACTTAAAAAATACATATAGTTGTGGACTTGAATACAAAATTGGCTTTTCAAAAATGCTAAGTATCAAATGCCTAAAATAATGAGACATTACACTAACTTTACATATTGGTTCAGCTGTAATGTCAGAAAATTACATTAGATGATTACTTTCCTTAGTGCCCCATACATGCCAAGAGCTTGAAGAGTCTGGGTAAATTTTCCAGAATCAATACGTGTTCTTTAGCAGTGACGCAGTAGCAGACAATTGCATAATGAAGCTATCTGTCTTTATTTACACAATGTATTTTTGTATTCACTAGGCCAGAAAGAATAGTTCTGTGTAGCAGCTGTCATTGTATTTTTTGCTTATCTCAGTCCTGTCTGCCAGTGTTATAATTCACCAGCTGACACCCGCCTTGGCAGAAACCAAGGGCAGTGATTTCATGTCAAAGCAACAACGGGGCTCTGAACTCTGACACAATTCATCTTAGTTCTAGTTAGTAAAGGGGGACTCTTTGAGTTTTCTCTCCTTCTGTTGAAGCATTTCGTTGCTGGAAGGGGAGAGAGAGAGGGAGGGAGGTGGAGGGGTGGTGGCGGTGTGATGGAAATGAACACAGAAACAGTTATGGCTCTGTCTGGTGCAGTGGAACAGGGTCACAGGAAGACAGAGACAGTTGTGAGGGATAAAGGCTGAACGCCCAGATAATGAAATTCCTGCTTGTTTGATTTTGCAGAGTTGGAAGGATATGAGAGCACATTTGGTATCCAAAAATACACTTCTGTTCAACTCCCACTATTTGGAGGTTCAAAGTGTAATTTCTGGCACTTTCTGATTTAGGAAGCTAAGACTCGGGCATGAAGGCCATTGATTGTAGTCATTAAAAATAGCCCTGTTTTGGTTGTGAATGCTAAATAAAAAAGAAAATATACTTGCTGAAGTTCTTTCTACACATTAATGTTCATCATTCATATAGGTCTTATTCTGCAGGCGGAATAATGACCAGCTTCAGAATGTAGGCTGTGTCAAACCTGAGAATCACTGGCCAGATAATCATAATTTTTAAAGTCTTTTTTTTCCTTAAATGTGCATATACTCACTCTAATAATCCCCTGGATTTCCCACAATATACCTAAAATAAGAACCGCACTTTCCATTCTATTTTCTGATACAGAGTTTACCACGAAATGTAAAGTAAAATTCAGAAATGAGAAAACAAACTAGCTAATTGAGGCTTTGAATGTCACCCTCGCATCAATTATCTTAATTTATCAGCCAAAACATGCTTAAAGCTGGAAATAGTAAGCTAGGGCTTTTGTTTTCCTTTTTCCTTTCTGGATATAGACATAATCTGATTAAGAAAGTTTGCAGCAAGAGGATTGCCTTAAAAGTAACTTGATTTCCTGTTGTGTAAAAGTCTGACATTTCTTGGCAAGCCATAGGCCAGTTCTGATGGGCCCCCTGCATTCTCACAGGATATATTTGTTTCTGATTGAGACCTTGGTATGGTATGGTGTGGTGCTACTGGCACAGCCCCAAATGTGAAGAGAAACCTCATGTGTTAGTATTGCAACTTACTAGAAATAACAAAAACAGAAGAAATAATAATTCATCAAAATCCTATAAATAAAACTACAACATTAGATCATGTAGCAATAGTCCAATAATGGGTCAACAATCACTGAATACAAAAAAGATTATTAGTTTCATATGTTCTGCTCACTACAAAGTTGATATCACAGCATTGAATAATGCCAGATTTTCCTGATAAAGACAATTTGCAGGGAGTATTTTGGCTATGCAAACTCTTGGAAAGATAATCCTTATTTCAAGGAAGATGTTTATAGATATTAGTTTTTACCCTAAAGCTCATACAGTAATTTTAAAGTATCAATGATAGGCCACACCTCCCCCAAAGAAAGAGAACAACCTCACGTCCATCTATTGATTCTACTGTTACTGGTTTTTGTTTCTATTTCAACAATTTATATATTTTTTAAATTTTATTTTATTGTTTAAAGTATTACACATAGTAGTACATGCATCTCCTTTTTTTTTCCCCATTGACTTTCCCCCAGCCTCCCCTACCCCCTGTCATATGCCCTCATCCCACCCCCCAGTGTCTTGAAGAACATTATAACCTGATGAACAAAAAGATAGATACAGAGGCAGTAAGGACTCAACAATTTATATTTTTATTTTCACTATTGTTCTAGCTCTTGGGTTGTTTCTAGTCCATGAATGCTCATATAAGTTATTTTCCCAATTTTCTTAATTTTTTAATAATATAAAAAGTTATACATATTTTTCTAAGATCTGTACTCAGGGCACAGAGGAAGTCTCTGGTCCACAGGTGCATCCCATGATATCCTATATAATAAAAGCCTAATATGCTAAGTGTCCGGTCGTCCAGTCAGCCATTCAACCAATCAAAGTGTAATATGCTAATGATATGCTAAGGCTGCTCAACCACTCACTATGAAGTTCACTGACCACCAGGGGGCAGACAGTCCACCAGTTGACCAGTTAACCAGCAGCTATGATGTGCACTGACCACCAGAGAGCAGATGCTCCAACTGGTAGATTAGCTTGCTGCTGGGGTCTGGACGAATGGGACTGAGCGAGACGGGCCAGAAAGACCCTGGAGCCCTCTTTTGGTCCTTCCCTGGCTGGGCAACCTCCCACATCCCTCCCCAGCCCTGATCGTGCACCAGAGGGGTCCCTCAGCCTCACCTGATCCCTCTCGCAACTGGGACCCCTCGGGGGATGTCAGAGAGCCAGTTTTGGCCTGATGGCAGAACAACTGGGTGCTATGATGTGCACTGACCACCAGGGGGTAGGCACTCAATGCAGGAGCTGCCCCTTGGTGATCAGTGCGCTCCTACAAAGGGAGCGCCACTCAGCCAGAAGCGGGGGATGAGACGGGAAGCCTCGGTGGCAGCGCTAAGGATGTCTGACTGCTGGCTTAGGCCCACTCCCCACCTAAACCATCAGTTGGACATCCCTGAGGACTCCTGGACTGCAAGAGGGTGCAGGCTGGGCTGAGGGACCAACCTCCCCCCCGAATGCACAAATTTTGTGCACCGGCCTCTAGTTTTATATAATATTTTCTATTTCTTTTCATCTTGGGTACTTTTTTATTTTCAAGAAGACTATTTCATCATAATTATTAAAGTTTATTGTCTTCTTTGTTGGAAGTGTTAAGAAAATTGGTCATTTTATATGTTAATTTCTAATTCAATTAAATTATGGTCAAAGTAAATTATATGTTAGGTATTCTTTGGAATTATTTGAGTATGATGCTTTATAAAGGCTCAACTTTTAAGTACATTTGAGCTTGAAAAAATAATATATATAATATAATAATATAAAATATATATTCCATTTAGTTAATTTTATTGTTTAAATCTTCTAAAACTTACTAAATTTTTGTCAGTTAAATCTACTGGTTTTTAAAACGTGTTAAAAATGTACTACTATAACTATTGATTGGTAATTTCTCCTAGAAATTTTATGTATTCTACATTAGATAATTTGAAGTCGTATTGTTATATGCAAAAAGTAAATGATTGCTATATTTTGCTAGAGTTTATTTATATTTATAATTATGTTCTATCTTCTAGCTATAACTATTAGTCTGTTCCCTTAAATTTTATTTTTTTCTGATATTAATATTCCTGTACCCATTTAACTTGTGTTAGAATTTTATGCTATATATTTTTACATCTCTTTATTTTCAGCATTTCAGAGTCATTTGGCTTAAGTATATCTCTTGTCAGCAATATGTAACAGTCTTTTTGTCTGTTTATTTGTTTAAAAATTCCAATAAATTTTTCTTTAGTAGCAGATGTAATCCATTTACATTTACTAAAATTAATGATACATTTAGAGTTATTTCTACCATCCTTTATCATTTTATATACTTTTAGTTATTCCCCTCACTTTTTGTTGTTGTTAATACTCACCTGAGGTTATTTTTCCATTGCTTTCTAGAGAGTGGAAGGGAGGGGGGAGGGAGGGAGAGAGAGAGAAACATCAATGTGAGAGACACATCGACGGACTGCCTCCTGCATGGACCCCGACTGGGGGCAGGTAGCAAACCCAGGTACATGAACCAGACCAACTGGAATCGAACCCACAACCCTTTGGTCAATGGGCCCTTGCTCTGACCACTAACCAAACCCAGCCAGAGCTCCCCCTCACTTTTTTAATCTTCTGAGAGTTTAGAAGCTTCAAATTGCATATAAATAAAATAAGTGACTATAGCTGAAACCGGTTTGGCTCAGTGGATAGAGCCAAAACATCTTTTACTGGTAGCTTTACTGCTTTAAAAGTTCAGGTAAAAAAATAAACTATTTTTTGCCAAAACCGGTTTGGCTCAGTGGATAGAGCGTCGGCCTGCGGACTGAAAGGTCCCGGGTTCGATTCCGGTCAAGGGCATGTAACTTGGTTGCGGGCACATCCCCAGTAGGAGGTGTGCAGGAGGCAGCTGATCGATGTTTCTCTCTCATCGATGTTTCTGACTATCTATCCCTCTTCCTTCCTCTCTGTAAAATATCAATAAAATATATTTTTTAAAAAAAATAAGTGACTATATATAATTGTACATAACTATATATCTACTGGTCCCAGCAGCTGCTGGCTATTGGCCAGGTACTCCCTCCCTTCCCCCAGCCGGCCCTGCCCCTGGTTGAACTCCCAGAAGAACTCCTGGTCAAGGGGACAATTTGCATAGTACGCTTTTATTATATAGGATGTATTTGTATATGAAATCTTATATACTGACTACACTCCTACACATGTACATACAAATACACACATTTCCTTTATAACTGTTTAGAATTATACATTCTTTTAAAGTTATTATATTTATAGTTCATTACATTAACCAATAGTTTCTAAATTTACTGTTATTGTGAATAACTTTAGAATGTACCTTATTCCTCTCTTTGGGTTAATTTTGAAGTACATTCTTTTGTAGTTTTTCAGTGAAAATCTATGGGCTATATATCTTATAGCCTCACATATGTTTGAAGGTATTTTTATCTCACAGAATTTTGCAGATAGTTAAGGTGGGTAGAAATACTAGGTCTACTCCAGTCTCCATGTCCTCTGCCTACTCCATGAAGGTTAATGTTTCCCAGATCTATATTTTTACTTTCCCTTCTGTAGATGTTCCTGGCTGATCTCATCTACTTTCATAGCTTCAACTGAGACCTGGCAAATCTCAGATCTTCATCTTTCACCCACATCTGAACTAAGCCCTCACCCAGCTGCACATATGTCTGATCTTAGATAAAGCACAGGTATTTTCACTAGTCGTGTCCAAAAATACACTCACCATCCTCCATGTAAAAATCTCATCTTCTTCCTGAATTCCCTGTGCTGGCTATTGGCATAACTAAATACCCAGTGGTCAAAGCCGGAAGTCTAGTCTCTTCCTTTACCCATCACATCCAAAAGTCCCCGAGTCATGTCTATCAGTTCTACCTCTCAAGCAGTGCTTGGATCTGCCCCATCTTCTCCATTGCAGTTGCCATTGCCTTGTTCCGACCTCGTCCTGGATTACAATAAACTCTCATTGCTGGCCTTCCCATTTGCACTTTTGCCTGTTTCCCATGCAATTTCTAAAATGCAGCCAGAGGGGTGTTTTTACTATGGTAATCTATACAACTATTTCAGTAGTTAAATTCTTCCTCTGGTCCCACACTGCAGTAAAGTCTAAAAGCTTCACCCTGAAGTATGAGGCTTTCAGACCTGGTCTCCGTGTAAACCTTTTCCTGCAGCATTCTCCACATTGCACCCTATGTTCTAGTTACACTGATGCATTGGTAAGTACAAAGCTCTTCTAAGATAGCATGTCCCTCACCTCCACTTGCTCTGGCTGATGACCTCCTACTCTGGAAGGCTGAACAAAAAGGTCATCTCTCCTGGGGAGCCTTATCTAACTCCTTTGTATGATGTGTCAGTGTAACCTGTTTACATCTATTGCAATACTTATAACAGCAAATTATTTACATATCCTGCTCTCCTAACTCTACTCTGAGCTCCCTCTTAGTCATCGATTTTTAATATAAAAATAACCTTATCACACCATACAGTCTTGCTAATTTAAATAAATAGATAATTATAATAATTTAATGCAATATAGCATGTGAAAGTTCTTGATATCTATCAGATACACAAATAATTTATTAGCATGTGAAACAAGTAATATTTTAAGATGAGAAGTGTTGAGGTTAAAGGGGTAGATGTTAACAGGGGGTCCTAGAGTTGACCAAAACTATGAGCACTTAACACAAAGTTCTTTTATTTTCCCCACCATTATGCCAAAGTGTTCCTGGAGGTGAGAATTTTACTGAATTTCTTTTCCTTTTTTAGTCTTTGGAAACTGAGGAGTCAAATAGACCAATATTTCTCTTTATTCTTCATCATGTAGCGAAGTTTCTAGCTACCTGTTAGAAAAACACTAGGGCCAAATGTGTCCTCTTTTGGAAAAAATAAATCTGGCTTCTTATTAGATGATCAGCCCCTGTGCAGTACTAAAATCACACAGACTTCCTTAATCATTGCTTTAAGAGCACTTGCCACTGTGGAATACTCTTGACAGCAAATGATGCTTCAAGGTAGGAAACAACATTCTTCCTATACATTTCAAGTGTATTTATCCTGTGCTTCTGCCTGAGGAGCACATGGAAGCACAACTAAAGACTATCTGGAACCTCCTTTGTGAAGAAAGGGGTGAAAAGGAAGAATGCAGAGCGAGTTCAGCCATTCAAGTAGAATTTTATTTTGAATATGTGATTTTTCTTTCCTAGGCCAAAAAATAATGTTATACCATATTTGTAAATTAATAAAAATAAAAATTAGAATAGCTTTAAACATAATTGTGTGTCAGGATAAGATTTTCTTGAGATGTTAATTTTTTTAAATCTTGGTGTTTAGAGTTTTGCCTTCTCTCCATTCAAGCAGGCTACTCAATGTGTTCATTGTTTCAGAGATGAATGTGAGAGAGTGGAATGTTGAGAAAATGAGAAGCTTCTGGAGTTTATTTCCAAATCCTAAGGCCTTAGGGATATGGAGTAAACGTACGGCATGGTCAAATTTGGGGGAGAAACATCTGGTGTGAGAGGATAAAGTCTCTTTGCACCAGAGCGGAATAGGGTGAGAGCAGAACTTTTCTTCTAATTTCGTTGGGAAATAATTGACATTCATGACTGTGTAAGTTTAAGGCATATAACATGACAGTTTGATGCAGAGATGTTGAGAGTTGATGTGGAGGGAGAGATCTGAAGGGAGATAGAGACAGGAATATTTCTGCAAAGGACCTTACTCTCAACCTTTCAGCGATGTGGGAGCTGAATCTGCATCAGTTCACTACTCATTGTCTATGATCACCAGTGCTCTGGGGCTGCCTCAGAGCTGAGTGATCACATGGACACTGTCTCCTACGTATGGAGGCCAACAAGGCCAAGAACCATTCTTTCCAGTTCCCTGCTATTGTCTGGCAGATAGTTCTCTTCTCTGCTACCACTTTGCTCAGTTTGTGTCCAGCATGAATGATGTTTTCAAAACCTGAAAATTTCCTTGAGTAACCTCTCTGACTCTCATAACAACATTCTAGACAGGCGTCCTCAAACTACGGCCCGCGGGCCACATGCGGCCCGCCGAGGACATTTATCCAGCCCGCCGGGTGCCGCTGCCTGTCCTGCTTAGCAGCCGACTCGTCCGGGGCCCACAGTGCGCATAGGAATTTGTTCATAGTTGTTGTTTTTTTAACTATAGTCCGGCCCTCCAATGGTCTGAGGGACAGTGAACTGGCCCCCTATTTAAAAAGTTTGAGGACCCCTGTGACATCCATAAACCAAAAAAACATATTTCCCTGGACATCAGGCAAGGAGGTAGGCACTGAGGAAATGTGAAGGCCCTGAACCTGTATTGGTGGGAGCTGGGATAAGGAAGTGGGTGGTGCTGAATGGAATCAGTTCCTATCTATAACCAGAAGATATTTCAATGGCTAGGGTAGGGAGAAGGAAAAGTTCTCCTCGCACTCAAAGCGTTTCTCTCAAACATATTATTTAGGTACGCATTTTACATTTGAATTTAGATATTTTATATAGTTATCAAATGAAGTTGGTAAGTCTTATGGTACTTTCTTTCCAGATACGATATACCCTCTGTTTTACAAAATAAATTGCATACTGGGCGCCCACATACTTATTTGTTTGGCTCACATCATGTTTTCATTAGAATACTAGTAAGTTACCAGAATATACATATTCAGGGATTTCAAATGAAAATCCAGGCTTCTGACTACTACTGTAAATCTGAATTATTTAAAAGCACAGGAACTGTTCTTACATGTCAGCAACTGACCACAGGTGAGTAGATGCTGGTGCCTTCAGATGAGGCAAGTCCTCTCCATCCACTGTGCCCACAATCATTTTGTTCATTTCCTTTCCCACTGGAACCTTAAACATTTGGGTCTAAGAATGCTTGCATGAGGAAGTTTAATATCCTTTCCAAGAATTATCTAGCCTTTGAATTTCAAGATGAAATATGATACACTAATAAATACTTGGTACACACACATACATGCTTAAATAAAAGTGCAAACTGTACATATAATCATGAATCAAATCATCCACAAGTTTAAATTATTAAATGTTTCCTATATTGAAAGGAAGTTTTCTAGTATTTAAAATACAAGAAATGCATGGGGAGGGGGGCGGTAGACAGTATATGAGCAGCTGGAATATAATGGGTCAATCAAAGAAGAAATTTTACACAGAGATTCTAAAAAGCCAGCTTTCCCCTTAGAAAAATGAGTGTTGCCCATGGAGAGCATAGGGAAAGTTCTGCAAAACAGGACAAGGACGAAAGTCCATCTTTGAATTAGAACCCCTGTCATTACTAGTGAACACTTCATTTAAAATTAGCTCTTGATTTATGAAATTTTCCAAGAGAAGTGTTAAAAAGTTCATTCCTGAAAAGAACATCTCCTTGCTAAAGAATTCATTTGCCTCCCAGCATAACCATTATTGCTTGTCTCATTTTCGGTTCTTATAAGGGTATTTCTAGTATCACATGATCTCACTCATCTAGGGGAAATAATGAACAACATAAACTGATGAACAAAAACAGACCTGGAGACAGGGAAGCATCGATCAGACTGTCAAACCTCAGAGGGAAGGTAGGGGAGGGTGGGGTAAGGGGGAGAGATCAACCAAAGGACTTGTATGCATGCATATAAGCCTAACCAGTGGTCACGGACAACAGGGGGGTGGGGGCATGCATGGGGAGGGGTTTGGGATGGAAATGGGGGGATGGGACAAATATGTGACACCTTAATCAATAAAGAAATTAAAAAATAAAAATAAATAAATAAATAAATAAAAAGAATTGTAGTCATTGGAGCAATAATTTATAGATGATACCACTATCTCTGTCACTCCTTAAATAAATATAAAAGAGAACTCAAGGGTAGGGAAGAGGAGTTCTCCTCTTACTCAAAGCATTTCTTTCAAACATATTATTTAGGTGTGGCCCAGATCCTTTGGCCCAGATAACTCAAATACTGAAATACACTCGAAATTCAATGGCAAGCCTTTCTTTATCTTAGCTCCTGTCTTCATCATGCATTTGCAGTACATTACAAAGTCTTTTAGCAGGCATATAGCAAGTAAAATATGCTGGCAAAGGACATTTTAATTGATCTAACTTGCAAATCTATATATATAAAAGCCTAAGTGACCAGCCGACTGGCCGGTAGCTATGATGCGAACTGACCAGGGGGCAGACACTCAATGCCGGAGTAGAAACTGCAGGCATGGAAACATGGAACAGACTGATGAATCTCAGAGGAAAGGGAGGAGGCGGGAGGGCCAAAAGATATTAACTGAAGATCTTATATGCATGCTAGAGGCCCAGTCGGTGCACTGGTGGGGTCCCTCAGCCTGGCCTGTGCCCTCTCGCAATCCAAGACCCCTAGGGGGATGTTGGAGAGCTGGTTTCAGCCTGATCCTCACAGGCCAGGCCACGGGTACCCACCGGTGCACGAATCCATGCACTCGGCCTCTGATACTTAATAAATGGCAAAGTGTTAGGTTTATCTCTCTGTTGTTTTACTAAAAATCCTTTGATTTAAAAGAGAACACAGAATGTCAAGGCATTAAAAAAGTTCTGTGTGGTATTTCTTTTCAAGGACATTGTTATTTTTATTTATCTGCTGTTAGTCAATATACTCAATAAAAAAGCTTTCATCCTTTTAAAAATATTTGTTTGAAGGCAGTGAGCTATTAAGTCATTGTCTTTCTTAAGATGCTTCCTGTTTTATTTCTTATTGACAGCTATTTATTTTGAAGGTTTCTAAGAATTCCAAAGTGCTTGGCAAGTAAGTATTGCCTGAATTTGAAGATTATGAAGGTTTATACATTTTAGCCTGTAGCATGTGACCTAAATCTGTTCAAATCTAAAATAATTACAAAGACCCATTAGCTTCCAGGGCAAGGTTCTTTATTTTTCAGGTTGTCTATTTGGCTCATGGATAATATATTTTAAATGCAGAAAAACATGTCTTAGAAGAAAAATCTGGCATTTGTAGCATGATGGAAATGTTCTAAAGGGCTTTGAGGGAAGTCCATTCAATTTCACTGGCATTCATAAATGATGACTAATGCATTCAAATAGAATGAGTAATTTACCAAATTACGGACATTTGGATGGGCTCAGAATGAAGATCTTGTTTGTTTGGATATGCCCTGAAGTGAATCTCAATGAGGTTTACTTTATTAAGCCTGACTCTACAAATAGGCTTCAGTCACAACCCGAACAAAAGCCCTGACATGTAAATAAATGTGCGAATGATGGCCAGCTACATCACTCTTTTTGTCCCCAGCCCTCTTGCGAAGAGTCAACCCCATCAAAAATATCAGTTACAAATAGATGGCACCATTGTGCTTATCACACAAATGACAAGAAAGGCTTCTCTTGGCATGACGTTGCTGTCACACCCACCTTCCTCGTGACCACAAGAGCTAGGTACACATACCGTTAAGTTTCTTCCTCTAGCAACTGTAGGTCCTCCTGCAAAAAGTGGTGCCTAAGTGTGTTCTCACCACAACCGCACACTAGTGACTCCCATATGACTAGCGCCTCCCACAGCACGCCACAAGAAAAGGATCTGAAACTCAAAGTGCTTCTTTTAAGGGTTTCCACCCTCTGGTAGAAACCAGAGATGAAGAGCAGCAACAAACACAGACAGTAACATACACATCACCATATGTCCCAGGATGGTGCCCAAAATCATACTGGCTGTTTCTGTAAAGATAATAAATTCTATTTGAAAAAGCAAAATCAGTCTTTCATAGAATTGTTTCATCTACATCCTACAATAAATTAGACCTAGAATATGTCTAGTCCAAGAAATTCTAAACATATGATGAATTTGATGGAGAAAATAGAAAAATAACCTTTGTCTCCGAGAATCTGAATTGAATTAGTTGCACCACATTTTTCTACAGGTAATTACTTCACTATTTCAGCTTCAGCAACAAATATCTACCTAATTGGATTTTACTTACAATTGAAAATCTTACTAACACACATCCAAAGCAGTGCTATCGTTGTCTATTTTTCTGCCAGAAGTCATGATCTTGTCTGCAGTTAGCCTGTTCATCTGATGCTCCATTCAAGCATACATTAAATACATGACAGATAAAAGCACACGTGGTATAGATAAGGCAGCAAGCAAAATGGAAGTGATTCTGGGGGTTACATCTTGCTGAGAAGACGTATATTGACCATATGGTTGGTGAGTGATATGGGTTGTAGAGAAGGAGTACAAAACTCTGTGAAGTTTATAAAGAGGAACCTAACCTAGTTTCAGGGAACAAGGATGCCTTTTCTAAGGAGTGATATTAAAGCTGAGACTTGAAAGATGAGGGGGATGACTAGGTGATTGTGTAGTATGAGCAGGTATAAGCATTCCAAGCAGAAAGAGCAGTACATCTAAGAGTTTCAGAATAAAAAAGATAATGGCATATTCAATGAACTTCACAAAAATCAGTGTGGCTGGAGTGAAGAGAGGGGCAGAGAGTGGCCCAGGATGTGGTAGAAGAAAACATGAACCAGATCATCCTGGGCCATAGAAACTACATGAGACTTTATGAACTTTATCCTAGAGATGCCTGAGAGTCATTTTAAGTTTGCTAGGGCTAATAGCAATAGATTAACCTAGGAAGTTATTTTCTCACATTTCTGGAGGCTTGAAGTTCAAGATCAAGGTGGTGGTAGGGTTGGTTTCTTCTGAGGACTCTTTCTTGGCCTGTAGATGACTGTTTTTCCCCTACGTTTTCATGTGGTCTTTCGTCTGTATGAGTCTGTGCCCTGCTTTCCTTTTCATATAAGGACACCAGTCATACTGGATTAGGTACCATCTTAATGACCTCATTTTGATTTAAATACCTCTTTTAAAATTCTATCTCCAAATGCAATCACATTTAGAGGTACTTCAACATATTAATTTTGCAGGAGGACAAAATTTAGCCCATAACAGAAGGTTTAGCACAGGACAGTGACATGAGCCCAGTTATGCTTTACATACTCATTCTGGTTGCAATGTGGATTTAGTCCAGGGACAGGAGAAGCCTGGGTTGTCACGCATGAGGCCTCTGATGTAACCCAGGGCAGGGCCAGCTTGGTTTTCTGAGGGCTGTGGCTGTGAGGAATAAGTCCCATGGAGAAGGGACATGTCCTACTTTGTGACAGGAGGGGAGGAGGAAAGAAAAGGGGCAAATTGAGGTAGATTTGTAGATATGAGGGCAGGAAGTTGAGGTGGTGTGCTTTCATGGTTTCTATTTTAATTTTCTGTGAAGTAAGACATCTGCTAAGAACAAGAAGAAAGCAAACTGCAGATGTTAGCTGAGTGGAAAATGTTTTAAATTGCCATTCCAGAGAGTGGGGAAGCAAGCTAGTATCTCATTAGAATTTCTATGATGTGTTAAAAGCTCCATAGAGATGGGTGACCACGGACATAAAATGCCACACCTTCCCCCAGTTTCATGTTTTCTCCATGCTTGACTCTGTGGGCACAGATGTGGAGGTGCAGAGTTTGATTCTTCCAGGATTGGGGTGTCTCAGGCCAGAGAGTACACTTGCCAGGATTGCTGGAAGAGTTCTGAGCCACAACTGTTCCAACTAAACTCCTGGGAATTTCCCGGGTGCTTGCAATCTGAAGTTATCATTTGGCATAGAGGATGGAGTGCTATGTGTTTGCTTACTGTGGCACTGAGATAACCTCCCCAGAGCTTTAAAATTTGTGGTGCAGCTCTGGGAACTGTCCCTTTGTTCATCTGAAACACACACTACAAGCCATAGGTGCACATATTGGGACTTGATAGACACACGGGATCTTTTTACCTTTGTATGCCTTGGCTATTTAAAATGTCTGCTTGGCTGCACGTTTCCCTGAATGGGAACCATGCTTTAGAATTTAATAAAACAGGTATTATGATCATGCCACATAGCATATAATAAAAGCCAAGATATGATGAAGAGCTTCTGCCTAGACACACTCTTCCTGCTCTACCTGCCTGCTAAAGTTCTACTGGGATTTTGCATCATTCTGGCTGTCTTTGAAATTGAAGAAAAAAAAATTCATTTCTCGTTTGAAAATTTATGGTAATCTCCAGGAGTTTGAATTCAGAGGAGAGATGCCTCAGAATGCCCAGAAACTTAATGCTTTGCTTCCATCAGCCCATGTGTCATGATAATTCTTCCATTCCAAACTGTTCTGTTGCCTTCCCACTCACTCCCCAACACACACACACACACACACACACACACACACACACACACACACACAGTCATAGTCTCAAGTCCCTCGGAACCATAGGAGCTCATATTTCACATACCTCAAGGGGAAGGAATTTTAGGATATAAATTCCACAACACAAATTGTTTTTACATATGCTACTACTTACTGTGTTTTGTAGCAGGATATGGACTCTTGGTGTGAAATAACAATAATGACAAGGGATTCGCCAATAAAAAGAAGCTGGATACTGTATAATCTTTTCCAAGCAAAGTGTTGCTCTAAGATAATGCTCAGACATTTTAGAGCACAGCATGTTTTCCTCAAACTTACAGTTGAGGCAGGCATTGAATTTTCTGAAGAACTGCATGGTTTCCTGTGTCAGAATTCATGATACAAGCTAGAATATCAGAAATGGGAGCTTTAGAAAGTAGCTATTGTGTGTTCATACTAGAATATAAACACATAATATCTGAATTAAAAATATAAGCTCATCCATTACTTAGATTGTGTTTGCAAACAGGAAAAATTAGATGTTACCAGCTGCTCGATGGGAAAAAAAACCTGCTGTTGAATTTAGTTGTTTTCAGTAATTAGAGTCCTGAATTGGTAAGGAAGGAAGAGGTAGAAATAACAGAACATGACTGGATGGTATTTTTATTAGCTGGTATCCCCAGAGAATCACTTATTATGTGGCATTCCAAAGATCATGAAGAGGACCCCCCAAGTTAAAGACCCAAGTGAGCCAGAATTATGACAGCTGGTCCCCTTGCAGTAATGGTAACCAAATTTCTATTTCCAGTGCCTTTCATTAATTTAGGCATTAACTTCTACAATCTAGTGCATTTTTAGTTTCAGGATATATATATTCTACAATTATTTTTATTCTGTGCAGAATTCTTCAGAGAAAAAGGGGAGAAGCATAATTCATATTGTAGCTGGAAATATCTATCACCGGCTCACGAGGTCTTCTAATTAAGATAATTAAGAGAAAATCCTTCTTCATATGCCTCACCATCAGTTATCTCACAGCCTCCTTAAAACCACAGGAGAAACACTTTATATTTTTTGTGGAAGTAAATAAATTTTCCTAAAGAAATAAAATAGTCATTATCCCTTTAAATTTGGGGGAAGTTTTGCCTTGGCTCGTTCTTGGATTTCTCTTTTACTGTAGAAACAATTCAGATGGCATGTTTTAGAGATGTCCTATGGCATACCAGGATCTTATTTTATTGGGAAAATTAATAGTCTCAAAGAGTCAAGCTAAGAAACAAAAGAGTGATGGCGCTGTAAAGCCATTTCACCAAATCAAATGACTATTAAACAACCAACCAACCAAAAAACATGTGGCAAACAGACCTAAGAGTTTGTTTTAAATTAGAAGTGTTATACCTTCCAACTCTCAGTTAAAGACCAGAATTACTTCCTTCTGGCTGAGGTCTAAGAAAATCATGTGAAAGTGGTACACAGACTATTGCTATAATGTTTTCTTCAGTTCCATGGCTTATACAATCTGTGATACTGTGAAATCCTTTTTAGATTTTCCAAAATAATATTTACTTTCTTTTCTATTCCCTTCCTTTTACATAGGAGTTTGTAACTACTCATATTGTAAAAACAATGAACACTGTTGCCCTCCTATTGGACCATACCTGTGCCCTTCCAGTCAATTTCAGTGAATAGAGTTTCTGCTACTTCTCAACACAGCAGAAACTGAGTCTCTTCAGGATACACATCACTCCATATCCTACCAGCCCAAGCGTTCTTCCCATGACATTTCCTTCATCCCCACAGCCACTTGTACCCGGGAGCCAGGGTTGAGCTTGTGGTCAAGGTGGGCATCGGGATATAACCTTCCCCAGGACCTAAGCTTCTCTGTATCGCTCTAGTCTGCTCTGATTGCAATTTCCAACATGGTGGTGTGTTGATAAAACCTAGGAATGAAAAGTCTCTTTCCACAATTTTTCAATTATTTTTGGTGCCATCTTCTTCTCAGTGTTTACATTCCTACTTCTCAGATGAAGGTTCTGGTGTGCAGAAACTTCACGTGAATCTGCAGACACTTTAACATGAGTGGGTGATTTCAATACAAGGGGTCATTGAACTTTGTGGAAAACACAAATTCTTTTTCTTTTTTACTTTTTAATTTTTTAAATTTTATTTTTCAATTACAGTTTATAGTCAATATTATTTTGTACAAAATAGTCCTGGGCATGTAAACTACAGCATAGCAAATAAAGTCATTAATACTGTAATAACTATGTATGGTGCCATTTTAGTAGCAGTAATATCAGGGAGAACACTTTGTAAAGTATATGATTGTCTTAACATGCTGTACACTTGAAACTAATATGCTGTACACTTGAAACTAATCCTAGCTAATAAAAGAGTAATATGCAAATTGACCATCACTCCAACACACAAGATGGCTGCCCCCATGTGGTCAAAGATGGCTGCCCCCATGTGGACACAAGATGGCCGTGACAAGATGGCCAGCAGGGGAGGGCAGTTGTGGGGGACCCAGGCCTGCAGGGAAGAGAAGTTGCAGGGGACCAGGCCTGCAGGGGAGGGCAGTTAGGGGCAAACAGGCTGGCAGGGGAGCAGTTAGGCATCAATCAGGCTGGCAGGGGAGTGGTTAGGGGGTGATCAGGCTGGCAGGCAGAAGCAGTTAGGGGCAATGAGGAAGGCAGGCAGGCGTGCAGTTGGGAGCCAGCAGTCCTGGATTGTGAGAAGGATGTCCGAATGCCCGTTTAGGCCCGATCCCAGTAGGACATCCCTCGAGGGGTCCCAGATTGGATAGGGTGCAGGCTGGTCTGAGGTACACCCCCCTGCCCCGTGCACGAATTTCATGCACCAGGCCTCTAGTACAAAATAATACTGAATATAAACTGTAATTGAAAAACCTTTTTTTAATTGTAAAATACGCTCAGCAAATTAAGGATAGAGGGGATCTTAATCATACAAATAACAACACACCTAACGGTGATAGACTACATGCTTTCTTCCCAGGATCAGGGATATGAAACCACAGAATCACACTGGAAGTCCTAGTTAGTGCAATAAGAAAGTAAAAAGAAATAAAAACTGTGAAAAGTGAAAAAAAGAAATAAAACTGTCTTTATTGGAAAATGGTCTTAAAAACCATGATTCGCCCTGGCCGGGTGGCTCAGTTGATTGGACCATTGTCCCGTACACCAAAAGGTTGTGGGTTTGGTCAGGGCATGTACCCAGATTGAGGGTTTGATCATCATTGAAGTCTGTTTGGGAGGCAAATGAGCGATGTTTCTCTCTCTCTTCTTCTGTCTCTAAAAATTAATAAAAACATGTTATTGGGTGTGGATTAAGAAAACACACCACAGTCTGGGTAAGGTCAATACCCTGTCAAGAAGAGGCCTCAAAGGAGTCTGACTAACGTTTGATTAAGGAGGGAGTCATCGATGTGCAGGAAAATGAACCTAGGCACAAACCTTTCACAAAAGTTAACTAAAAATGAATCATAGAGCTAAATGTAAAATGCAAAATTATAAAATTTCAAGAAAACACAGGAGAAAACACTGTATGATCTTACATTTTTTTCTGAGTTTTAAATACAACACTAAAAGCATAACCCATGAAAGAAAAAATTCAACTTTATTAAAATTAAAATTATCTTTATAAAAGATAATGTTTGTGAAATTTATAGACAAGCCACAACGTAGGGGGAAATATTTGAAAAATATATGTCTGATAAGGGACTTGTATGTAAGAAATAGAAAGAACATTTAAAAATCAACAATAAGAAAACAAATAACCCAGTGTAATAAATGGGCAAATGATATGAACAGATGTCTCACCAAAGAAGATATATAGGCAAATAAGCGTATGAAAAGATGTCTGACATCATTTGTCTTTAGCTGTATTAGTTTACTATTATTGCCGCAATAAATTATCACAAAACTTAGTGACTTAACCCAACATAAATTTATTCTTTTAAACTTTTGGAGGGCAGCGTCTGAAATGAATCTTCCAGGGTGAAAATCAGGGTGTGGTCAGAGCTTTGTTCCTTCTGGAGGCTCTAGGGAAGCATCCATTCCATGTCTTTACATGTGTGTATGTACAGAGTGGCACACACACACATTTTTCCTTGCTCTGACCTCTGGGAGGGCCTATCAGCACTGACACCAAATAATAGCTTCATGAGGGTTTAAATATTCCCAAAGTTGAAATCAACTTCAGACACTATTTTTTCAGTTCCTGATTCCAGAGACGATTGGATTACATACCCTTTTAAAATACATATATTGATTTTAGGGAGGAAGGGAAAGGGAGAGAGAGATAGAAACATCAATGATAAGAGAGAAGCATTGATCAGCTACCTCCTGCAGACCCTCCACTGGGGATGGAGCCTGCAACTAGGCATGTGCCCTGACCAGGAATCGAACTGTGAACTCCTGGTTCATAGGTCATTGCTCAACCACTGAGCCACATTGGCCAGGCTGGATTACATACACCTTTAACAAAAATTTCAGTAACATCATATAGTAATTTTTTCTTCAAACGAAGGAGACAGCTTTATAGATTTAACAAGCAACCCCTCATTAAAGCAATATTAGAGTATTGCTTGCTGAGGAATGACAGATTATCCTGAACTTGAATATATTACAACTCTTTTGCATACTATTATAATGCTACCAGACATATATTCTGAATTCATTTGACTAAAGTCAATTGATAGCAATAAAATCAAAACAAATCTAAAGGACCATATTCTTACATTAAACTTTGAATTTCATTGTGTTTCTTATTTTGTATTTAATTTGTAGATTAGTTATTGGTTGTATAGAAATCATAAGCATGGTAAATTTATATCAGATTTTGTGCAGTGTATATGTAGATCACATTATAATAAACAGCTAAATATAGTATAATAAAAATAACCAATGACAACACTACAAATCTGGAAGATTATTTCTTTCTGAGAGAAATCAATACATTACTCAAATTTCAAAAGACTTAGAAAATGAAGAACGTCCAGTGATTGTTTTGAAGCAAATCAATACTAGATTTCACCTGTTCCTCTCTTGCTTTAACCGCTAATGCTGAGGTGATGGTCTACATTCTGCATTATTTAGGAGGCAGTTCCTCTAGCAGGAAGGTCATCAGTTACAGACAAATCTATTGTTAATAGTGAGATTCAATGAACTGCCAAGTTTAAAGGATATGGAAGCAGAGTAAAGAGAAAAAAATGAACAGGACAGTAGAAAGAAAATGGGTGAAAATATTAAAGCCAAATTGTATAAGAAAATAGCACAAGAGAAGTGATTTCAAAAATTAAAATTTAAAAAAAGGAGATGGAGATAGAAGTAGTGTCCAATGTAACTTCATTCATCTGTACTTTTCTTGCTCTTCATCTTGGAATATCTCCTCTTACAAAGTAAGATGAAAATGCTCTCTTTTTACATGAATTAAAAAAATAAAAGGTTATAATCTGCATATCAAGAAAAACAGATTGAAAAATCAATCAAATGGTTGATCCAATCTTTCTGACATAAAGCAACTTACTTGACTGTTCTTTGTTCAGTATACAATTAATTTTTTCACTAAACTACACATTGTTTTGTTTTGTCTTGTTTTTATTTTTAGAGAATGTATTACACAGTGTAAAAAAAGTAAAAGTAGAAAATTAGGAGGAAAAGAAGAGAATATTAATCCTGGAAATATCCCTCATTAAAGGGAAGGAAGAGATGCAAATGCCTTTAAATATGGATATGAAATCACTGTAAAGTCTTGAATAAAACTGTTTCTATCACACATATCTCACCATGCTCCAGGCTCCAGTTGATTCCACTCTGCTTCAACCACAGTGTATGCATTAGTTAACCATTACTGTGTAACAAATTAGCCCAACAATTAGAAACTTAAAAAAAAATATATTATCTCACATTTTCTGAGTCACAAATCTGGATATAGCTTAACTGGATAAGGCAGATTGAGCTTCTCTCAAAAGGTTGCAATCAAGGGATTGTCCAAAGCTATGGTCTCAACTGAAGCACTTACTGAGGACAAACCCACTCCAGACTTCCTCAGGGATTTTTGGAAGGCTTCAATTCTTTGCTATTGTTGGCTGGAGGCCTCCTATGTACTAACTTTGAGAAGACAGCCACCATATTGTAAGTTTCCCTATTGACTGGCCAACTACATTGCTTTTTGTTGTGACAGAAGCCAGTCTATCCAAATAATAATAATAATAATAATAATAATAATAATAATAGTCATTTAGCATTTCTGTCATTTCCCTTCAAGGTTTGGCAGGAATGTGAGTGTAAAGCGAACATACTCTAGAATACATGACCCAGACATTGTGACCATTGCGATCATTCTTTAGGATGGGTATAGATTCAGCAGCATCTCTAAGTACAGGTCATAAAAGCAAATGGTGCGTTGGATCAGGTAGAGCACCACCTAGCTCAGCCATCACAAAGGAATTTGAAAGATTTATCCCAATAATCAAACAGAAAACACTTGTTTCAGTTCATTAAATATCATTTTATATTTTAAAATGAGTCTAGAAGTAGTTATATTTCTATGAATTTCTTTAAATTGTTGTTATTCCAATTAGTTTACATCAATTTATGTTTTTAAGAATTAATGGCAGATATGTTTACTTCATTGGATGACTAACTATAGCATATAAAATGCCAACTCAAAATGTACATTAAAGGCCCTAGCTGGTTTGGCTCAGTAGATAGAGCGTTGGCCTGCAGACTGAAGGATCCTGGGTTTGATTTCAATCAAGAACATAAGCCCTGGTTTCAGGCTCGATCCACAGTAGGGGGTGTGCAAGAGGCAGCTGATCAATGATTTTCTTTCATCATTGATGTTTCTATCTCTCTCTCCCTCCCCGTCCTCTCTGACATCAATAAAGAAACACTTTTTAAAGGTACATTAAAGTATATTTGTTTATATTGAGATAAAATATTCTTATCCCACAATATTAGACTTGTGTGTGTATTGTATTTTATGTGACTAAACTTTGAGGCCCCTTTTAAAACTGTGGAAAGATTTTATTACATAAAAATTTTTCAGATGGAACAGAATCTACACATGGGAAGCATGTTTCTCTCATCTCTGAAAATGCTGGTCTATTTTAGCAGTCTTATGTTGATCATATCCAGACTCAAACCCACAGCATTTTAATATTTTTCCATTTCTGACAACAAAATTGAGTCAGATTTGTGAAAATATTTATAGCTCTTGTCTATAATATTGCTTGAAAGAAACTCAGTATAGAGTTTTATTTACTCTAAGAATTATGGGTAAAAATTATTTAATTAAAGATACAAAACTAGGAGAAAACGTTCATCTCTATTTTTTAAAAATGAAGCTATGCATTTTATCCATCTACTTATGCCTTTCTAGGATTAATTAATATTGTCATTTTGATGTAATGGAACTACTATTCTTAGTCACCAGCTTCTCCCAGTCTTCAGGTTCTCCCTACAGCAACCCATCTTTTATGTTGCATCCAGGTTTTTTCCTAAAACACCAAAATTATTCTTAAAAGGTAAACAATGGCTGCCCTGTCAGAAAAAGCAATAGACATTTATCTTCCTTTATCCTTTTTGACATTTTAGATTTAAAACTGTTACTCCTGCTACTTCTTTTCCTTTTTGAAACACACGCTTTTCCTGATTTCCAAGGCGTGACACTTCCGTCTTTCTCCCTGTTGTCTGGCTGCTCCATGGTTGCCCCTCCTGCAGAGCAGAAAGTGGCTGAAATTCCTCAAGGCTCTCTACTCAAACCTGATCCCCTTCTCAGAGGTCCTCATCTATATATGGTAATTGCCACATCAATATGAATGGTTTATAAACTTATATTTCCATCCTAGACTTCTCTGAACTCCAGACCAGAAAGAATATCCAACTACCTCTCTTAGATGACTCAAAAGCATCTTAAAATGAGAGGTCCCAAATTGCTCTTAGGTGGCTTTGTAACATGGTTCCAAATTCCTTGAAATTCCTCATTCTGAGAGGTGGGATTTCTATCCCCTCTCTTTGAATCTGAGTGAGTTTGTGGCTGTTTCAACTAATAGAATCCAGTGGAAAGGAAGGCATGTGATTTTTAAAAATATATATTTTTATGGATTTCAGAGAGGAAGGGAGAGGGAGAGAGTTATAAAAACATCAATGATGAGAGAGAATCATTGATCAACTTCCTCCTGCACACCCCACACTGGGAATCGAACCCACAAACTGGGCATGTGCCCTGATTGGGAACTGAACCATGACCTCCTGGTTCATAAGTTGACACTCAACCATTGAGCCATGCCAGTTAGGCAAGGCATGTGATTTTTAAGATTAAAATATAAAAGGTCATGCAACTTCCACATTATTTGATGAAATGCTCATGGAAAGCTACTGTGTAAGAATTTTAATACCCTCAAAACTCTCCTGATATGAGGAAGCCCAAGCAATATATAGAGGAGACTAGAGGCCCGATGCATGAAATTTGTGCATGGGTAGGGTCCCTAGGCCTGGCCGGCAATCAGGGCCAACCTGTGGGGCAACTGGTGGGGCAACTGGGGGGGGCCCTTGCTTGCACCCACCTTGGCTGGCCTGAGGCCTGTGGGCTGGGGGCAGCTCCTGCATTGAGCATCTGCCCCCTGGTGGTCAGTGCACATCATAGCAACCAGTCGTTCTGCTGTTCAGTTGATTTGCATATTAGGCTTTTATTATACAGGATGTGTGGTCATTCTAATAGACAGCTTCAGCTGAGCCTAAATCATCGAGTCATCTTGGCTAGGCTCCAGAAAGGAGAAAGAGGAAGTCTTGAGATGGTGCAATCTACCAGTCATTCAAACTGTTTCTAATCATTTGATTTTTCCCTGGCTGAGCCTCCAGATACCAAGGAACAATGACAAGCCATCCTCATTGAGCCCTGTCTAAATTATTGACCCACTGATAATTCAGCAGTAGATAACAACACTAGTCTTCTTTCAACATCGGCCTCCATTTCAAGTCCATCATCAGCTCCTACGGATTTTGTTCCTTAAATGTAGCTTGAATCCAATAACTTCTATTAATAACACCCTTTCCAAATAACCATTATCCTTGGCCTAAATTATGGCAATGGCATTCTTATTGGTCACACTCTTTCCCTTGTCTCCAGCTTAACCCCAAGCCATTCTCTCCACTATTAGCCGAATTACCTTTTTAAAACTCAAATCTCTTAATGTTACCCACACTTAGCACTCCTTAGTGGTGTTTCACTGATCTTGGAAGAAAGACAAAATTCTTAATGAGGTTTTGAAGGCCAATATGATCTGGACATGCTCTCACTCTCCCATTGTGCACAGCCTCACAGAGAAGCCACCAGCCTCACTTCTGATTATTGAGCATTTGAAATGTAACTAGTGTGACTGAAGAGCTACATTATTAATTTTATTCAATTTTAATTAACTTAAATTTAAAAATAGATACTGATTCAGTTACTGGAAAACATTGAAGTACATTTGGAAAAACTTGGTATGTGCAGTTATTTTTTAAGCATAAACTTTATGAAATTTAAATAGGGATCAAGTATTCCTGAATGCACACTGGATTACAAATAGTACAGAAAAAGGAAGGTAAAATATCAAATTAATACTTTTTATGTTGACTCTATGTTGTAATGATATTTTTAATACATTGGGTTAAATAAAGTACTTTATAAAAGTAATTTCACCTACTTACTGCTTTTTAAAATTTCTAGAAAATTTATGTTACCTATCTGGCTGTCATATTTTTATTGGACACTGCTGCTCTAGATAGATCTGTTTCCTCCAGACACTCTAGCTTCTTTTTGCCTCTTTTACTCAGTGTTTCCTCTTTCCACAGGAACTTTGCACATGCTGTTCCTACCTCCCTACTCCTTCTGTTCTTTGCCCAGTTAACCCCTACTCACCTTTCAGCTCTCTCTTCAAGCCTCATTTCCTCAAGGAAAATATCTATGACCCCCTTGTCTTGGTTCAACTTTCTGATAATCTACTTTCATGCCACTGTGAACCTTACCTTAGTAGCATTTATCACAGTGGCAATTTTACTGTTGTGTAGTTATTAGTTATCCCCCTCCTCCACCCAACTAAGCTGTTAGTTCCATGAGAGCAGAGACCACATCTGCTTTTGCTCAGCATTTTCTTTCCATTGTTTAGCACAGTGTCTGGCCTATAGTAGCTTGGGTTGCAAAGACTAATAAAACATAAGTCGGGACCCAGAAAATCAGACCATAGCAAACAAGAGAACTTTGTATTCAAAAATCCATAAAACAATGATATGTATATTTTGCTAATTGAGTTCAATATAGAGCTGTTAAATAAATGATAATGATAATGCCACTTCTCTAGGAAAATGTTTCATGATTTCCTACTGTGAGGGAAGAGAATCTGAAGTTTTTGCCGATGGCTGTGGCACTTTACCATTTGAGCTTCAGAGTAGCATTCTAGTTTACTTCCTACCAATGTCCTCCTCCTGAAAAGACCTGACAGCCAGCCTCTGGAGGCAGGCACATTGGAGTGTGGTGCGGATCTTCATTGTGACCTCACTAGGCTGTTTGCTCCTCTGTAAGAGGGGATGACAATAGCAATCATGGCCATGGGCTATTGTGAAGGTCAACTGAAATGAGGTATATTCAGCACAGTGTCTGCCATGTAGTAAGCTCAAAAATGTTTAGCTATCACTATTATCTTCATGCCAAGAACAAAATAACTACCTCTTTCCAAATGTTTACTATATACCAGTCATTATATTAAGTGTATTATTTCAACAAATCCTCACTGCAGTTACCAACAGAAAAAGGAACTGAAGTTCAGAGAGGTTAAGTAACTTCAGAAAACCACATAGCTGGTAAATGGAAGAGATGAGCTTCACTCCTAGGCAACTTGATGGGTTGGCCAACCTTTTTCACCACTGTATTCCCCTACCCAGCAGTAGACATCCTACCCAGAAAAATCTGTTCCCTTTTTATTACCATGCACCCTATGCTCCTAGCATTTAAATAAACATTTCCAAAAGTGAATGCAGTTTCACAACTTTATTTTCCTATTTACACTGCTAACTCCTTTTATCTAAATTACCTGCCCGCCCCCCTCTTTCTCCAAAGTGCTAAATTCTATTCAAGCTTCAAGACTATCTCATGCATCACCATCATTTCCTCTACTCTCGATCATTCCTTTGAATGTTTAATTCCATTCTATCAGCTGACTAAGGCTCTGCTCACAAATTAGTAAAACATATTCCATTGCTTTATTGCTATTTGCATGCAAAGTTTTCTTTCTGTTCTGTTTTGACGTTTTCAAGGTCCAGAAGAGGGTCATGCTCATTTTTGTATCCCATATGTTTAACAAAATGCTAGAGACATGTGCTTGGTGAATTTTTGTTGATGTGGAAATTAATTTACTGTGGTCGGAACAAGCTGCAAAAAATTACTTGTACACACACATAGTCACACTCATGCATGTATATACGCACACATGCACATGTTCACAGGCTCACATGAATACAAGCACACATACCTGCACATACACACATAGGTGCACACATAAACACTCAAAATAGATTGTACACATGCAAAAGTACAAACATGCCATACACACATATATGTTTATGTACACATGTAAATGTGCACACACATAGTTTTATTCTGTTTTTGTTTGTTTGTTTGTTTATGGCTAGACAAAAAAATATTAAGGGGAGAGTGACTTTAAAAAGACTGTAGAAATTAGCCTCTTTGACTGTCATTTAAAACAATGGAAGTAATTTGTATATTTAATTTTAATAAGAAAATAATAGCAGAAGTATTTTTGTTACTTTATTTGTCCACTTTCATTATAAAAAATGTATTTCAAAATAAAGATGATCTTAGTATTTGGTACTGAAACATTTCTTTCTGTTTCAACCCACCCCTCCCCCGCTACACACACACACACACACACACACACACACACACACACACACACTCTCCCTTAGAATAATATTCACTCATACATCTTTGGTAAAAGAACAAAAATATAAGAAAATTCTAGACCAAGATAACCTTGAAAAGATCAAATTAGTATTTTTATCTAAACTATTTAGCTTTTGGGTTTTATGTTCTAGTAAGAAATCATAAGCTTCTAAAATAGTTTATTTTTTTACCTGAACTTTTAAAGCAGTAAAGCTACCAGTAAAAGATGTTTTAAAGCATTAAACAGATACTTTCACTTTTTTTTCTTTTTTGTTAATCCTCACCTGAGGATATTTTTTTCCATTGATTTTTAGAGAGAGTGGGAGGCGGAGAGGCAGAGAGAGAGGCACATCGATTGGTTGCCTCCCACACGTGTGCCCTTTCCTGCGACCCTTCAGTTAGAGTGGCTGGCTATCACTCTAACCACTGAGCAAATGGCTAGGGTGATACTGTCACCTCTTAAAGCGAACAAAATGTACTTCCGAAGGAAGAAAGTGATGCTGAGTTATCATTAAAGTTTTAACAAAGCAGATTATAAACAACCAGGTGCATAACTGCATTTATAAAGCTAATTCTGCGCAGATCTCTAATGGTGTTACTAAATCATGGGAGCTTCACTTTCAGGTTAGGACGTGCCGGAGCCCACAGGGAATTACAGGCCTGTTACATACGGCCAAGTGCACATGACTATCTGCTGGGAGGAGGTGCAGGGGTGATAAGTGCCTCCTATGGTCTGCACTCCATTAGATAAGGATATTAAACCCTCAGATCAATAAGACACCGTGAAGCTATTACAGCCATCGGCAGTTAAAGCAGCCCCAAACACTCACTCGTGTCCACAAGGAGAGGAGCAATATTTGAATCTCTTTGTGCATCAGGTGTGGCTGTTTTCTTAATCTTTCTGTTTGAGGAGTCACCCTCTTAGCCACTAGGAAGAAGCACTACATTTTTTTTTTTGAAATTTCTTTTTTTAAATTTCTTTATTGATTAAGGTATCACATATTTGTCATCATACCCCCATTCCCATCCCAAACTCCTCCCCATGCATGCCCTCATCCCCCTGTTATCCGTGACCACTGGTTAGGTTTATATGCATGCACACAAGTCCTTTGGTTGATTTCTCCCTCTTACCCCCACCCTCCCCTACCTTCCCTCTGAGGTTTGACAGTCTGATCGATGCTTCCCTGTCTCTGGGTATGTTTTTGTTCATCAGTTTATGTTGTTCATTATTTCCCCTAGATGAGCGAGATCATGTGATACTAGAATTACACTTATAAGAACCGAAAATGAGACAAGCAATAATGGTTATGCTGAGAGGCAAATGAATCAGTCTGTAGTGATTTTCTTTCTGGGCCAACAGTTCTTTTGAGTCCCAATTTCAATGTCAAACAGTTCCTTATGTGTACATGTCAGCAATGATATTTCAGTTCTGGATGGTGGACAAATGGTGGTAATGCAGGTCCAACCCGCTCTGGAGCACTAACATTTGCATACTCTGCCCCGTGCCTGTGACATGAGTACTTGAGTGGCGGTGTCAAAGGGGCCTGATGTATATCAGTTGAAGAGAGCTTTGTAATTCCAGAGTTTGTAATGGAGTCTTCATTCTTCTAGCTGCATAATACAGGCAAACATTGTCCTGATGCCTTTTAAGAAGTTGTCAAAATGAACAGGGAGAACCAAACATATTAGATGTTTGCCTCCTCTAGACTGCAGCAGGGAGAATGGCTCAGAAAGATTTCAACTGTGCATAATTATAAGTAGCTCTACAGCTGAACGGCTATTGTAATGCCCACAGTGTGTGGTGTCTGGAAAAGAATATGGAGAAATGTACTGTTGCCTAAACATATATTCATACACGCTGCATGATATCACTACTCCCCCAGCATCCTCCATACGAGGAAATGGCAGTAGCAGTTTGCCGGAGTTCCCACCTCCCTGTGGCTCCCTACACGGCTTGTCTGTCTCTAGCAGAGGGAGGTGGAAAGAGTGAAGGCCCATATTTCTCTTTGCTGGTCTGGTCCACAGCTTTCCATCTGTTCTTAACAGTGACATTTGATTAAGGGGAACTATAAATCTGTCAGGAAACAATTAGGCCTCACTGTGTTTTCACAGTGGACCCTACCGAGGAGGGCAGCTCTGGGGAAATGAGCCCACTCCTGCATGAGAGCACTAAGAAATTGTGTTAATGTTATACAGGTCAGGGCATGGCCACAGGGAATTTCACATGTTGGCATTTCCTGACTCCCCCAAAGCCTGTTGAAGATGTGAGAGAAGAAGCCTAGTCCCCTGGTGCCCTCTCCTCCTTTAGCCTCATTCCCTGGGCCCTAAGCATTTGGTGGAATCCCAGCCTCAAGAAAATACACAGCCATTTGGGGGATACACAAGTCTCATAAATTAAATAATTAGACATAAAATAAATTAAGCAACTAAATTGCTAAATGCAACACCATCAGAGACAAACATATATCATATAGACAAATAGCATGAGGAAAATGTATATAGAAAATGGAATTTGAGAAAAGCTATCAAGGATAAGTTTACCAAAACAAGGCGAATGAAATAGTGTGGGCCACGGCCCAAAGGCCAGATCCTCGTGGGGACTCCTTCCTCATTCAGTAGAAAAGAGAAATCAAATAATGGTTGATAAATGATGGGACAAAAATTGTCAAGTTGGATGTGGAGGAAACTGGGAAGCCACCCTCCATGCTTGAGCATTATCTGTCAAAATCACCTGCCTCCAATCCAGCCTGGGGGCCTGCATGTGAAGTCGCAAGGAGCCGGTCCTCAAAAAGCCTCCCTGTTGGATGGGTGACTTTACTTAAATACTTTTCTCCGTGTGGCGGGTGCAAATATAGGTGATATTTAGGGAAGTGAGCCACCTCAGAAACAAAACTGGAACTAACACTCTCATTTGAATTATCTCCATGAAGTAAGGAAAGAAATGAGTCTCCTCCTGCCAGAGGTTGGTAACCACCACAATCAAGTTCTTTAAGACATCAAAATTACAGGATCTCTCTTTCTCTGTCTTTTTTTTTTTTTCTTTATTGATTAAGGTATTATATATGTGTCCTTATCCTCCCATTGCCCCTTCCCCCGCCCCCCCCCCCCCGCTCATGTCCTCACCCCCCCTGGTGCCTATGTCCGTTGGTTATGCTTATAATGCATGCATACAAGTCCTTTGGTTGATCTTTTCTTAATATGGTTCAACTCAAGACCTTCTATACACATAGACTTATAGTTAGCAGGAATAAGAGGTCTCAAGATAATCAGGAAGGGAAAAGGAGACGAGGGCCCTGATGAAGGCTGAGGTGTTCACTAGGTGTTGTCAGAAGGGCTTTATCTAAGTGGGTAGTGATGATGTACATTTGAAAGACATCATGGTGTCTCAGAAAAGTGTGACCATTTTTTGCATGCCTTATTGTATGTCTTATCACTGGAAGATGAATTTCTTCATCAATAGATAGGATGGTATATGGACTAAAAGATCCATCAGCGGATTCAGTTCTTTTCCCACATAGCGTCTTGAATTCAGAACACCAGCTTGCATTCTCTCAGTAGTTATTCTCTCCCATTTGATTTGCTCTGCTCGGGCAATCAAATTGATGCCTCAGTCTCCTCCAGCACAGATCCTTAGCCAGCTCTCAAACTTAGAAGCAAGGGATATAGAGTCCTTTTTTTAAAATAATGTATCTTCTAGTCCCTAAGTAATTTGTTCATTTGATCCTGAAGCAAGCGTTTCAGAGGCCCCTTACCTTCTAAACTCTCCTTGCCTGGAAGTTCTTAATTCATTAGCTTGTGCCCATTATCCAAGATATCACACCACATCCTTTCAGGAAAAATCTACATTGTTCAGTTTCATGTTCACTACTACATGGAAAGCAAATGGTCAGATTAAATGTCCTTCCCATCTAATAAAAGTCCTATCTGATATAGGGGTTTAACTGTTAGAAGATAGATTACTTTCCAAGCAAATCCAGAGAGATTCTATTACATGTTTGTATGTTTTTCAAACGTGCTCCATTAACTTCCAAAAATGGTGATAGGGGATAATCCAACAACAGATGGGAAAGAGGGAGTTTTCTGGTGATAACAGATATTATGAAGGATGGTTGTAAAGCCTACCCATATGTCAGGACCTCACTGTCTCACAAGCAAGGGAGGGTAACTTAAGGAATCTAAATAAAGTGACTGCCTAAATTAGTACTATTAACCCACTTGAGTGGAAAATTTATTTAATTAACCCCATCAGATAACAAATGCAAAGCAAATAATGAACCTAGTGAATCTATTTTGATCACCAAATTTGCCACTAATTGAATCAAACTGATATGTATCTGTCTTCTTCCCTGTGTGTGTGTGTGTTTTAACCCACAACTGAGGATATTTTTTCCATTGCTTTTCAGAAGAGTGGAAGGAGGGAAGGAGGAAAGGGGGGTGGAGAGAGAGAGAGAGAGAGAGATGTGAGAGACACATGGACTGGTTGCCTCCCGCACATGATGCCCGGACCCAGGGCAGGAAGGGAACCTGCAACCCAGGAATGTGCACTTGACGAGGAATCCAACCAGAGACCCTTCAGTGTGTGGGGCTGACACTCTAACCACTAAGAAACACTGGCTAGGACTGTATATTTTTGTCTTGAGTCATATACAAACTAACAGCAGTTATGTTTCTTCTAAAGCTGGTTTCATCTTACACCACTTGTTATTTTAATAATCTACTTAATGAAATTGTATTTACGCTTTAAAAATGAGGTTAAAATATATTATATCTAAAACTAAATAAATTTAAGGCTTCAGAAGGACCTGATACCAACATCTTGCTTTAAAAACAACAACAACCTGTCAAAGTATCCAAAGATATCCAAAATTCAGTTCTTTCTTACCACCTCCACTGGTACCAGGACTGGCGAAGCTAGCACTTTTCAGCTGCATTTTTGAAACAGCCTCCTCACTAGCAGCCCTATTCCTTCTCTTTTGTCTCTTGAACCTATTCCTACCATGGCTGCCAGGCCCTTTGCACCGGCTGGTCCTCGTTGTGAAAGGCTCTATCCCATATACTTACATAACTGATTCACTTACTACATTTATGTCTTTGTTCCATGCCACTTCTCGAGCAGTCTTCCCAGACCTCTTTAGTACATTGCAAATGCTTGCCCACATTCCTGATCCCCTCTACTCTGATTTTCTTTTTACTGGAACATATTCTACTTCTATTATAGTGCATGATGTACTTATTTATTACGCTTCTTGCTTCTCTATCTGTCCCCATGAGATAGAGAGAATACAATCTTCACAGGAGCATTTTGTTATCTGATCTACCCCAAGTGCCTAGAACAGGCCAGCCACTAAATAGACTATTAATAAATATTAATAAATTAAGAAAAATAAGTGTGGAAAACACAGCTATAAAATGTAAAAAAAATGAGATGATAAATTCAAAGTCAACCTATAAAAACCTCTGATGTTTCTTTCGACCAGCAATAGCAAATTAGAAAAATAATTTTAAAATAATTTTTACAATAGCCACAAAATTATGAAGAATTTGCTTAGCCAAAAGTCTAAAAGACTTCCATGAATAAAACTTCAAACTGAATAAAAGGACAAAAAGGATTAGCTGAAAGAGATATTTACATCAATTCTCCCTCTAAATTTATATGTAAAGTCAATGCAACCCCAATACAATTGTATTTGATTAGTAAATTTATAGATTGGAGTGAAAGAAATACTATTATGATATTGCAAGAGCAACAGACATACAGATCAATGGTAGAGAATAGAAAATTCAGGGAAGACTCAATTTACAATAAAGTGGAACAACAAATTAATTGGAAAGAACATGATATTGAGAAAATAAAGTTTGATAACTGATCCACTACGTGAAACAAAATAAACTGTATATCTACCTAATGTAATAAGTAATGTGGATTATAGGCAGATTAAATATTAAAGTGAAAGATAAAACTACATATATAAAAGAAAAATAGAGAATAATTCTAAGGGAGAGGACTTTTTGAAACTTTAAAAGCCTCATAAAAACTTCATAAGAAAAACAAAAGAATATTATCACATAAAAATTAAGGATGTTAGGTCAATGAAGAACTCTATGAGTAAATAGGCATATGGGAGACATTGACAATGTTTAAAATTAATGAAAGACTAATCTCTATAATATAACAAAAATGATTATGAATCAACAACAAAAAATACAGAATCCTCATAGGAAAATGGTTAAAAGATGTGAACAGCCCTAAGCGGTTTGGCTCAGTGGATAGAGCGTTGGCCTGTGGACTCAAGGGTCCCAGGTTCAATTCTGGTCAAGGGCATGTACCTTGGTTGTGGGCACATCCCCAGTAGGGGGTATGCAGGAGGCAGCTGATCGATGTTTCTCTCTCATCGATGTTTCTCTCTATCCCTCTCCCTTCCTCTCTGTAAAAAAGTCAATAAAATATATATTTTTTTAAAAAGATGTGAACAGGCAGCTTACAGAAGAGGAAACAAAAAAGATTATCACATTTATAAGGATATACCTAAACTTACTGGTAAAAATAAAAGAAATATAATTTAAAACAGTGGGATCCACTTGACTTAATCAGTAATCATAAGTCATGTTGATATCATGTATTCCTTTGACACGGTAAAAAGGGATCATCATTTCCGTGGTATTTTTTCCAACCCCAAACCCAAGTTTAATCAGGAAAAAACAACAGACAAGCCCAAATGAAAGGGCATTCTACCAAATACCTGGCCAGTGCTCTTCAAAAATCTCAAGATGATAAAAAGCAAGGGAAGACTGAGAAACTGCCATGACAGCAGGAGACCAGGGGGACACAACTAAATGCCATGTAATTTTCTGGAGTGAACCCTGAAACAGTAAAAGGACCTACATGGGAAAATGTGAGATCTAAATAAAGTCTCTAGTTTATTTGCTAGTTCTGTGCCAGTGTTGGTCTCCTGGTTTTGACAAATGTATCTTTGCTATGTTAACATTTAGAGAAGCTTGGTGAAGGGTACAGAGGAAATTTCTGTACTATATTTGCAAGTTTTACATGAATCTAAAATTATTCCAAAATTTAAAAGATTTAAAAAAAATAAAAATGAATTATTCCTTTACATCCATTAGATTGACAAAAATTAGAACACTGAGAAAAGCGCAATGTTGCAGAAGATGTGCACATATAGAAATCTGTATGCACTACTGGCACAGGTACTCTGGAGAGGAATATGGCATGTGCAATGGACCAAAAATTTTTCTCCTGAAGGAATCCTCACACCAAAAAGAGACATATATGGCATTTACATGTATATCACAACATATCTGTGTTGTTTGTGGTGCTGAGTGACCATCACTGGAGAATTACATATACAAAGTATAATGGATTCACATCAAGGAGCACCAGGCGGCATTAAAAGTGGCAGACAAATCACACACAGACCAACATGGGTGGACGTTTAAAATATAATGATGAATGAAGGAGACAAAATGAGATATACTACAATTGATACTACATTTATAATATAGCATATGTATAATATACACTTTACAAAAATATACACAACAAAAGTAATATACAATTAAACACATTAGAATGGTTATCATTATATTAAACACATTCGAATGGAGAGAAACACAAGATTAAGGAACAGGTATCAATGTCAATCAATCAAGCAATAAAGTGACCTTGAGCAAAGCAATGATAATAATAGACCACAGAATAAGTAGTATTATTTTGCTACGCCAAAATTTTCTTTAAGTAGATAAAATATAAGATATTATATTCAGGTTATTGAGCAAGTATCCTTAGTTTTGTTGTTGGTTTGTTATTTTCATTTTAAAGAAACTGCAATTGGATATCAGGTAATGTAATATAGGTTCAATTTTAACAGGAAAGATGACTTCAAACTCAATTGAAGGACTCATACTCAAAGACATCACCCTAAACCTACATCTAAAGTTTGGCAAATAAGTAGTTACATTTTAAGTTAAAATATTTCTGTTCCAGTTTAAAGTTTTAAATTATGTATGTATTGCTGTTTAACAAATCCCAATTTCACCTGTATATTGCAATTACCTATTGAACAACTAGTCACTATTCCTGAACAAGCATGTTCTAGAGTATGTATAATGAAATAATTCACTTATCCCAGAGACTACCTTACTCAACAAATATCAACTGCCTTAGCTGGGCTTGAATTTGTGGTTCTAGGGCTCCTGAAAATAAGACCACTAGTTAGGTGATGATTTTATTGCACTCTTTTGTTGGCTGAAAGACGAATCATGTGGTCTAGAGCAGCCCTTTACAAACTTTAAGTGCACACAAATCACCCAGAAATCTTGTTAAAAGTCAGAGTCTGGTCCAGTAGTTCTGGAGTGAAGCTTGAGATTCTCCATGTCTAACAAGCGCCAATGGTTTCTGAGCACACTTTGACTAGTCTCAATTAGAGGGTATCAAATGACATGATGAACTTCTCAAAATCACATTCATTTATAGTTGTTCAAGTGCTTGCATAATTATACAACTGATTCCCTGAAATTCTGTAGCACAGGGCAGGAAGTGATACCCAAACCTGTATAATTTTTGAGAGATGATTACCAAGCAGATATTCACCTGTATTTTTATAAAGTATCTTTAAATTACCTTCTGTGCTTATATTCAATTTTGTGTCCACTATAATATGCTAGAAACAAACTGACACACACACTCCCCAAAACCTGAGTTAAGTTATAAAATAGATTTGGTGCCACCCATCTGAATGCTGGATGAAATCTGCCCCAAATTATTTTTGTCCTAATTAGTATTTAGTTCATACCACCCCACCCATAGCAATTGACTAACAATTGAAATTCCTTTTAAAGGCAGTCCTAAAATATCTATATATATATATATAAAAGCCTAAGCGACCAAACAACCGAATGACCAAAACAACCTGAACAATTGTTTGCTATGATGTGCACTGGCCACCAGGGGGCAGACTCTCAATGCAGGAGCTGCCCCATGGTGGTCAGTGAGCTCCCACAGCAGGAGTGCCACTCAGCTGACTGACCCATCCCAACAGCCCACCAGCCCTGTGGCAGCCACTCACTCCCTCAGTAGTCCTGCAGGTCCAATCTCCAAAGAACGGGACAGGCAATGACAGAACAGCCCTGCTGGCAGGATCCCACCAGCGCCACCAGCCTCCTGGAAGTCAGCCTCGGGCACCACAGCTATTTCCCCTCCCTCGATGCTACACAAGGAAGAAACAATATAAAAGTGGCTGCCAGGTGACTCTCAATAACCAGTGCAAATGTCAGCAGGATGGATCCAGATCCTGGGCTGGCAAGGGCGTCCCACCACCCACCCAGAGGGCTGATTGCATCCTGGTGTCCCACCTCCCCCCACCTCCCTGGGGACCACACCCATGCATGAATTCATGCACCATGCCTCTAGTAAATAATAAAGTCATGTGCTCAAATTGGAGAAAGATATCAATACCATTCTCTTTGTTGACTCTGATTAAAGGACTATATACATTTAGCTGTAAAGAGAATCTGGTCAAATGGCTTGTTGAAATTTATATATTCTTATGTATATGCAAACATGTTTTTACTTACCAATGGCAAAGACATTTTTAACTGAGAAAATCATTCCAGGTTTATTTGTGCAAAGAAAGTACAATTTGTGAATGCTGGTTTTTCTTCATTGTGTTTTCCATTAGGAAGCATTCACTATTTAACTATAACATGCATGCTAATTAATTCCTTCCCAATGCACTTATTGCTCTTCTATAGATTGACATAAATTATAAATCATAAATTCATCTAAACATAATTCTATCAGCATCTTGAAGTCAACATTAAATGAATGTTGATTGAATGTGTTTAAATATTGGAAAGTTATCTTTGACTTGATGAGTTTCATATAGAATTTTAATCTGTGCAATGTTAGACTTTTCTTTGTTTTTATTATATGTATAATTTTTAAAACCTGAGTTGTCTCTCTATAAGCATTGCATTTGCACAGGTTACCATTTCAGTAGTTCAACAGTAACTAAGGGTTAACATAATTAACCTAAATACATATGATTACAGCATTTTCAACCTGTAATTACATTGCCTAATTAGGAAATTATGATGCAGAATGAAATAATTATGAAAGGTGATGACTTTAAATAAAATCTATCCTAAAGTATTCTTTGTTTACTTATGAGAGTATGTGATTAGCAAAATTATATAGTATTCTCTTCTTCCCAGTTACATATTTTTGAAGGAAAGCAAATAACATGCATTATGCACAGATTTTTCCCTTCCCAGATTAGGAAGAACCCACTCTACCCAAGAAGATGAAAAAAAAATCAGTCTTATTCTCAATTTTTGTTTTCACAAGAATATGACAGAGAGTATAAATTGGAAAGAACAATACTTCTTGAGAGAAAGCTGCATCACAGTTTCAGTAGCATTGTACCTACTTTATTCTTTTGATTTCAGGAGTCAATAGAATAAAACACCATACAAATTATATTACTGAGTCTGATGAAGAAAGATAATAATTTGCTATTAATAATTTACCCTAGTTCCTATATGAAAGAGTCACTTAATTCCTGAGGGCTTCCTACATCAGGGAACATCAATACACTGTGTCCCAGTGAATATCACTAGCCCAGCCTGGACTTCCACACAGAGGCCCAGGAAAGGTGCTCCATTCCTCTTGCACAGAAGCTTATGGGCTCACATTCATTTGACAATAACCTCCATCTCACCTGTTTGTTTGAAAACCAAATAAGGAGGAATTCATGAAGCACTTTGGAGCTATAGAAGGTTATAAAATACTAGAGGCCTGGTGCACAAATTCGTGCACCAGTAGGGTCCCTAAGCCTGGCCTGTGAGATTGGGCTGAAACCAGCTCTTCAATATCCCCCAAGGGGTCCTGGATTGCAAGAAGGCGCAGGCCAGGCCAAGGGACCCTACTGGTGCACGATCAGGGCCAGGGCAGGATGTGGGAGGTTGGCCAGCTGGGGAGGGACCACCGGAGGGCTCCAGGGCATGTCCGGCCCATCTTGCTCAGTCCCAATCGGCTGGACCCCAGCAGCAAGCTAACCCACCAGTAGGAACATCTGCCCCCTGCTGGTCAGTGCACATCATAGCTAGTGGTTGAGCAGTCTTAGCATATCATTAGCATATTACGCTTTGACTCTTTGAACGGATAACCAGACGACCAGACGCTTAGCATATTAGGCTTATATTATACAGGATAAAGGGCTTTTGTTATTTTCCTTTGGGTCATCAGCTGCCATATGATGAGATGAAGTGCATTTTAACACACCCTCTCTTCTGAACCACTGATATTTGCCCAAATATGTTTGCTATGTTGAAATGACCCTTCTCCCACATATACTCAACCTGGAGAAAGTACTCATTCCCTTCTCTGTGACCTAATAACAAATTGTACATTTCTTGTTTTGCCTTTGGCCCTGCTGTAAAAGATGTAAGTTTTCTTTGTTGGAATGAGAGCAATGTGAGTGCAGAGGCCACATTTTTCATTTCAATTCCCTGCTACCTGTTAAAGTATCTGTTATATATTAAGTAACAAATACATTTTGTCTAATAAGTGCATAAATGGTAAGTAGTGAATCAAGATGTCTGTAGATAGCTGAGTAGCATTGTATACCCAGCCTCTTTCAAATTAACAACTAGTGTCACCCCAAAGTACTAAAAGTATGAGAATCAATAAGGGATTTTTAAACTATATGTCTAAATTAATTTTATCTCTGACTGCAAAAACTTGCTGATTTTAGAAAAAATAAATTCTTAAAATTTCAAGTAAACTGAATTTGTATGACCAGAATACAAAATCTGATCATAAGAGTACTATTCTAAAGTAGAATTATAGAACTGTATACCTGAAGCCTATATAATTTTATTAACCAATGTCACCCCAATAAATTCAGTAAAAAATTAAAAAAATAAAGTTGCAAATAAAAGGCTTCATAAGAAATAAACTCTCTCTCTCTCTCTCTCTCTCTCTCTCTCTCTCTCTCTCTCTCTCTCTCCCTCCCTCCCTCCCTCCCTCACTCTCCCTCTCTCTCTCACACACACATCAGTTTTACTTTACATACTAAGAAAATTAATAAAAGATGTTGTTACTGTATTTATTCTGTCCAGCATCTTTATTCTGGAGTAATCTACAGTGGCACAGAAAGTATTTTGGGACAGACACGAATGCAGTCATGGGCCAAGATGATAACGTATCACAGTTGTTACTGTCCATAAGATGCAGAGCAGACCCAAACCATCTGAGGCTTTACTGGGGATTGTTAAATGGGGATCAAATGATTATCCAGCAGGAGGCAAGTCCAGCTTGAAGAGTCATTGAAACCATCTCTAGTCACTTTTTAAAATGTGTTTTTAAAATGCAGTCCTCAAGACTTAATTCTCTTAAATGCCAACATAATTTAGTCCAATCCACTGAAGAGTGAGTTTCTTTTCCTGTCTTTTAATTTCTGGTATAATTCTTTCAAAATGTCTGTGCCAGAAATAGCTGACCCTGTATTAACTGAAGGAAATCTTCCTCATAATAAAACCTCCTTCTATTAGTGCATTTTCTAAAATTTGGATGTCATTTGTAGTAGAAAAAAATCTTTGTAACATGCCCCTTTATAACCATGTTCAGAAAAATAAGCTCTAGAAAGCGATATCGTGACAGTGAATTCTATCTAAATACTACATTCTTAGAGGCAGTCCACATTGGGACCACTGTTGCTTTCCAATAACAAGCCCCAAGACATTGACTTAGGGAAAACAGACTGTGAAATTTATCACTTAGTACTTTTGACTTTCTGCAAAACCAGCAAGTTACAAGACTAACAAATAAATAGAAACAACAGCCTAAACATTTGCCTGTTTCAGTAGTTATATATGTAAATATTATTAACCTTCAGTGAAATTTCCAAGCCAAACTTTGCTTTATCAACTAATTTATGAATTTGTGTCCAAAATGGCTCCTCTGAGAAGTACAGAAATCATCTTCCATTCAGCAGACTGAATGGGACAATTTAGGAGGAGAGAGGATGTAATCTGATAAACTGTCCTTCAGGTGGTTTGCAGAAATTACTGTTAATTGGAGTTTGAAATAAATATAATATTGGCCTAAATATTCAAGATAAAACTGATTACTTATATGGGCTTTTGCAAAATAAGTCAGTTCTTAGAATTATATAGAAGTTAGAATCAAGAAAAAACAATATTTCTAACAAAAAAATTCTGTGAGGTGCTAACAAGATCTACTAGGACATGGACATCTTGACTTTCTACAAGTTGCAAATAAAATTTTCTTTCAAGATTACCTTTGATTTGATTTCATAACTGCATAGAGACATGCATGTGATAAAAACGTACTAAACAAACCCTTTTCTCTTTAAACAAACTAAAGTATAATTTGATCAGGTTATCTGATAAGAGGAAAATATCTTTGGAAGGACAATCTGTTCTCAGCACCACACTCCTTGAGAGAAAAGCTCATGCCTTATCTTTGTATTCTTCACAATTCTAGAGAACCAGGTGTGTAGTGGCAAATACCAAGATCTGGGGATTTCAATCAAATCACATTTGAGCATGTACTATATAGAAATGTATTCAGTTCTGTTGAACCCCATAGGGAACACAAGACAGAAGTACTACCCTTAGAGAGCTTATTGTCTTATTACATTTTTAATTGACAATGAATCAGGGTGTACTATCATAAAAACACAGGGTATGGAAGTTTTTTTCTCAGTTTAAGAATTATAAAATGAAGTTAGAAAAATATCAGCTCATATCCAATTAGACATATAAATATAATAGAAGGAGATGGAAACAGGAGTCTTTAAGCGAGCAGAGAGAATCAAAAGAGTGGAATTAAATAAGTTTGCCTATGGGGAAGGATTGCTATAGAAGATTAGATCAATAGAAACTAATGAGATTTTTCATGGAGAAATGACATTTAAGGGACCCAAGGACCTTTAATATATAGAGAGGAAGAGATGAGTTTGGCCAATTGAAGGAATAGAAGCAATAGAGATGGATATGAATAAATGAAAGGCAACAGAAGAATTGCAAAAAGACTGGGTTGGTTAATCTAGGGTTCATATTATAAATATTAAAATGGGAGACAAGGCAAAGCAGGTAAGTTAAAGCTAATTCATGAAGAAAATCACTTGAGTATTTCAATCAAATATGATTTTAAAAATATAGACTCATGACACAGACAACAGTATGGTGATTGTCAGAGGGAAGGTGGTAGAGACAGGTGAAAGAAGGTAAGGGGGGCATAAATGGTGATAGCAGGAGACTTGACTTGGGGTGGTAAACACACAATACAAAATATAGGTGATGGCGCTGGCTGGTGTTGCTCAGGTGGTTGAGCATCCTCCTATGCACCAAAAGGTTATTGGTTCAATTCCTTGTCAGGACACATGCCTGGGTTGGGGGCTCGATCCTGGGTAGTGGGCAGCCAATCAATGTTTCACTCTCATGTCAATGTTTCTCTCTTCCTCTCTCTCTAAAAATCAATTTTAAAAGTCTTCGAAAAAATACAGGTGATTTGTTATTGTGCACTTGAAACCTATAGAGTTTTGTTAACTTGAAACCAATGTCACCCCAATAAATTCAATAAAAATAAATATAATTAATTATTGAAAAAGAAAAGGAAAATATATTTTTAATCCATATTTAATTCAAACTTGAAAAAATGAATTAGATTTATTCTTTATGGTTAGAGGACAGATCTAGGATCATTGAGTAAAAATCATAGGAAGATGATTTACTCAAAGGGAGAAGTATAATAACAATATTATTTAACTGAACACATCATGGAGTGACTTAAAAAGCATATATTCCTCATTATTAGTTTTAAGTGTCTTGTGCTTATTGGCCCTGTTATGGAAAAAAATATGCATCATACAGCTGTTCTGAAAGACATACTGATTCCAGACATTTAAGAAACAAGATATAGGCAGTGATGGGAGATTCTGGATATAGGAAAATCAGCTTAGAGGCCATTGATAGAGTCCCAGTTAGGTAATAGTGTACTCATTGTACCTATTATACCACTGTTGTTGATTTTACCAATGCCTATGAGCTTGTGGTGCTAAGTGCTTTACATACATTGGATCTTCTAATCCTTCCAATACTCTACAGAGTACACACTGCCCCTCTTTTTATATCATAGATAAGGTGTGGAACAATGGGGATGGGAAAGTAGAGAGGCATTTGAAAGGCTAAGAGTGAGATGACTGATATGCTACAAGTAGTAATGGGCTGAAGTTAAGGTCACTTGCTATGACTATGCTCCCTATGCCACATTGCAGCACAGTCCTATATAACCCATGACAACTGGTGTTTATTGGGTATCAGTGAGTAATGAATCTCAAAAATCAGTTTTTATCTAATGATTTCTTTTTTTTTCTCAAGCTGTTTTATAGTAGACCATTAACATCATCATAAAAAGTATTATACATCTCTTAGTCACAGGCATCAGAGGCACCGGATGAGGTCCTCAAGCAAAAAAAAAAGATAAAAAGAAGGACTGTGGGGCACATGGCTGAAGGCAGTATAGTCATTTAGTGAAAAAGAAAGTGGCCATCAGCCTGATCCTTTATTATGCACTGCTCAGGGACTGGTTTACTTAATTCTTTTTAATGAATACACAGCAACCATGTTGCTTCAACTGTTGAGGACAAGGCCAGACTTTTTGTAGTATCATTATCTTCCTGTTGAGCATAATTTTTGGAAGAAGGGTGTAGATGTATCATTTATAGATTATCTTCAGATCTTTATATCTGTGTTGCCTTCATCTAGAATTTTCTCTGACTTCTTCACTCAGGCTTTGAAAGTTTCATATTCTCTCTCTCTCTCTCTCTCTCTCTCTCTCTCTCTCTCTCTCTCTCTCTCTCTCTCTCTCTCATTTCCTTTTCCCTCCCAATGCCCCTGGAACAGGGGACCTTTGCCTAGGAGTTAAGGACGGACTCCCCCATGAAGCAGATGAAGGGCTGTCTGTCGGTTAGACTTTGAAATTTCGTCCACAAGTGGTTCCCCGGGCACATTTGTGGAGAGAGCTAATTCAACCCACAACCTGTACAGAGCCACCTTGCCTGTACAGGTCTATTTCCTCCCTTCAACATCAGTGGCTCTGTCAGAGCCCTTGTAATATTGAGTCCTTTATGCACCCTGAATTCCTTATAAGCAAGAAATTGAATTTGTTTTTCTTTTTTCTGCTGCTTCTACTCATCGCTTCCCTCCCCACAACCTCCAAAGCTAGAAATATAATTCACAGTCATGATTTGTTAAAATGAAAATCATAGAGGTGAGTAAGATAGATGTGTAACTACGTTAAACCATTCAGGTGAGTAAGCAATGGGAAGAATGGATTAACTTCCTCCTCCGCCTCCTCTGGCCTACCTGAAGCTTATTCTTGTAGACAATATAACACAATACATTATGTTATCATAAATCGTTGGTCTATATGTCATGCTCAGCAGACTGTATATGACATATAGTTTATATTCAACATATGTTCTTTGATTAAGTCAAATTATCATTGTCTTCTAAACATCTAATATAATTTAATGATGTAAATCATTATTATAGTTCTGGAATAGAAATAGGCAAACAGATGTGGATCAGTGAAGCTAAGAAATGGTATTTTAAACCAGCATAAATCAAATCCTCTAAAATAAGTGGCAGCAAATTACAAGTCAGTGAATAAAAACATAGCCAAACCACAGGTGGTTGCTCGGCTCAAAATGTTTCTATAATGCTTTTAGGTGTGGCATGCAAGCTGCCATCTTCAAGCCCTACCAATTCTTGCTGATTTGCAGCAGGCCTTTTACCACATGTATGTCAACTTCTTTGCTTCTTGGGGAATTTGAATTTGTATAACTTTTCTTGGAACTATGATTAAGATCAGTCTATTTTTCCCCTCAAATATTTTATCAAATTTCTTTCTTTAGGTTTCAGTTAGTCTACTAAGCTTTTAGAACCATAAGTTGCATTCCTAAAGCACAATGCCACACAGATTAAATAGAACATGAGAACTTCTATTAGTAATAGATACAGTGCATTTGCTTCTATACATATATTAAAGCATGACTATTTAGGTTACATTTTTAGAAATAACTTTACATTTTGATTATATTGAACATCATTGACATAATTTTTTTTCTTATTTAAGTAGCACCCTAATTCTTTATGCATCGTGAATCTTGGGGAAGAAAAAAAAAGCCTTTCTCATATGTTTTCCTACATGAAGTAATAATCCTTTGATTGTGGAATTAAAGGTGTTCTGAAATAACTAAAGGAGTAAAAGTGCAAATAGATAATGATAAAAAAGAAAACCTTGAAGTCTAGAAAACAATTTTTATTTATATGCAAAATACAAGAACATAAACAAAGAAAAGTCACCAATAGAATATTATTTGGATGATTAAAGCTTTCTCCATGCTGTACTTCAGTTGTTTGAGGCACTGGCTAGTTACGGATAACAATAATAGGGAGTATAAGGAGGTGTAGGGGAAAGTAGTAAAGGGTAAAGGGGATTAAATGTATGATGACTAAAGGAGGTTTGACTTTGGGTACTGAACACACAATGCAATATACAGATCATGTATTATAGAATTGTACACTTGAAACCTATATAATTGTATTGACCAATGTCACCCTGGTAAGTATGAATGAGCAACTATTATGGTTAGATCAACCTCCCAGAAGATATGACAACTAAGTAATCTTTAGATATTATTTCCAAATAATTTTAGCTTTCATGAACTGTAATAAAAATAATTTGTAGACATGGGTGTCTAATTCATTTATCATTCCTATATTACCTACACAGTCTATGATATGTAGTTGCTTTCAACATATAAGTATTGACTATAGCTAAATGTGTCAGAATTATGACATAGGATCATTTAAAAAGTCATAACACTGAATACAGTTTGGACAATGACCTATGTTTTTCCTCTGAGATTTTTAATGCAATAAACTTTTAACCTCCCCAAATTATCAACATTTTTAACCCTTTTATTCCTCCCTTCATTTAGTATACATTGAGCATTGATTGTGTGTTAGATGTTGTTTCTTCAGGATTCTAAAAATACAGATGAAGTCACTGTCTGCTCTAGAGCTTGCTACCTAAAGTATCAGCAGCAAGAGCTGTTAAAAATGTAGACTCTCAGGTCCTTACCAAGATCTAACTCAGGCCTCCTGAATCAGAGCTCGCATTTTAACAAGGTCCCCAGCTAGTTCATGAACATATTTAAGAGAAGCACTGGGCTGCACATAAGAAGCACTTGTTTATAAAAATATAGATACCTGCATTCTAAGTGGAAAGCCAATGATACTACACACCTTATCAGTAATTCTCTGATAACTCAGAGTCTTTTTCAATATATAGATGATTTTTTTAAATAGATTTTTATTGTTTTCAGAGAGAACAGGAGAGGGAGAGAGATATAGAAGCATCAATGATGAGAGAATAATTTATCAGCTGCCTCCTGCATGCCCCACACTGGGGATCGAGCCCATAATCTGGGCATGTGCCATGACCTCCTGGTTCATAGGTTGACGCTCAACCACTGAGTCATGCCAGCTGGGCTATGTGGATGAATTTTTGTAGAAGTATTATTTAACTTGGCCACAAAATACATTTAATAATGTGGCAACTATAAATCCTAATTATAACCTGTCATGATAAAGAAACAAAGATACTAAGATTGTATGGGGATGCTTGCTTCTGATCCTTTGTGTTAATATATTCTGGGAAGATTATATCAAGAAATTTTGTTTGTTATAAAAGAAATGCTCTTCATAAATTTTGATGGTGATAAATTCTAGATGAAAGATTTAAAAAAAGTGGGGGCGGGGAGAGAAACTAGAGGAATTAGAGCTTCCTCAATCTAATAGGCTAAATAAACAGAGTTGAACTTCCATTAGGAGACAGCCATTTCTATCACTTGAAAGAATGTGGCATGAAGCAAAGAGTTCCATGTGAAGAGACAGCAAGACCCCCAACTCAACAAGTGAGTCATGGGGGCCCAAAGTTGGAAATTTAGAATCTAGAGGTCAAGAGTGAAGCTGAATCACTGCCAGGGGTGGATTAGATAAGACCTGGAGCCAGAATTAAGAGTAACTTCCTGATGGAAACAAATGTCAGTTGAGGTGCTGAGCAGGGCCTGCTCTGGAGACAGGAGCAGAGCAGGTTAAAGCAATACCTGATATCAAAGATGCCAGAGGCATCTATAATAATAAAAGCGTAATAGACCAGATATCCTTCCAGACGTCCTTCTGGATGACCTTCCCGACAAAGCCAGGGCTGCGAGGGAAGCCCGGGTTCCGGGTGCCAGAGGGAAGCCGGTGGCGGCATCTGAGGGAAGGAAGGCCTACTCTTGCACGAATTTCATGCATCAGGCCTCTAGTGTTGTATATAATGTACTAACCAAAATGTCCATTTGAGGAAGAAACCTGGGGCATCCCAGCTGGTCCTATGGAACCAGCATTTGCTCCTAGTGAAGCTATGGAGTTGCCGAGCCACATTATGTTAATGACGAGTGCATTATAATGTGTTCCACTTAAACCTCAATTCAATAGTTGTAATCAGATCAGATAAAGAAAAACATGCTCTCCTATGCTTTCTTAAGGTTTAATGATTTTCTGTGATCTGCTTTGGAACAAGCTTTTCAAGGTACTTGGTATACCTAAAGATGATCATTTTTTGTATATTTAAAATTTATGATAGCAAAGTTTCCTCAGTGTGTTTCTTATGTGGTGTTTCCTGGATTAAGGGTCAAGAAATAAAATCCCCAATAAATTAGGTAAAACATAAAACACCACTGGGTACTGTGAAAATGGCCTGGATCCAAGAACAGCATGCAAAAAAGCAAGCACTTTGCACTCCTTAAACCCTCCTAAGTTTTCAACACATATTTATTTATTTATTTTTCACTTCTTTTAAGGAAAACCCTTAGATACACATTGTGGCGAGGACTTTCTGTCCCTTGGGTATCCTGGTTTCCTTACTTAAATATTGATTTAAGAGCTGACTGAAACAGGCTAACTACACATGACAGGTAGAACCCCTTTTTAATAAACTTAATAGGGCACCAACATGACTACACTATAACCCCACTACCTTCACATAGAAGCCTGTGGCCCATGTGAACAGATGAGGTGTCAACAGCATATAAAAATCATTTTACAGGCTTAATTTTCATGAAAGAACAAGTGTGGAATTGTATATCAGCATTCTGTGCTGGGAAGATAAACATGGCTATGCTTAAATTTACACCTTCATCTGAAACAGTCCAACCAGGCTATTGACTGTTCCTGAAATACGCTTTTCTCTCTCACTTTTTTTATGACTTTCCTCCCCTATCCAAATTCTAACTGTTTTTCAAGGTATATACAGTACATGTTCCTCTTCCTCCACGAAGTCATCCCAGACCCCTCCCCCAACTGGATGAAACCACTTCCTCTTCACACTTAGGAAGCCTTTTTTTACTTCATAAAGATATAAAAGAAAGTTCACCCATTATATTTGCACCCATCATTTTTTGTGTGTAAATGTGGTTTATAACTAGTCCCACATGTTTGGGACAGAAGTCCTACACCACTGCATGGTAAGTTACCCTGCTCAGAATTTAGTAGGGATCACAAGCCTTCTTCCTCCCACCTCTCCATACTGCCAAGTCCCCATGGCCACACTTAGCGATAAATAGGAAGTCAATAGAAACTAGATAAATAATGGAATAATTAAATGGATGGGTTATCAATAATGAGCAAGTATAGTGTATCAAAAGGACACATTAATTCTACTAATAAATAAAGACATGAATAAATGTGATTTGTAGAACTGCATGCTCAGAAAAAATCCTTCATTCTGTAGTTAACATCACGCTAGTTTCCTTGGTTCCATTTCTTAATAATCTACAGGACAGTGATGCTCAAACCTGTGTGCAAGTGAAGATCACTTGAGGAGTTTTTGAAATGACCTGGGGTCCCAGATCACAGACTTGCTATATCAGAATCTCCAGGGGAATGGGAGAGAATGGTGGGGGAGAGTATCTTATCATGGACCTCAATTATTCACGAGCATCCAGATCTAGGAACTGCTTCCACTTGCATGGTTGCAAGTAGCTCCTGGATCTCCCCTTTGTGGCTATGGCTGCACCAAGCCTCTCATCCTTACAGCATCGATTCTGTGCTCCAACATTCTGAGAAAAATGGCTGAGACTCACTCTGATTAGACCAGCCTGGGTTTGGTTACCAAACCCCTTTTCCCAAAACCAACGCTTAGACCATTCTTTAGACAAAACAAATTGCAATAACTAGTGGAGGCATTAATCTCACTCAAAGTCTTCAACTGGGGAAATTCAGAACCAAGGTAGAAAGGTAGACAAAATCATAAATACTGGGGAAGCAATTGGGACATATGCTTATTTTCTCTCTTAGAAGGTATATTACTAGAGGGCAGGATATCTGCTCAATCATCCATCCAACTGGTGATCCTAGGTTCTTTATTGATGTAACGATGATACAAGAATATTTATAAAATAAGGATTTAAGAATCAGTCTTAATTTCTTTATTATCATAACAACTTAAAATTAGGGTCTATAGTAATGATTTTTAAAAATCTAAAGTTCTTTATATGAATTATCAAATTTGTTCTCACTAAATGTGTATTAGGCAATGAATAACTTATTAGCCTTGCTTAGTAAATGAAAAAACAGTCTAAAAGATTAAATGTTTGCCTAAATTCATATTTCTGTTTAAGCAGGATTAGAATTCCAGTCTTCTCATGCCCATTCTAATGATTTTCCTACCTTATCACATTTGAATGAAAAAGTAATAACAAAATCTTTCATCCACATGATGACATTTTTATATAAAACTAGTTTCTATAATGGCTAAGGCAAAGCAGAAATTTATCTAGAGTCTATCTTCCTCAGAGCTCTGCATATCCACCTGCCAGATATAAAGTGAACAGCCAGTTTAGGAAATAAAATTTAAAAATGATAACTGTCTGAATCTACACTCTATGTTTTAATCTTTGTGTCTCTTGGTGACATGGTAAAGCAGCATCAGAGAATTATATGGTACCTTTAAGATGTCATCCAGAACAAAGGCCTCATCAGTCACAGCTGGACAAAGGAAGCAAGCAAATCACTTGATAAAATGTGTCTTACCTTCTCCCACTTAATCCTCAGTGCCAGCTACCTCCTATGGCATCTGATCCAGCAGTACAGACTGTTCTTCGTTTTTCTATAGCTTTTAAAAAAAAATTATTGGATTTATTGGAGTGACATTGGTTAATAAAATTATATAGGTTTCAAGCGACCAATTCTATATCATTTGTATATTGCATTGTATTCACCACCCAAAGTCAAGTTTTCTTTCACCATTTATTCCCCCTTTACCTTCTTCTATATCCCCCCCACCCCATCTCCCTTTCCCTCCGGTAATCATCATACTGTTGTCTGTGTCTAGGAGGTGTTTTGTTTTGTTTTGCTTAATTCTTTCACCTTTCACTCAGCCCCCCAACCCCCACCCCTATGACAATTGTTAGTGTGTCCTCTGTATCTATGAGTCTGTTTCTATTTTGTTTGTCAGTTTATTTTGTTCATTAGATTCCACATATAAGTGAAATCACAGGGTATTTGTCTTTCTCTGACTGGCATATTTCACTTAGCATAATACCCCCCAGGTCAATCCATGCTCACAAAGGATAAGATTTCCTTTTTGTTACAGCTGAGTAACATTCCATGGTGTAAATGTACCACAGCCTTTTTATCCACTCATCCACTAATGGGCACTTGGGCTGCTTCTATATCTTGGTTATTGTAAAGAATGCTGCAATGAACATGGGGGTGCATATCTTCTTTCAAATTAGTGTTTCAGGTTTTTTAGGATATATTCCCAGAAGCGGAATCTCTGGATCATAAGGCAGTTCCCTGTGGCCTTTTGAAATGGCTTTTGCTACTGTCCGTGGAATGCTGTTACTGACCCTGCTTGTTCCTTATGCTTCTGTCCCCTGATGCCTCCAAGGTCTTGGAAACAACTTACTTCTGGGCCTCATGTTCCTATTACAAGCCTGGCATGCCTTCCCCTTGAATTTGATCTCTGACTACTCCTGTTGTGTGAGTATCTGGCAAAAGCTATTATTGACTGAGTTTTAATTTGGAAAATGCAAATATACCGCTCATACATCTGTTTGAGACAACAGGAAACCTGTGCAGAACTCTTGGGACAAAGAACTAAAGCTAATCTGCATGCCTAGGCACTTGCAAAAATACCTAGAGATGCTTTTCTTGATGCTGTCTTCATACCTTGTAAATCTCTAGTGGTGATATTTGCTCAGAAGCGAAAATGCGCAGACTCAAAGGCTCAGTCCTATAGAGGCCCCTGTGCTCCTTTCCAGCGAGCTTTGTTTTTTCATCTGTGATCCAGGATATTAATGAAACAGGCAGAATGGAGCTGTACTTTTCATACAACGAGGCCAAGGAACGCCTGAAGCAAAGCCCATGCACAGCCATATTTTTGCAGAGGGCTAAACTAATGTCACATCTTAGGTCTGCAATCGCTGCCCCACCTGTGGCTTGTAAGTAATTGGAAGTATCTTGATGCTACCCTGCCAACACCATCAGAAGACCGTGGAGGAACCAGTGGGTATGTTTCAGATGTTTCCTTCAAATTCTACGTGTTTCCAGATGTGAGAGGTTGAAATGATTCTCTTTCATTATTAATCAACCACTGGAAAGCAAAACTATAGCCAGAGACACAGAGAGAGATGATTAATTTGTTTCTGATGTTATACATACAACATAGTATAGATTAAGCCTCCTTCAAACTACAATCTGAAAGATGGTAGCTCATCTGATTGAAGTCACAAAAATGGATATTTATAACAATGAAAAATCTGTAGGACTAGATGAGGATATCTGCTCCTTTCCTGTTGTAAAATGTCTATTGCCATGTGTTCTACTATGTAATCTGTTATAAGAAATACGCTATCTGAAAGATTTAATTGTATTTTTGGAAGATCAAGTCTTGCCCAGCCAGTGTGGCTCAGTAGTTGAGAATTGATCTACGAGCCAAGAGGTTGCTGGCTTGATTGCCGGTCAGGGCACAGGCCTGTGTTGCGGGCTCAACCCCCAGTAGGGTGCATGCAGGAAGCAGCCGATCAATGATGCTTCTATCTCTCCTCCCTTTTTCTCTCTCTATAAAATCAATATAAAATATTTAATTTTTAGAAAATCAAGTCTTACTGCCAGGATAGCTCCCTTTTAAATGTTATGAAATTTGATGACTGTCCTTAGCAGTTTTATTCCTTCTTTCAAAGATGCAAAGTGGATACCTCTTTCATCTGAAAGTCAATGCTAAAGTAAGTCAACGGGTATTTTTTTAAAATTTACTGCTCTATGGAGCTTAATTCTCATTTCCTTCTGGGAGAGGACGAGCTTCATTCTAAGACTGAATAGGAAAGCCTATCAAGTCCTCCCGGGACATCAAATACTCGTGTCCAGAGAGCAGAGAGGCCCTTTCTTGGGAAATGGATGTGGAAAGCAAGCAAAGGTGGCCAGTGGTTCTGTTCCCTGGTTGCCCTTCTCTCCAAATGGCTACTGGTTCTCAAACACTGGTACATTTCAGAATTGCATGGTGGTGTATATACACCCCAGGAGCCAGCCTGGCTGAATAAGCCTAAGGAGGTCTTGAGCATCTGTATTGTAACGAGCTTAGAGATAATGCTGATGCACACTAAAGCTAGAACCCCTATTTCCCCAAATCCCTTTCAGTGAATACACTATATAGTATCCCTTCATCAAATTGATTTCCCCTATAAATGGATGTTCTCTTGAAATAAGAATGAGAAGCTGATTGGAGAGGAACAAGCCTCTACACAAATTCAGGTAAACTCTGCCTTTAGTCACTGCAACAGCAAACAACTGTAAGAACACAGGAAAAAAGCACTAAACAGAACTCAGAAAACCCAACACAAATATTGAATTACATTGGCTGTACCCCTGAAGCCCTTAGCTAAAACCATTTCATTGAGGCTGTCTCTAATATTGACTACTAGAGGCCCAGTGCATGAAAATTCATGCACTCCAGGGGTCCCTCAGCCTGGCCTGCGCCTTCTCGGGGGATGTCCGACTGACGGCTTAGACCCACTCCCTGTGGATGTCTAAGCTGCAGTTGGACATCCTTAGCACTGCCGAGGAGGTGGGAGAGGCTCCGCCACAGCCACTGCACTCGCAGCTATCAGCCCAGCTGTGGCTGAGTGAAGCTCCCCCTGTGGGAGTGCACTGACCACCAGGGGGCAGCTCCTGCATTGAGCATCTGCCCCCTGGTGGTCAGTGCACGTCATAGCGATGTGTCATTCCCGATCATTTCGCTGTTAGGGTCAATTTGCATATGACCCTTTTTTTTTATATAGGATAATACTATAGGCTATAGAAATATCAGGTAAACCTATTTCAGCATCTGCACTGATAAGGGAAAAAAGTCTACCCCTTGCATTTTTGTCCCTCTGTGTTTCTCACATAAACAAAATTGTTGATACTAAATGGCTCTAGAGGAGTTGCTACTTTTAACTGTGCTGTTGTCAAGATTCCCTGCAAAGAAATCTATTTTAGTTGATTTTTACAGTAACATTATGCTAGCCCATCTGTACCCTAGCTTGTAACCTTGTAAATGTCTCTGTAGAGAGAAGTGCAGATATTTTTGGTAATCAGGGCCAGGAGCTTTTGTTACTGTATTTTTTAAATTTTAAAATATTAAATTATATGGCTGGTATAAAAATTCTAGTTTTAATTCAACCAATTGTTATCCCTATGCTGAGGAGGTACATTTGTCAGGTTCTTTGATGTGTAAACCAGGTATATAGGTTCCTAGAACAGCTTCAGTGGAATAGAATAGTTCCTAGATAACATGTGGCCTCTTGAGTGGGAAGAGATTTGCAGGGATTAAAAATATGTTGCAGCAGCTGCTTTCCAGTATTTATAATATACTCCAGCATTGCTGAGTCAACTTGATAAAGCTGAACCAGCTTTAGAGTCTGTTCATGAGTAGAGGCTGGCTTTATCAGCTCTGAGCAAGCTAAATCATCACATAATAATCCTTGTCAAAATATATGCTCTTATCTGTAATCAAATGGTTTATCAACTGGAAATATCTTCCATATGACATATGTGTTGCTTATTTTTCTTGATAAATGTAACATGTCTGGCCCTGGCCAGTGTTGCTCAGTGGTTTGAGTGTCAGCCTGGGCACCAAAGAATTTCGAGTTCGATTCCTGGGTCAAGGATAAATACCTGGGTTGCAGGTTTGATCCTGGCCCCAGTCAGGGTGCATGGGAAAGGCAACCAATCGATGTTTCTCTCTCTCTCTCTCTCTCTCCCCTTCCCTCCCTTCCCTTGCTTCCACTCTCTAAAAAAAAATAAATGGAAGAAGTATTCTTGGGTTAGGATTAACAATAATAAAAAAGTAACATGTCTATTTTTTATCATATTATTTACTATGCTTCATGAATGCTGTCTGAATTATTGCAAGAGAATTAAAATCAAAAGTCATCAGTAACTTTTTCAATGGTAAAGACAATTTTTTTGTAAGTCCCTCTCTAACTCCTTCAAAACCTTTTGCTTTCTGTGAACAAAGTAATGGGAATGTATCCTTTCTCTTTTAAAAACCAATAGAACCTTATCTCACTTAATCACATGTCCTTCTCTGTCTGGGAGTCTTAACTGTGGCTGCTTCTTTTGATTCATGGTATGGCCTTGGTGTTACCACCATTGTCCTTTATATTCCATGATCATATGTCACCGTCTCTTATTGGATTTTTAGGAAGAGCAACCTTGCTATAATTATAGCAATTATATTCCCTCAAATCAACACTATATACCATCATACTTTTCACACCAAATTCAGTATAGATTTTTCTAGGGTGAGAGTTATCTATTACTGCATTACAAATTATTCTAAAACCTAGCAGTTTAAACAACATTATGCATTTATTATCTCGCATAATTTCTATGGGCTTGGACTCTGAGAGCAGTTTACTTAAGTGGTCTGGCTCAATCCCTCATGAAGTTGCAGTCAAGATGTCAACTGGAGATCCACCATCTTAAGACTTGATGAGGACTAAAGGGTACTCTTCCAAGATGGTTCACTCACAAGTTTGGCAGGTTGGTGCTGGGTGTTGGCAGGAGGCCTCAGTTCCTTACCACATGAACCTGTCTATAGGGTTACTTGAGTGTCCTCATGACTCAGTGTCAGGCTTCCCCTACAGCAAGGTGGAAGCCACATATCTTTGACAACCTAGCTTGCATGTTATACAACTTCATGTCTGCAATATCTTACTGCTTATTCATTCCCAAACCTAGGATAAGAAGATTACAGTTCTATCCAGAGGGCTGAGACCAAAGAGAACTAGTGGAAACTGCTGAGGCCCAAGTGCCCTAACAGACCATAAAGTTGTAAGCAGAACAGGGACCCCACAGGTAGGTACAGCAAATGGTCACTGTGGTCAATGTCAGCAGGATCAGAAAGAAGATGAGACCTGAGATTACGGACCTTGTGGTCATACTTTCTCTAGGGGCTTACTTTCTTTTCTTTTTAAATATAGTTTTATTGATTTCAGAGAGAAAGGAGAGGGAGAGAGAGATAAAAACATCAGTGATGAGAGAGGATCATTGATCGGCTGCCCCCTGCACACCCCACACTGGGGACTGAGCCCACAACCCAGGCATGTGTCCTGACTGGGAATCAAACTATGACCTCCTGGTTCATAGGTCAACACTCCCACTGAGCCATGCTGGCCGGGCACTTGGGGCTTTCTTTTGAAGACTTGTAAGAGAAGTAGGATGCAAAAAGCAACACAAGACAAAAGCCCAGAAGTTCGTGACCATTAAGAAAACCAATTAAAGAAAAAATTCAATGCAGAGTTCTAGGTAAATGCATGAAAGATTTTCATGACCAAACAGAGTAATACCTCCCATTCAGAAGGCAAATGCAAATACTAGAGTATAAATGTACAGAGACAAAGGTAGATAAAGTAAAAAAGAGTTTCAGAAATAGTAAGAGCAGATGCTATAGTTAAGATGTTCAGCTTAATACTCTGGGAAGTGCAAGGATGTATGCAGAGGCCTGTAACCATTGGGTTTCAAACACATTACTGTAATAGAAGATGCCTTGTTTGTTAACTTGTCATGCATTAAGTACTGCTGTATACCAAGAATAGTGAAGTAAAACATGATCCTCATGGAAAGGACCACATTAAAAATAAGAACTGGAGTCAGGATTGCCCTTGCTTCATCAATGGTGGAAAAATACATGGGTCCCTGGTTAAATGGGAAAGCGAATAAACAGGAATTACAACTATGTGTCCAACATTTCAATTATGGTGTTTAAGTGCCCAGGCTAAATGCATAGGGGAGGCATCACAGAATGTATTTAATTGTAATCCTAAGGGCAAGGGACATGTTTATTTATTTTGCCTAAAACTAGTCTGATTTTCCTCAGCCGTTCCCTCTGTCTGGATGGCAATGGAAAGCAAACAAATATAATTTGTAGTGTAATAAATTAAACAACAATCCCTTTAGGTAATGGTCTCTTTGCTCAAGCTCTCCTAGTTCAGTATCCTGCACTCTAAAATGAAATCTGGAGAATGGAGGACGATACGTGGAGCAGGGTTCATATGATCTTGTAGGTGGAGGGAAGTGTCTGCTGATCTGCACAGTCTCACCTAGGTTCCCAGTGGTTCTGTGTGAACTGTTTGGTCTGCATCGCTAAGTAGGGACTAGCCCAGCCACATCCCTAAGTTGATATTCCACCTCTACTGATGAAGTTTGCCTCCTTCCACTTGGGATCTACTTTTCCTCAGCCTAGTGGTCTCAGCCTAGTGGTCTCACTCTCTTCAGTCTGAATCTCCCATAGCTCCTGCTGAGTCTCTGCCTCATAGCCCAGTGGGTCTGGTTGGTTTCACCCCACCTTCTGAAAAAGAGTCAGCTTTCTCTTGGCCCAGAAGGGCCCCTGGCAGGATTGTGCCCAAGTAGAACCAGTAAGTTGAACACACAATCTGCCTAAAGGGCAGTCAGAAGCAATCCTACACTGTCCCACACAGCAGTTCAGAACAGCCTGATTCTTTGGAGCTGGTTTTCCCACTTCTTATAAACTCTTGAGCAAGTTTCATAGTTTAGTACTTCCTCTCAGAATGGCTAATGATATCTAAACTTTACATAGTATTTTTTGACATGCCACAGTGCTTTATATGAATGATCGTATCCAGTCAATTCTAATACAAAAAGTGTCATTTCTGTAACTAACATGTCCAAGATGGGGGGAAAGGTTTAATCTCTAGAATTTAAGGTTGAATTTTCTTTTGTCCTCCAGTTTGTACCTAGACCAGGCTGGATACCTTCTTCAGAGGGAAAGAAGTGTGTGATTGATTATCTTCTTTATCTCTCTATCTCCGCCTTCTCTCTCTTCCTTGCACTCACTGGGCTGGAGAAGGAAGAAGTGGGGAAGAGAAAGGAAGGGCTGGCAGGTTTTATTGGGTTGGCACTGATAATCTTTGGTGTGAGTTTCCCCTGGCCACAGCAGCTGTTGAAAGCCTTTTGTGGTCACTCTGTCCTCCTGATGCTTCTGCTGGCCTCTGAATACAGCCCTGCAACTCCCACAGGGCCCTGCCTGCCATCAACAGCTTCTCCTTAGCTTCATCATCCACCACCAGTACACCTTTAGTTCTTTCCACTGCAGATGCCATGCCCTCTGGCAGAGACCCTCCTGGGCATCATCCCTTTTAAAATAACCCCAGGCCAACATTTCTACTGCAAGTGCCACATCTGGTTTTAAAGACTCCAGCCCCCTTGATTATCTCTCAGTGGGAGTACTATCAGTTTTCCCAAGCAACCCTCTCCGCTTGCTGGCCTCTTCAGGCAGCCTCTTAGCATTATGCAGGCATTAATCCAGCCATGGGCAAACTACGGCCTGCGGGCCGGATCCGGCTATTCTATCCTGTTCTCTTGCTCTCCCCTCCGCTCCTTTACTTTGAATTTATATTAGTTCACACAAACACTCCATCCATGCTTTTGTTCCGGCCCTCCGGTCCAGTTTAAGAACCCATTGTGGCCCTTGAGTCAAAAAGTTTGCCCACCCCTGCATTAAACAGAAGTCTACTGTGTCCTCCAAGCTTCATTTTAAACTGAATTAGTTGTTTTCTTCTTAATAATAATGGCCTTTTAATTTTGAAACTATTCAAAACTTAACTGGCACCCAGCCTTGGTGGCTCAGTGGTTGAGTATCAACCTATGAACTAGGAGGTCACGGTTCAATTCACGGTCAGGGCATATGCCAGGGTTGCAGGCTTGATCCCCGATCATGCAGCAGGCAGCCGATCAATGATTCTTTCTCATCATTGATGTTCTATCTCTCTCTCCCTCCCCCTTTCTTCCTGAAAGCAATAAAGATATATTAAAACAACAACAACAACAAAACCCTAACTGGCTCAGACTGATGCCTCAGTAGTTCAGTCCTCTACAGCATCCCACTGACACTCTCAGCTGAAGAAAGGCTCCCATCTTGGATGTGGGGGCTGGGAGATGGCTTTGCCAGTTGGAGTAAGTTAGCTGGTTCTCTGTTACCCCAACTGCAGCATTCATCATGATGTGTAATTGTCTATTTGTGGTTGTCTACCCTACTAAACGATCAGCATTCTAAGGACAGAAACCTCATCTGCCTTGTTCACCACTGTTTCTGACAAATAGTACCTGGATTCTCACTGGGAGTGATATGACCACCAAGGGGGCGAAAAATATCTTAGACAATATAATGGGGTTTCAACCTCCAAAGGGTCAGAACCCATAAACAGATACAAAGTATATCTATGGGACAAAAATTTCACAGGAGAAGAGTTCAGTTGGGGTGGAGAAGATGCCAATAATGAAAAAAAAATGATAAACATTGACATAGAACAATAAAAACAAAAATAAAGATGGGTTAACTAAGCACATAAATGAATGAATGACCCTAGCCCTTGCTCCCTATAATTTTCCCTTTTTGTGTCTCCGGGCAGTGTTTCATGAGGCCAATTTCGTGAGCCATTCCTACTACTATATACACCCAAGAGTGGTGTGTATTCTTTCAATAGCATTAAGCAAAGGTGGACCCGCCTTTTTATCTGTTACTCTAGTTAGAATTAGTTCATAACAACTTTTGATGAATATGTGTCATTATTCTCAAGAGTGTAAAGGCTTTCAACCATGTTGGCTTATGGTTATAATAAAGTTTATTATAGTCTGTATAACCTTCTGAAAAGAACCAGTTTCACTAACAAACTTGAAAATTGAGATATGTGAATTTGATTTCTTCTTTTTCTTTATTAGAATAGCCAAATAACTTTTTTAAAAAGGGAAAGTGCTTGAGCTGTGTGTCTATGTATTTGACTATATGCTACATACTTTTTAAACAATTTTACTGCTTTAATCTCTAGGTAAAGTTTGAGCTGATACCAGCTATAGAAATATATAACTATTAAAAACAAGTAGCAGTCACAAAAAGAGATAGATATTATTATAATTCTGATAAATAATATTTGGAGAACAAAAGTATCAATGACTTAATGAAATATTATATATATATGTCATATATATATATTTATTAGAAGCTAAATTTGAATAAGTAGAGATTCCAATGCAAACCAAGCAATTATTGAACACATCTTGTTTCAGGAACAGAGACAGAATGGCTAATGATATCTAAACTTTACATAGTATTTTTTGACATGCCACAGTACTTTATATGAATGATCATATTCAGTTTGAAATACCACAATCATCTTAGAAAAATATTATTAGTCCTTATTTTATAAGTTGATAATTTATGGTTCTGAAAAGTTAACTGATTTTCTAAGATCACACTGTGAGTGAATAATAAAAGGAAGATTAAATTTAAATACCTATGCTGTTTCTTCTATGCTTTCTGTCTCAGAAGTCAATCTTGTGGTCCCTCACTTTGATTTTTTCTAAACTGAGACTTAAGAAAAGTGCAGTTATTATAACAATATGGAAGAACTACACTTCAAGTTCGCAGTCAAGATTGCCTCTGATTTATTCATACCCATCCTTCCCACATTTGGGTAGCAAGCATTCATTGTCTGAGGAAAGGCCTGACACAGCAGAATACAAAGGCCAATTCTTTTTCCTTTTGTTGTTGTTGTTTGGCTTTTAATGGCAGATGTTACTGGGTTTTTACAAAAATTATTTTTAGAGCAGTTTTAAGTTTACAACAAAATTTAGAGGGTTATATAGAGATTTCCTATATACTCTCTGTCCTACACATGCATAGCCTCCACCATTATCACTTGCCAGAATGGTACTTTTCTTTTTTACCAAGGAAGAGCTTACAATGACATGTCATTATTACACTGAGTTCACAGTTTACCTTACCTTGGTGTTGTACATTCGACGTGTTTGAAAAAGTGTATGACATAAATCCATCAGTACAATATCATACAGAGTATTTTCACTGCCCTAAAAATCTATGCTCTGCCTAATTATCTCTTCCCATGCCCAACCATGGCAACCACTAATCTTCTAATTGTTTTCAGATTATCATATAGTTGGGTTCATACAGCATGGAGCTTTTGCAGATTGGCTTCTTTCCCTTAGTAATATGTACTCAAGTTTCCTCCACGTCTTTTAATGGCTCGATAGCTCATTTCTTTTTAGCATTGAGAAATAACCCTTTGTCTAGTTGTACCACAGTTTATTTACCCTTTATCTACTAAAAGACATCTTGGTTGCTTCCAACTTTTTGCAATTATGAATAAAGCTACTATACACATCCACGTGCAGTTTTTGTGTGGACTTGTTTTCAATTCTTTTGGGTAAATAAAGCACAATTGCTGAATCATATAGTCAGAGTATGTTTAGTTTTGTAAGAAACCACCAAATTGCCTTCTAAAGTGGCTATGCCATTTTGCATTCCAACCAGCAAGATATGAGAGTTTCTGTTGCTTCACATCGCCAGTACTTGGTGCTATCAGTGCTCTGCATTTTATCCGTTCTAATAGGTATGAGGTGGGAAATCTTTTCATATGCTCATTTGCCATGTGTATAGCTTCTTTGGTAAGGTGTCCTTTAAAGTCTTTGGCCCATTTTATGATCATATTGTTTGTTTTTATTGTTGAATTTTTAAGTATTCTTTGTACATTTTAGGTAATAGTCTTTTATCAGATATTCTCCCAGTCTGTGGCCTGTCTTCTAATTTTCTTGATATTGTCTTTAATAAATCAGAAGTTTTTAATTTTAATAAAGTCCAGCTTATCAAACATTTTTAATGAATTATATCATAGGTGTTGTATCTAAAAAAAGCATCATCATACCCAAGGTCATTTAGGTTCTCTTCTATGTTATCTTCTAGGAGTTTTATACTTTTGCATTTTACTTCTAAATCCATAGACTCCATTTTGAGTTAATTTTGGTAAAGGATGTAAAGTCCATGTCTAGATTCATTTTTTTTTTTTGCATATGGATGTCCAGTTATTGCAGCACCATTTGTTGAAGAGATCATCTTTGCTCCACTGTATTGTTTTGCCCCTTTGTTGTCTATATTTATGGGAGTCTATTTCTGGGTTATCTAGTCTATTCCATTCATCTATTTGCCTGTTCTTGCACTATACCATACAGTCTTCATAACTGTAGCTTTTGTATAGTAAGCTATAAAGTTGGATAGCAGCAGTTCTCCAATTTTGTTCTCTTAAATATTTTCTTCTTCAGTATTGTGCTGGCTATTCTGGGCCTTTTATCTCTTCCATATAAAATTTAGAATCAGTTTGATGATATCCATAAAATAGCTTGCTAAGATTTTGATTTGGTTCACAGTGAATCTTTAGACTAAGTTGGGAAGAACTGACACCTTGACAACATTGAATCTTTATAACCATAAACCTGGAATATCTTTCTATTTATTTAGTTTAATTTCATTCATCAGAGTATTATAGTTTTCTTCATTTAGATGTTGTACATATGTTGTTAGATTTAATCTAAGTATTTAATTTTGGGGGTGCTAATGTAAATGGTACTGTGTTTTTTATTTCAAATCCCATTGTTAGTATATAGGAAAGCAATTGACTCTTGTATATTAACCTTGTTGACTCTTGTATATTTACCTTGTTCCTGCAACCTAGTTATAATCTACATGGACAATCATGTCATTTGCAGACTAAAAGAATTTTATGTCTTCCTTTCCAATATGTATGCTTTTATTTTCTTCTCTTATTGCAGTAGCAAGACTTCCAGTATGATTTTGAAAAGAAGTTGTGAGAAGAACATCCTTGCCTTGCTCCTAATCTTGGTGGGAAAATTTTGAAATTATCACTATTAAGTATATATTGCTAGCTTCAAGATTTTTGTAGATAGCCTTTATAAAGTTGAGAAAATTCCCCTACATTCCAACTTTACTGAGAGTTTTTATCATGAATGGATGTTGGATTCTGTCAAATGCTTTTTCTGATCTATTGTAATATTATGTGATTTTTCTTTTTTAGTTTGTTGATATAATAGATAACACTAATTGATTTTCATATATTGACTCAACCTTGCATATCTGGGACAATCCCACTTAGTTGTGGTGTAAGAATTCTTTTCACACTCTTCTCCCCCAATTTAATTTGCTAATATTTTATTTGAATCTATGTTCATGAGAGATGACTATCTCTCTGGTTTTGGTATTAGATAATGATGGCTTCAGAGAATGAGTTAAAAAGTATTCCCTTTGCTTCTAGTCTCTAAAAGAGAATGTGGATAATTCATATAAATTGTTTCTTTAATATTTGGTTGAATTCACCTGTGCACCCTCCTTGCCTGGTGCTTTCTGCTTTGGAACAAAGCCAATTCCTGACTTAAAAATTTCAAAATAGTTTAGGACATTAAAAAAGGTTTTGAAAAATAGAGAATATGTAATAGGAAAATTTTCTCTCTTCCTATTAATCATCCCCACCCCAGATTACATAAAGATTCTAGAGTTGCACTATCCAATATGGTAGCCACTAGTCACTTGTAGTTGTTTAAACTTAAATTAATTAAAATTAATCAAATTCAAAAACAGTTCTTTAGTCATACTAGTCACATTTCAAATGCTCAGTAGTCAAATGTAATTTGTGGCTGTCATCCTGGATAGCACATATATACAGTTTTTTCATTATCACAGAAAATTCTAGATAATGAGGTGAGGTTGAAAGGAGGAAAGAATGGACATCAAACAAATTGACAGAGGGTGGACCTTGAGAAGTTTTGTGATTGAGGAAAAATGATGTATCTATAGAAACTAATGACTTATGATTACTCAGCTTCAGATAACTCAGCAAATGCCTCTACAGGAGGAGGTGATAATGACAAAAACTAGGTGCTACCTTTGAACCTAGTGTTAGGACATCTGCAATTTTCATTAAAATAGTTAAGCATTAATTTTTTCATATTTCATGCGCAGCCAGCATACTAATTAAGAATCTTCACCCCAGGAGCGGTCAGCTAGCATTATATCAGAGAAGTTCCTATTCAGATGTGGTTATTATAAGCACTTCAGCTATCATTATCTCTGATCATATCAGAAATTTAGCTAATTAGTAAACTGCCAAAATGGGTTTTTAATTAGTGAAATTAATGGTTTATTAATGGCATGAAGGATGTTAGAAATATACTCTTTTGGCGGCAGCATAAAGTAGTCACACTTACCATTCAGCATAAAATATTCATGGTTCTCTAAACCCAGGTCTACTCTTCTGTAATACCTGATGAAAAATGCAGGTATAACCTGGCCCTTTTCACATTGCCCCATGGGAACTGGGGTTGAGAGAACCTGTGTAAATGCTGATACTCATGCTATTGCTATAGTTGTGAATAATCACTGTCCTATGTCGGTCATGCAGGAATCTCAAGTCTTCTGCCGGTATTCACAAAACTATAGATTAACA